>NC_054477.1:112784487-113087517 GCF_017639515.1 Carcharodon carcharias
GGTCTGTTTCTGTGCTGCATATTCGATCTAATGCTCTAAGGTGCCTGGTACATTGTTTCCCTTTGTGCTAATTAACTTATCTAAAACATTCCTTTAATTCCTCATAATATTACACATCTTGCAGTTAACGACATCATGACTGACTCCCTCTAAAATGATTTTCTTCTTTTGTCCTGCAGTTAATTGGGCAGCTAACACATGATTGCCGTTGGCATTCAGAAGTGGGCATGAGCGGAAGTTACTCCTGCTTCTGCTCCCACCCCTGGGTGATTTTCACTCTTGTCCACTTCTAAATGCCAACAGCAATCATGCACTAGCTGGCCAATTAACAGCCAGCCAGCGGGAAGTACACCATCAGAACTGTCTAGAGGCGGCTTCAAGGCCGAAAGATGCTGCCGGCAGGAAGGTTAAAGGGACACCAGCAGCATCATTCAGCACTAAACAAGGGTGATACCTGTGAAGGTCTGAGGGAAGAGAGAATTGAATAAGAGGAGGCAAGTTGCATTAAAAGGGGCTGCTGTGATTCTGTCAGTCCCATTGAACCTGAGTGAGTGTGAGCCATTGAAGGCTGAGGAGGTAAGCCGAAGGGCTTGCAAAGTGTCAAACTATACTAGCTCAGATGGTAGTTAATGGGGCTCTTAAGTCCAGGGTCATGACCTCAAACCCCACATCGGGCGATAATTTTAAACCACAAATCTCTGGATTACTACCTGAGCGACGTGCAAATTGTTCTTGGGTAAATAAGATCAGAAAGTTGAATGCATGGCTCAAAGATTGACGTGGGGCACTGGTACCAGTACTGGGAAAAGAGAGAGCCCTGAAAAATGCACATCCTTGGAGAGTTTGTGAGCACTGGGGGAAGCTTGCTGAGGTGTCAGGAACATTCTGAAAGATAAATGTAAAATGTTTTGACACCTTCAGCTGTCACTATTAGATGCTGTATTATAGTGTAGATGTGTTTTTATTGCAACGATTCATCATAGGGATCTGTCCTGTAAAGGTAAGCTGATCCTCACATTGATCAGCATTGTATACGTGTTGTCATGCATTACAGTACTTTTTCCTTCCAAGGAAGTGATATAATGCATTAAAACTGTAAATAAAAGTCCTGTTGGCCTCCGCTGTCATGTTTTGTGCTGTGATTTGAATCAACTGACCATTCTAGCTGTTAAAAAACTGCTTTTGAAAGTTGATAAAAACAACTCTGCACCTGCTCCTCTCTATTGATTGACAGGCACCCTGCTTTGATATCAGACACTATTTTGTTCTGTCAGTTTCAGGCAATTTAGCTGGAAGCTTTTGTTATGACAACTGTCATGATTATGAATGCTTGGTTGAGTTTCAAAAGCTATCATGCCTTCAGTTCAATAGGTAGTCTATTGATCAATGAACAGCTGAAACTTTAAAGAGGTTGCAAGAACAAAATCTTCCTTTAATGTGGTTTCTAGTTGGATTATAAACTGAATAGGCACATAAAGGATTAGAATTTTTTTTGCACTGAAGTTGTTTATGTTTCTTTCCAGGATCAATGACAGTGTGTTTTAATTCAGGGTTTTGTTAGATTGTTAGAGATTTCTTTCCCAATGATTCTAAAATATTTTCTATTGCTATTATATGGCCCTTGAGGACTGTATATGGGGCATACTGGGTGAGAGGTTATGAAAGAGGGAGCATAGGGTAGCATGAGCAACCTGAAAGTGCATGGAGTGGCATGGGAGGTGGGTAGAGGATGAGGGGGTGCTGAGGGGTGAGGTTTAAATGGCCGTCCTTCAAACAATGTTGGGAGTTGGGCTGCTTTGTTGGTGAAGGCCCGCATCCACATGTACACTCCTCATGAGCTCTACCGCGGCTTGTAAAATGCACTGTGAGCACAACCCCATATGCAAAAAGATGAAAATTCTGAGCAAAAGCACACATGGATTGGGTGTGCATTTCAAAAGTGCAAAAGTGCACAGGTTGGGCTTTCCTGAGCCCACAGGAAAATCTGGCCCTTGATGTCTGTCCTTACGGTAGAATATACAAATTACATACCAGATATATATGGTAACCTAGGGGCTATATAAGAGTAAGGAAACTAATATAATTAATATTAGCAGAGAAAGAGCACTGGAGAAACTCAGAGACTAAAATCCAACAAATCTCCAGGACCTGATGGCCTGTATCATAGGGTTCTGTAAGACCCAGCCCCAGAGATAGTTGATGCGCTGGCTATGACTTTCCAAAATCTCCTAGGTTCTGGTATGGTCACAGCAGATTGGACGCTAGCAAATATAATGCCATTATATAAGAAAGGAAGGAGAAAGAAAATAGGAAACTACAGTTCAGTTAGCCTGACACCTGTCATCAAGAAAGTGATGGAATCTATTATTAAGGAAGCCTTGAAGATGCATTTAGAATAAGTCAACATGGTTTTAAGAAAGGAAAGAAAGAAAACTAGTCGGGTATATGAAGGGGAACCAGTAGATGTAGTATACTTGGATTTCTACACGACATTTGGTAAGGTGCTACACAAAACGGATGGACTTCTCCTGTCCGGGACAAAGTCCTGTGATGGCAGCGGGGGTGGGCAGTGCTTCCTGCTGTGAAGGCCGATGGGAAACCACACCATATCTTCTGGCCCCGATGTAATTAATTATACATCCAGGGGTTTTGCACTATCTTCCGTTGTGGGGTGGGCTTGATGGTATGCATCCTGCCATGCTTAAAAGGTGCCTGGACATCCGCAATGTCAAACCAAAAACAGAGAGATGTCTGCAAGGTCATTTGCCGGCCCAGTTCCGAAAATTAGTGAAGCCTCCCTGCGCATCCTCTTGGACCATGACGAGGTGTGCAGGAATGTGTTGTCCCCACATGATGGGAGGAGGAGGCCTAACAGGGATATGCTGCATGGACACAGGCAGCCGATACCATCAGTGCCCACGTGGTGCACAAGAGGCCGGCAACACAGTGCTGGAAGGGGATGATTGATCTTATTCGCCCTATCAGGGTAGGTCTCATCAAATGGTGACAAACTACAAAGACTCCAATATGTCAGGGTCCAAGGCCCAGTGGCAATGATATGTTCTGCCTCACAGTCCCACTTCAGTGCATCAATGCTGCAGTGAAGTGCCCACTGTGCTTCCCTCGCCCTTCAGCAGACATGGAACACTGCATGGAGGGGGATAAGTGGGAGAATCTGCTTAGGCACACAGGGGACCAGCAACCTCTGCAAATCGCATGCCTGTCTGAACCTTCCCATTGCATGTGGATTTGCTCAGTATCTAGAGGGAGCTGGTCCATAACTCTTCTGCCCAATTCTCACCAATGATGACGTGCCACAAAAGTGAATGATCTTACGAGGGGAGGCATGATAAATGAACCAATTTCCACTGCTCCAATCCAGGCAACATGGAACTCCTCTCAAACATGTTCTCTCATTTGAGCAGGAGAAGCTCCATCACAATCACAGAGAACGTGAGAAGATGGGATGGGAAGGGGCAACCGTTTTTCGGGTGTCTGACGGAATTCCAGGAGAGAGCATCTGAGCTCACAGGAGTGGAGCAGGACAGAGCCATAGGTCATGGGAAGCCTGGCTTTGGGCATCCTCTGAGTAAGAATTCATTCATTCAATGCAAACCTGAGGGTCAAATGTCCCCCTATGTTGGAGGCAGCTGGTGCTGTCACTTGCACTCTTATATCTCACTTACAGGTGCCTCCAGGAAGAGGCCAAGGCCCGAGGAGGAGAAGGACTCCCTATCAGGCATCAGCCCCAGCCTCAGCCCCAGCCCAGAGATATGCCAGGAGGGAGTGGACGAGGAGAGTTCCACAACTGTAGAGGTGTCACAGTGGTCACTTGCACCCTCCATCAGGTCAACAACACACACCTGGGTGGTTATTAGTAGTAGTTCAGGAAGGGTCTCACAATCTGGTGGTTACTGCATCGACATGGGTCCTCAGCAGCTGGGGGCAGGTTCAGCCGAGCTCCCTGACTCATGGAGGGCTGCTGGGGGACAGACATCTGTGAGGTCCGAATCAGATGACAAGCCTCTGGATTCAGCCTTCCAACTCACTGTGGAGAGTCAGCCAAAGGCTTCAGAAGGTCACGTAGAGCTGTTGGAAGCCCTCAACACCGTGGCATGCAAGTCTGAGGAGTCCGCTCACCAACTTGCTGATGAAGTGGTGCCCACATGTGCACGCATGGAGGTCTCCATGGGGAGTATGGCAGAAGCCATGGAGACCCAGGTCCAGCAGAATGGCCAGTTTCTGCTGGAGATGTGCACAGACCTGTACTCCATCACTGTTGCCATGGGTGGGTTCATATAGTGGCATTGCAAGAGGGGAATGGGGCACCTTGATATTCCTCCAGGTGCCCCTTCCCCTCAAGGAGTCAGGCAGGGACTCTTGGGCACCCAAAGGGAGGAGGAGCGGCAGCTGGACAGCCCTGGGCCATCCACTCAGGAATCTAAGAGATTGTCGCTCCATCCGAATCCCTTTTGCCTATAAACCCCTCAACCTTGTCCTCTGTCACCGCAGAGGGAGCTGCTGGCGCACAGAGAAACAGCCAAAGCAAGCCGGGGCCCTCCAGGCCTCAGCTCTCAGAGAATGGCCACCAAAGTCATTAAAGGTAACAAGGCAAACAACTCCATAGGCAGTCTCCACCCTTGTTACGATGTCTGGGCAGCACCCAGAAGAAACATTAGCAACGTAAAATCAAGAAATTTGACCTCAAATGGTTTCACGGGTGAACACTGTCACTGCATTAGCTGCAAATATATAGTCCTCCTTACCAACACCTGGGGGCTAATGCCAAATTTGGGAAAGCTGTCTCACAGGCTAGTCAAGCAATAGCCTGACATAGTCATCCTCACGGAATAATATCTTTCAGATAATGTCCCAGACACCACCATCACCATCCCTTGGTATGGCATGTCCCACCGGCAGGACAGACCCAGCAGAGGTGGCGGCACAGTGGTATACAGTCAGGAGGGAGTTGCCCTGGGAGTTCTCAACTTCGACTCTAGACCCCATGAAGCTGCATGGCATCAGGTCAAACATGGGCAAGGAAACCTCCTGTGGATTACCACATACTGCCCTCACTCAGCTGATGAATCAGTGCTCTTCCATGTTGAACACCACTTGGAAGAAGCACTGAGAGTGGCAAGAGTGATGAATGTACTCTGTGTGGGGGACTTCAATGTCCATCACCAAGAGTGGCTCGGTAGCACCACTGCTGATCGAGCTGGCCAAGTCCAAAATGACATAGCTGCTAGACTGAGTCTGCGGCAGGTGGTGAGGGAACCAACAAGAGGGAAAAACATACTTGACCTCATCCTCACCAACCTGCCTGCTGCAGATGCATCTGTCCATTACAGTATTAGTAGGAGTGACCACTGCACAGTTGTTGTGGAGACCAAGTCCCATCTTCACATTGAGGATACCCTCCATTGTGTTGTGTGGCACAACCACTGTACTAGTAAATGGGATAGATTTTGAACAGATCTAGCAACTCAAGACTGGGCATCCATGAGGTGCTGTGGACCATCAGCTGCAGCAGAATTGTAATTGAACACAGTATGAAGCCTCATGGCCCAGCACATCCCCTATCTCTACCATTACCACCAAGCCAGGAGATCAACCCTGGTTCAATGAAGAGTGCAGGAGGGCATGCCTGGAGCAGTACTAGGCATACCTAAAAATGAGGTGTCAACCTGGTGAAGCTATACTACGGGGCTACTTGCGTGTCAAACAGCGTAAGTAGCAACTGCTAGACAGAGATAAGTGATCCCACAACTAACAGATCAGATCTAAGCTCTGCAGTCTTACCACATCCAGTTGTGAATAGTGGTGGACAATGAAATAACTCACTGGAGGAGGAGGCTCCAAAAATATTCCCATCCTCAATGATGGAGGGGAGCCCAGCATATCAATGCAAAAGATAAAGCTGAAGCATTGCCGCAAGCTTCAGCCAGAAGTGCCGAGTGGATGATCCATCTCAACCTCTTCCAGATGTCCCCAGCATCACAGATGCCAGCCTTCAGCCAATTTGATTCACACCATGTGAAATCAAGAAATGGCTGAAGGCACTGGTTAGTGTAAAGGCTATGGGCCCTGACAATATACCGGCGATAGTACTGAAGACCTGTGCCCCAGAACTCGCTGCACTCCTAGCCAAGATGTTCCAGTACAGCTACAACACTGGCATCTATCTGGCTATCTGGAAAATTGCCCAGTTATGTCCTGTACACAAAAGCCTGGCCAATTACTGTCCCATCAATTTATTCTTGATCATCAGTAAAGTAATGGAAAGGGTCATCAACAGTGCTATCAAGCGGCGCTTGCTTAGCAATAACCTGCTCACTAACACCCTATTTGGGTTCCAACATCATTACAGCCTAGGTTCAAGCATGGACAAAAGAGCTGAACTCACGAGGTGAGGCAAGAGTGACTGCCCCTGACATCAAGGCCGCATTTGACCAAGTGTGGTATCAAGGAGCCCTAGCAAAACTGGAGTCAATGGGAATCGGGGGAAAACTCTCCACTGGTTGGAGTCATACCGAGCACAAAGGAAGATGGTTGTGCTTGTTGGAGGTCAGTCATCTCAATTCCAGGACATCACTGCAGGAGTAACTCAGGTTAGTGTCCTCGGCCAAACCATCTTCAGCTGCTTCACCAATGGCCTTCCTTCCATCATAAGGTCAGAAATGGGGATGTTCACTAATGATTACACAATGTTCAGCACCATTCACGACTCCTCAGATTTGAAGCAGTCCAAATGCAGCAAGACCTGACAATATCCAGGCTTGGGCTGAGAAGTCGCAAGTAACATTCACACTACACAAGTGTCAGGCAATGACCAAGAAGAGAAAATCTAACCATTGCCCCTTGATGTTCAATGGCATTACCATCACTGAATCCTCCACGATCAACATTCTGGGGGGTCGCCATTGACCAGAAACTGAACTGGACTAGCCATATAAATTCTGTGGTTAAAAGAAACAAGTTAGAGGCTAGGAATCCAGTGATGAGTAACTCACCTCCTGACTCCTCAAAGCCTGTCCACCATCTACAAGGCACAAGTCAGGAGTGTGATGGAATACTCCCTACTTGCCTGGATGAGTGCAGCTCCCAGAACACTCAAGAAACTTAACACAGTCCAGGAAAAAGTTGCCAGCTTGAGTAGCACCACATCAACAAATATTCACTCTTTCCACCAATGATGTACAGTAGCAGCAGTGTGTACCATCTGCAAGATGTACTGCAGGAACTCACTACCATCTAGAAGGACAAGGACAGCAGATACATGGGAACACCACCACCTGCAATTTCCCCTCCAGGTCACTCTCCATTCTGACTTGGAAATATATCGCCGTTCATTTACTGTCCCTTCCTAACAGCACTATTGATTAACCACACGACATGAACTGTAGCGGTTCAAGAAGGCAGCTCACCACCATTTTCTCAAGGGCAACTAGGGATGAGCAATAAATGCTGGCCCACCAGCGAAGCCCACATCCCATCAATGAATAAAAAGAAAATCACTCTCACTAAATAATATCTACTGTTGTCATTCAGCATCATTACATAGGCTTCACAAGGCCTCCCACCACCCCCCAATCTCCCCCCAACATTAGCAGTTCAGGTGCACACAGCCGAACCATGGGTGAATCTGGAGAGAGAAGGATCTGTGGCAGGGTATTTCAGAGCCTCGTCCAAGCACCCTCCCTTTCTCGCAGAGTCTTCATCCATCACACTGATCTCACTGTCCCGATCATTTTCAAAGCTGCCTGCTGGGGTTCTCTTTCAGTTATCCAGCTGAGCTGACCTGCATCTCCACCCACTCACTAACTGCATTCCCATGCAGCACCTGTGCCCATCCAACATGAGGCTCCGCTCACTTTCTATATCACAAAGATGGCAGTCATCAAATTATTGATGAGCTCCACCACCATTTCCCCTTCCCCAATCACCATGTCCTTTCCCCCATAATAATAGATCCCCCAGCATAACATTCAACCTCCCCACCATCACATTCTAGCCAAAACCCTTGTCATTCCAGGGATCTCAGGTGAACGTGCACATTCCCTACCTTCCAGAGAACCCCATCCCCATCCACATTGAACTCTCTGACCTCCTACTTCCGACTCCCAGGGTCCATGTTTGCCTCTGTGTCTCCACCAGCCACCCTCGCCACCCCTTC
The DNA here is from genome assembly GCF_017639515.1 of Carcharodon carcharias. Classification (NCBI taxonomy): domain Eukaryota; kingdom Metazoa; phylum Chordata; class Chondrichthyes; order Lamniformes; family Lamnidae; genus Carcharodon; species Carcharodon carcharias. The sequence continues at coordinate 112,792,664 of NC_054477.1, forward strand.
TCCGCTGCAGATGCATCCTCACCCTATAGGCTCCCACCCTACCCACTCCCTCAGATGTCTGTGATCTGAGCAAGGCCCCAAAGGTAAGTTCTGACCTCTGCACGTCATGCTTGTCCAAACATGTTATGGAATGGTGTGTTTTCCCACTGGAGTAATAGAGAATCGAGCGTGAGGGGCGATTCCAGTCGGGCCTTCATTTGCTTCTCATTAATGGGATGTAAATCGGCTTCAAGATAGCCTCCAGCAGGATTCCTGATCTGCCATTATGGGCAGCATCGTAAGATCCTACTCAAAATCTTTTCCCAGCGTGAAGCTGATTTTTGGGCCTCCCACCAAATTCTCCCCCGCGCCCACCATTGATCCTGCCTGCGTGGACATTGAAGAATTCCGGCCAAGGTTAATATAGAGGACAACGGCTCATGGAGTTGGGGTGAGATATTAGCATGGTGAGAATGATGGTCAATGGGCAGGAAGCAGAGAGTAGGGATAAATGCGGCATTTTCAATTTGGCAGGCTGTAACTAGTGCAGTGCCATAAGTATCAGTGACGGGGCCTCAGCTATTTACCATCCTATTAATGCCTTAGATGAAAAAACTGAGATTAACGTGCCTAAGTTTGCTGATGACACAAAGCCGGGTGGATATGCAAGAATACAAAGAGCCTACAAAGAGATATAGACAGATTAAGTGAGTGGGCAACAAGGTTGCACATGGCGTATAATGTAGAGAAGTTTGAGGCTATTCACTTTTGTTGTAAGCATGGAATAGCAGAATATTATTTAACAGGTGTGAAACCTGTCAATATTGATCTTGAGAGAGACATGAGTGTACTCGTACAAGGAACGTAAAAAGTTAATATGCAGATACAGCAAGAGGCACTCTGTATTACTGTGGGACTGTTGCACTGTCCTTCAGTTGATGCATTAAACCTTGGCCCTATCTGCATCTTCCACTGATTCAGGTAGATGCTAAAGATACCGTGGCACTATTCAGCAAAGTTTTATGAGTTTCCCTCGTCTACTGACAAGCTCTCACATGTGGCATACAAGTTTCTGGTTGGGATTTTTAGTTGATTGGTTATTTGTATGAATGGAGGCATCAATGAGAAAGCTATAAAGAATAAACTACAGTATTTGGAAACAGACCTGGATTGTGATTTTGTTCTTTGTTTTTGTCTGTACTGGAGTGCTGCTTTTAGCAGCGTTAGATTGCTTAAGTTGAGGTTTGGTACAAGAGGGAGTTTGCTGAAGAAGGATGAAGGGATCCTTACATTTGCTACCTTTCCTCAGCAGGAAGAGTAGTGGCCTTGGTAAGTAGGACCTGGTGAGTATGTTTTCTGTCCTATTCTCTAAACTAGAGGAAGTAAAAGTAAAGGGAGTAATTTAAGGGTAAGTCATGGTAGAGCAGCTAGGCCAAGTGGAATGCTCCCCCTGTGCAATGTGGGAAGTCAGTGACACTTCCAAGTGCGACCACATGTACAGAGAATGTCTCCAGCTGCAGATACTTGACATCCACGTTTTGGAGTTGGTGCTGCAGTTGGAGTCACTGCGGAGCATCTGCAAGGATGAGATTTTCGTGGATAGCAGGTACAGTGAGATGGTCACACCACAGGTAAAGAGCCCACAGGCAGAAAGGGAATTGATGACCGTCAGACAGAGTAAAAGCACTAGGCAGGTACTGCAGGAGTCCCCTGGGTCCATCTCGCTCTGTAACAGATTTTCCATTTTGGATACTGCTGAGGGAGAATGGTTTCTCAGGGGAATGCGGCAAGAGCAAAGTCCGTGGCACCACAAGTGGCTCAGCTGCAAGGTGGAGAGGGGTGCAGGGGATAGGGAGGGTGAAAAAAAGAATGGGACAGCAATAGTGATAAGGGATTCTATCATAAGGAGGACAGATAGAAGTTTCTGCAGCTGCAGACGTGACACCAGGATGGCATGTTGCTTCCCTGGTGCCAGGGTCAAGGATGTCATTGAGTGGCTGCAGGACATTCTGAAGGGGGAGGGTGAACAGCCAGAGGCTGTGGTCCATATTGGTACCAATGGCATAAGTAAAAAGAGGGATGAGGTCCTGAAAGCAGAATATAGGGAGCTAGGAAGTAAATTTAAAAGCAGGATCTCAAAGGTAGTAATCTCAGGATTACTCCCAGTGCCACATGCTAGTGAGATCAGGAATAGGAGAATAGACCAGATGAATGCATGGCTGAGAGATGATGTAGGAAGGAGGGATATAGATTCCTGAGGCATTGGGACCGATTGTGGGGAAGATGGGACCTGTACAAGCTAAACGGGTTGCACCCCAGCAGGACCGGGGCCAATATCCCTGCAGGTGTATTTGCTAGTACTGTGGGGGAGGGTTTAAACTAGAGTGGCAGGGGGATGGGAACCTGAGTAGGGAGACACAGGAGAGGGAAACAAAGATAGGAATGAAAGACAGAAAAGTAGAAAGCAAAAGTGGAAGGCAGGGGAAAAAATGGCTAGCAGCAAATAGGGCCATGGTACAAGAAAAAATGTGTAAAAATGTTAAAAAGACAGGTCTAAAGGCACTGTTTCTGAATCAATGTGATAGTGAGAGAAGATATTGGTTCAGAAAATCTAAGGGTAGAATCAGGCTGGGTGGAGCTAAAAAGCAACATGGGGTGGAAAACATTAGTTGGAGTTGTCTATATTCCCCCAAACAGTAATGATAAGTAGGGATGATATTAAACAGGAAATTAGAGATGTATGTAATAAGGGTGCTACAGTAGTTATGGAAGACTTTAACCTACAAACTGGGAAAACCAAATTAGCAATAATACTGCAGCAGGTGAATTCCTGGACTGTGTATGAGATGGTTTTTTACGTCGATGAACCGACTCGGGAATAGACTATCCTAGATTTTGTTTGTGCAATGAGAAGGGGTTAATTAATAATCTTGTTGCGCAGAGCCCTTTAGAGAACAGTGACCATAACATGATATAATTCTTCCTTAGAGTGGGAAGTGAAGCAGTCCGACCTGAAACTAGGGTCCTAAATCTAAAACAAAGGAAACTATGTGGATATGAGGCATGAGTTGGCTAAGATAGATTGGAGAACTTCATTAAAAGGTGGATAGGCAATGGCTAATATTTAAGGAATGAATGGATGCATTGCAGCAGTTATACATTCCTTTATGGTGCAAAAACACAGCAGGAAAAACAGCCCAACCATGGTTAACAAAACAAATTAAGAATAGTATTAGATCCAAAGAGGAATCATATAAAGTTGCTAGAAAAAGTAGCAAGCCTGAGGATTGGAAGCAGTTTAGAATTCAGCAAAGGAGAACCTAGAGATTGATGATGAGGAGGGAAATAGGGTATGAAAGTAAACTTGCAAGTTACATAAAAGCGGATTGTAAAAGCTTCCATAAGTACGTAAAAAGAAAAAGATTAGTGAAGATAAATGTAGTTCCCTTACAGTCTATAATGGGAAAATTTATAATAGAGAACAAGGAAATGGCAGAGCAATTAAATAACTACTTTAGTTCTGTCTTCATGGAGGAAGACGCAAATAGCTTCCCAGAAATGCTAGGGATCTAAGGACCCAGTGAGAAGGAGGAATTGAAAGAAATTACTAAAATAATAGTGCCGGAAACATTGATGGGACTGAAAGCCAATAAATCCCCAGGGCCTGATAATCTATATCCTAGGGTACTAAAGGAAGTGGACATGAAAATAGTGGATGTGTTGGTTGTCATGTGCTGGATGGTGGAGCAGACTTGAAGGGTGGAATGACCTACTCCTGCTCCTATGTTTCTATGAGATTGTGATAGTAAACACTTAAAGGTGAATTAAAACTGTAATGAATTATTAAATAAGAAGCTACAACAAATAATGCAAAATCTTCATGCTCCTTCTTCTGTCAATGTTTAAACAATATGTTGGGAGTTTCTGATAATGAAGCAGCCCATGCCAACATGCAGCAAGATTTGCAAACCAAATATCAGGCACTTTCCTTCCCATAAGTTTCTGATAATGACCATCTTAAACAAGAGAAAATCCAGCCATCTCCCCATGGCTTTCAGTTCAAGTACCAGGTCATACATTGTTCACATCTTGGAGGTGGTCATCGTGAATTTGACCAGCCATATCAACACTCTGACACAGGCATGGACTGGGATCTCTGTGATGAATAGCTTGCATCCTCAAAGATTTTTCAACATCTCTGAGGTTCAAGTCAGGTTTCTGATAATATTACAAACCTTTCATCTTGATGGATGCAGCTGCAACAGGATTCAAAAGCTCAATCATCCATGATCTACTGTGGCTGCAGTTTGTAGGATCTGCAAGATGCAATGCAGCAAGTCACTATAGTTACTTTGGCTCCACCTCCCTTCACTGTGACCTCCACCACTGAGAAAGACAAGAGCAATAATGATATAATTTCCAAGTTCTGTTCCAAATGTCACACCATCCTGACTTGGACAATGAGTGCCATTCTTTTATCATTGCTACAACAATATCCTGACCCTTCTCCGGCACCATTGTGGGAACACTAGCACAACAGGGCCTGCAACATTTCCCACCACCTTCTTGAGACAAGTACAGATGGCCAATAAAGGCAACATTATCCGCATCATCCTTATCTGGCTTGCTAATCAATCGTATGTGCCAGCACACTCCGAAGCTTAATTCTTCTACAATGGTTGACCAGCTGATCTTAAAAAGGGCAGTGCTGAGGTCATTTGGAGGTAATTTTGACTTTAGATGATAGCCTAGAATGGATGATTTTCATTTCTGTTGAAGCTGGGCTGAAATCACTGGTTTTACACTATCATCTAGCATCAAAATGATCCCCTCCCAGTTTAAATGTGAATTAAAAGCTATAATGATTGGTACAGCTTCATTGTTTCAGGGCTAAGAATGTGAAAAGACATATGGCAATATTTTATTTCTTTTGACCTTTAAATTTTTGAAGAGGAAATGTCAATCATGAGCACAGTTTATTTACAGTATATCATTGCTGGCTGAGTCACAATATCACTGGTCTCATAACAGCTGGTACTACAGTAAACTCCTGTCATTCGCAACTTCTTCTTTCTCAAATTCATTTACCCACGCGCAAGTACACACCGCCCATCGCAGCTCCAAGTCTTCATCCATCTGTGATTTAAGCATTAAAAGTTTTTACCTGAACATACATTGATCCTGAAATAAAGAAAAGTTTATAAGTCAGAAAAAACAAGTGGTATACTTTCGCTTGCAGAAAGTGCGCACTGCTCAGATGCCGTCTCTAATTGCATGTGGTTGCTGTGATTTACAGGATACAGTAACTCCTGACCAGTATTGTTCAGTGCAGCACTTTACTAAAAATGAGTGAATCAGAACCAAGCAGAAAACATCCCAGGAAAGTGATGACACTTGTGCAAAAAAGTCTCAATCTTAGATCTATTGAAAATGGTGCTGCCTTGTTGACCAGGGAAACTCTGTGAATGAGTCCACAATCGGGTACATTAGGCAGTCTGAAGAAAAAATATGGGCCAGTTTTAGTGTTTCTGGCAGTTGTACTGCCAATTTAACTTTTGTAAGTGGGAGAGATATACACTTAAACGAAATGAAGAAGTTAATCAACGTGTGGATAGAGCACGAGCATCAAAGGACGACACTAGTTAATGGTCCAATCATTAGAAACTTGAATTAGCACTTGAATTGTACCAGCACATAAAAAGTAGTAAAGAAGGTACTGCTGGTGTCAGCGGTGATAATAATGACGATGATGGTTTTGCAGAAGGTGCCTTTCCTTTGCCTTGCAAAGGATTCTCAGCCAGAACAGGATGGTTCGATTACTTTAAAAAGCTTTTCGGGCTGCATAGTGTGAAGTTAATGGGGGAGGCTGCTTCAGCTGACCATGCAGCTGCAGGAGAGTTTCCCAAGGTGCCGCAGGAATTCATTGAGTAGAGAGGTTACCAGGAAAAGCAGGTCTTCAACGCAGGTGAAACTGGCCTGTTCTGTAAGCAATTGCCAAATAGGACCTACGTATGGAAATAAGAAAGGATAGCTCTGGCTTTGAAGCAGCAAAGGACAGGCTAACAGTTCTACTATGTGCCAATGTGATTGATTATAAATATAAACCAATGCTGGTTTATAAGTCAAAAAACCCTCGAGCTTTAAAAGGGAAAAATAAATCTCATCAGCCAGTCTTTTGGAAGGCTAACAGCTCTGCCTGGGTTACAGCATTAGTATTTGAAGACTGGTTTGAGAATTGCTTTCTGCCAGAGGTTAGGATTTAACTGAGGGAAAAGAACCTGTCTTTCAGTGTCCTACTAGCCTTGATAATGCACCTGAACATCCACAATCTCTCGCAGAGAGCCATCCAGATGTTGGCATTTTTGTTTTTACCCCCAAATACAACCTCACTTATCCAGCCAATGGACTAGGGGGTCATTGCATCATTCAAGGCTTATTACACCCAACAAAGCCACATCCTTCATCTCATGGAAGCAGGCCCTTCAACCACAGTCCGTGATTGCTGGAAGGAGTTCAACATCCTCATAACAGTAGACATAATTAAGAACTCATGGGATGAAGTTAGAGCTTCAACATAAGAACATAATAAATAGCAGCAGGAGTAGGCCATTCAACCCCTTGAGCCTGTTCCGCCATTCAATAAGATCATGGCTGATCTATTTGTGTTTCGATTTCCACATTCCCATCCATCCCCAATAACCTTTGATTCCCTTGCCTAACAAGAATCTATTCTACAACAAAAATAAGAATGCCTGGAAAAACTTAGCAGGTCTGACAGCACCTGCAGAGAGGAACAGAGTTAACGTTTCGAGTCTGTATTGTTCTGTTGAAGAGTCATACAGACTCAAAATGTTAACTGTGTTCCTCTCTGCAGATGCTGTCAGACCTGCTGAGTTTTTCCAGATATTTTTATTTTTGTTTTGGATTTCCAGCATCTGCAATTTTTTGCTTTTATCTTAGCAAGAATCTATCTACCACTGCCTTAAAAATATTCAGTGACCCCGCCTCCACCACTTTCTGAGGCAGAGAATTCCAAAGTCGCACAACCCACTGAGAGAAAAATGTTCTCCTCATCTATGTCCTAAAAGGGTGACCCCTAATTTTAAAACAGTGTCCCCTAGTTCTGGACTCACCCACAAGAGGAAACATCCTTTTCACAAGCAGCTTGTCAAGGCCGTTCAGTATCTTATATACTTCAATCAAGTCACCCCTCATTCTTCTAAAATCCAGTGGAAACAACCCTAGTCTACCCAACCTTTCCTCATAAGACTACCCGCTCATTCCAGGTATTCATCTAGTAAAACTCCTCTGAACCACCTCCAACGCATTTACATCCTTCCTTAAATAAGGAAACCAAAACTGCACACAGTATTTGAGATGCAGCCTCACTAATGCCTCGTATAACTGAAGCATAACATCCTTACTCTTATGTTCAGTTCCTCTTGTAATAAAGTATAACATTCTGTTAGCCATCTTAATTACTTGCTGTGCCTACATACTAACTTTTTGTGACTCATATATTAGAATACCTAGATCCCTTTGCACCTCGGAATTTTGCAGCTGTTCTCCATTTAAGTAATACTCTTTTTTATTCTTCCTGCCAAATGAATAACTTCACATTTTCCCACATTAATCTCCATTTGCCAGACCTTTGCTCACTCACTCAACCTATCGCTATCCATCTGCAAACTTGTTATGTCCATAAATGCCTGCTGGAGAAAAATTTGGTCTGAGGCTTTACCAGGTTGAGACGGAAGTGACCAGGATTGTTGTCTTGGCAAAATAAGTTGGAGGGAAGGAATTTGAAGACCTGACCACAGATGAAGTTGAGGAGTTGCTTCAATCTCATCAAGAGGAACTCTCTATGGAGGAATTGGTTGAACAGATGAAATTAAATGAAACTAAACACGAGCGGGAGCAGGACAACGAGCCTAAGAAGGCTCATTTTACAACCAAGGTGATGGCAGATTTCATAAGATCAGCTGAAGATTTGAAAAAACAGGCGACAGACCATGATATAAACATGGAAAGAAGCATTGTATTTTGTAGAGTGTTTGACACTGCCATTGCTCCTTACCAAGAACATTACAAAATTGAAAAGCAAAAGGCAAAGCAGTCAACAATAACATTGTTCTGTTCATCCGCATCAACGTCTACATGTCTACATCAGCCACTTCACCCATTCCCTCTACTTCCGCTCTCATGTAAAGTACTGTAACGTAATTTGTACTGTAAGTGTGACAAAGTTTACTGTACTGTACACCCTGAAGTACAGTTTTTATTGTCTCTGAGTGACAAATTTTACATTGTTCTTATTTTCTTGCATTGTCAAACAATTCTGCAGTAAAAGTGTCTTAAATTTTCTCCAAAGGGATTTCCCAGCCTGGCCTGCAGTGGGTGTCATGGGCAGGCGGGAGTAAAAAATATTGTGGGATTGGAAAACTCAGTTTACCGCTATAGTAAAAGCAGTCAGGGATCACCTGCTCCAACCATCAACGGCAGGCTGTGTCTCCCACCGCAGCACGTCGGGAACATCATTTTAATATATTTGCATCGCATTATACAGGCTGCTCATTGGAATCATCCCCCCATGCTGGATCAAGAGGGCATGTTGGCATCGATTAGATTGACACGCTTCACAATGATATATAAGTGACGTGCACCTGGACACCTTCACTTTGCTTGTGATTTTGAGGTTTGTTTGCCTACCTTGCATTGCACAGTGCTCACAGCAACTCAGGCTCAGCACCAGGCTTTGCAGGCAGCAACACAGCGGTTTCAGGGAGGTATCAGAGGCAAGTCTGTACCTACCAGACCATAGGAAGGTGGGTGTGGCTTTTAATATGCTGCAGGGCAAGGGCTCCACTGTGGGAAGGGGTGAAACTGCAGGGCAAGGGCCCCACTGGGGGAAAGAGTGGAGAAGGTCGCAGTCACACAAGACTGGAGAGGGGCAGGGGTGTGGCAGGTGGATGGCAGTGGGGAAGCGTCCTTAGCACCAGGAGAGAGTCGGTAACAGAATTACATAAGTGCCTTTGGGCCAGAAGGGGAGAATGGCTGAGTGAAGAAGTGCTTCAGTGTTGAGCTTGCAAAGACTGTCCTTGTCCTAGTCCAAGCAGGAGAGGGAATGTCAGTCCAGTCTCAGTCATGCCCAGCATGTTGTGCACAGGGCGTTGTCATAACATCAGGCACATTGGTCTGGGTGTTTCTGGCATCATACTGGGTCGCAGATGGCACACTCAGTCAGGGGTGGTATCTGCAGTCTTTAGATGGGGAAAATGTATTGTGGGTGTATTTGAGGGAGTCAGAAGGGGGTGGGGTATATATCAAACTGCGCAAGTGTCATCAGGATGGGGAGAAGTCAGGTCCACATGGGCATATGCACATCTACCTCATCATGTTCAGTGGGTAACAAAGGGATATCCACAACAATCATGATGGGATCAAGGAATTGAGGAGGAGGATTGAGAGGTTCTTAGGGGGAGGGAAACCTGAACATGAAGTTCCTCCAGGAAGGTGGACTTCCACACTCACACAGGAAGGGTCCAAGCTAGTCTGGCAATGAGACCTCAGCCCCACCATCAGTCCCGTGATTTGCACATCCTGCGCTATGTAGGAAATCCTAGACGATCCTGGCGGTCTGGAAGACCACGTGTGCAGGAGGTGCCTCCGACTGGTGCAACTTGAGCTCCGGGTTATGGACCTTGAGCTGGGAGCACTACAGTGCATAAACAAGGCTGAGAGGTTCGTGGATAGCACGTTTCAGGACATGGTCACCCCGTAGCTTAAGGAAATACAAGCAGAGAGGGAATGGGTGACCACCAGACAGAAGAAGGGGGCCAAGCAGGTAGTGAGGGAATCCCCTGAGTGCATCTTGCTCGCAAACTGTTTCTCGGCCTTGGAAAGCAGTGAGAGAGACAGTTCCTCTGTGGAGGCCAACCAGAGCAAAGGCCATGCACTGTGGATGGTCCAGCTGCTCAGGGTGGGGGGAGGAAGAAGAAGTGTGGAAGGGTAATAGTGGCAGAGCATACGTTAGTGAGGGGAGTAGACAGGTGCTTCTATGGCTGTAGACATGACTCCAGGATGGTATGTTGCCTGCCAGGTGCCAGGATCAAGGATGTCACGCAGGGCATTCAGAAGGTGGAGGGTGAACAGCTAGAGGTCGGGGTCCATGTTGGGACAAATGATATAGGAAGAAAGAGAAATGGGGTCCTGCAAGCAGACTTCAGGGAGTTAGGTAGGAAATTGAAAAGCAGGACTTCAAAGGTTGTAATCTCCAGATTTCTCCTGGTAGCACACAGTAGTGAGTATAGGAACAGAATGGTAGAGCAGATAAATGTGTAGCTGGAGAGATAGTGGAGGAGGGAGAGCTTTAGATTCCTGGGGCATTGGGACCGTTTCTGGGGGAGGTGGGACCTGTACAAGTTGGACGGGTTACATCTGAACAGGAACGGGACCAACATCCTCGCGGGAGGTTTGCTAATGCTTTTGGGGTGGATTTAAACTAAACTGGCAAGGGGGTGGAATCCTGAAAAGTATTTCAGAGGGGAGAGAAGCTGAGATGGAATTAGAATTTAAAAAGCTTGTAAGTGAGCCTGGAATGCAAAGGAACCATAGGCTAGATAAGAAAGAAGTGAGTTTAGCAAGGCTAAATGGAATATGTTTTGATGCAAGGAGCCTGAGGAATAAGACAGATGAGCTGAGGGCACAGTTGGTGTATGATATCATAGCGAAAACAGAATTACCTGGAAAAACTCAGCAGGTCTGGCAGCATCAGCGGAGAATAAAAGAGTTGACGTTTCGAGTCTGCAGTTTTTTGTTTTTATCTATGATATCATAGCAATGACTGAGACTTGGCTAAAAGGGCAGGATTGCCAGCTCAACATTCCTGGTTATAGGGTATTCAGACGAGATAGAGAGGGGGATAGAAGAGGAGCTGGGGTTGCAATAAATTATCAATTATAGTCAATTATAGCAGTGAGGAGGGATGATATCTTGGAAGGTTCATCAATTGAGGCCATATGGGTAGAAGTAAAAAACACAAAAGGGGAAAACACGTTGTTGGGTGTGTACTATAGGCCCCCAAACAGGGAGAGAAAGAGGATCAAATATGTAATCAAATTTCACAGAAGTGTAGGAATAGTAAGGCAGCAATAGTCGGGGATTTTAACTACACAAATATTAACTGGGGCAATTTTAGTGTGCAAGGTAGGGGGGGAGCAAAATTCTTAAGTTGCATCCAGGAGAAATTTTTAGCCAGTACGTAGAAAGCCCAACAAGGGAGGGGGCAATTCTGGACCTAATATTTGGAAATGAGCCTGGCAGGTGGAAGGCATACCAGTAAGGGAGCATTTTGGAGACAGTGACCATAACTCAATTAGATTTAGGATAGTTATGGAAAAGAATAATGTTATACTGAGAATAAAAGTTCTAAACTGGGGAAAGGCTAATTTTACTCAGATGAAATACGATTTGATCCAAGTGGACTGGGAGTAGCTACTTGCAGATGAAACTGTGCCAGAGCAGTGGGAGGCATTCAAGAAGGAAACAGCGAGAGTACAGGGCAAATATGTTTCCATAAAGACAAAGGAGGGGACCAACTCTGGAGAACCTTGGATGTCAAGGGACATGTTCCCACACCTGAATAGCAGGATAACAGTGACTTGTGGTGTTTGGGCTCAGGGTGAACTGAGTCTACTGAAGCCTCAATTTTAAAATTCTAATCTGCATGTTTAAATCCATCCATGGCATCCACTCTCCCTATCTCTACAACATTTTCCAGCCCAATGAACAACATTCCTTCTAAATTGTTTTTTGGAGTATGTTGGCAAATTATTTAAATGTGCTGCCCCTTTAGAGCTTTTTCACAGCCACACATACAGTACGTTAAAAGGGCCGACTTGTGTGTGTCCTGCACAGGGATTTTTGGGTTGCTGCATGGCCACTCAAATGATGATGATTGAAGAGGGGAGTGAGATTAGATGGAGTAGCATATTAAAGGGCAAGGGGGAGAGGGGTATTAGACAGGGTTGTGCATTAGAGTGTATGGGGGGGGGTGAATGACGAGGAGGAGAGAGGGGTTACACTGGGTGACACTTCTATTGCCTTCTAAGTGAAATGACTTTTATTCAACATAGTAGAAAGTTAGGAATAAATTACTTTTTTAAAGCTTTTTATTACACATTCTACTGTCACTACAGGGTTCATTGGCTCTATAGAGTGTATAGTGGATCAATGGGCATGAAAGTGCCATAGCTTGGGATAGGGAGCATGAGGAGCCATGGGAGGCATTGCAAGGGCATAGCTTGGCATGGGGACATGAGGATGACCTCTTGAACTTACCTTTCAAAAGCTCCCCTCATGCAGACTAGGGTTCATGACTTCTCGGGCACGCTGTGAATCATGACTCTTTAAAAACCTGGCCCGAAACCAGAAAAACTGTGGAGGAGTCAGACATGCCTATTCCCGCAATGGAACTGGCCAGGTCAGGAGTTCCAGATGTTGGCTTTTGACAGGGACCAGCCTGTGCCCGTTAAAGCACTCCCGAAAATCAAACAGCCTGGGAATGAGGTTGAGAATCCCAGAATCTGGATGCACCCGCCATTTTTAAAGGACTCCCGAGTCATCCCAACTTAGTGAAAATCTAGGCCATGGTTACTTGGCAAATGACAGCACTGTGTAGTAAATGTGACAACCTGGGATATACATTCACATAACAATTAGTTTTATTTCTTTACTAATAATATGACAGTATAACAACCTACCTCTTTGATTAAGCTTTAGTCATCTATCCTAATATTTGTTTATATGGCTAGGTGTCAGTTGTTATCTTTTTACAATCAGACTCGAAACTTTAACTGTGTTCCTCTCCGCAGATGCTGCCAGACCTGCTGAGTTTTTTCAGGTATTTTTGTTTTTGTTTTGTTATCTTTTTATACTCCAATATAGTGCCTTGGGAAGTTTTACTAAATTAATGGTGCTGTATAATTACAAGTTGTTATTGTGGGGTAGATTTTGGAAGGGTTCACAGGCAAGGCCAACTTGGGAACCATTTATAAACTGCATTCTTGAAATGCATGAAGAACAGTGATCCGTTGGTAGTACAGAACTTGAATACTGCTGAAAAAAGAGACATTTTTTGTGGAAGCTTTTCATCCTGATGAGTGCAAGACGAAAAGTTTTGACAAAAAGTATTTTTTCAGCAATACTCAAGAACAATGACGTTTGATAAATATTGAATAAATGCAGCTCAAACAAATATGCCGTTTCATTTTCAACAGATTCACCTGCTGGGTAAGTGAAAACCATCAACCAAGAAATAGGGAAACAAGCAAATTTCAATCCATCAAATCATAGAACAGTGAAACTTTCAGCTTGATAGAAAGATTTGCAGTGAGCAATTGACTGAGCAGATTGTAAGCCTATTTATGGGAGTGAACGTTTCTGCAATGACCACATGAGAATGCAATATTTTTCTTTCTTAGGTAGATTTTATGTACACATTCATTGTGCACAATATTGTGGCAAGTTTCTTTGAGAGACATTGTATCAGACATTACTTTCCTATTTGGTCTTCCTCACTGATTATTCAAATGTCAACATAAACAAAAAGCTAAGAGAAGCCCAGGTTCATTCTACTATTGTAAATATTTAAAATTAAGTTTTTAAGAATTAGTCAAAATTTATACACAAGCTTGTGTGATGCCCAAGCAGTGTTAGACCAATACACCTTCATTATGCTTATAAATCAAGTTCCTCTTATTTTTTACTATATCTGTGGGATGAGGGCATAACTGACAAGTCCAGCATTTATCCATCCTGAATTGCCCTTGAGAAGTTCATACCGAGTCGCCTTCTTGAATTCTGTCAATGTGATATAGGTCCACCCCAGTGCTGTTATGGAGGGGGTTCCAGAGTTTTAACCCAGTGACAGTGAAGGAATGGCAAGTGAATAGTTCCAAGTCAGGATGGTGCATTTTGAAGAAGAGGCATATTTGACTCAGAATGTTAACTCTGTTTCTCTCTCCACAGATGCTGCCAGATCTGCTGAGTTTTTCCAGCACTTTCTGTTTTTATTTCAGGGTGTTGTGTGACTTGGAGGGGAACCTGCAGGTGGTGGGGTTCCCAAGCATCTGCTGCCTTTGTTCTTCCAGGTGATGGAGGATGGGAGTCTTGGAAGTTGTGTTGAAGGTATGTGCTGAGTTGCTGTCCTTGTTTATCTTGTAAATGATACATGCTGCTGCCACTGTGCACCCATGGTGGAGGGCTGCCTTGTCCTGGGTGGTGTGGAGATTCTTGAGTGTTGTTGGAGCTGCACTCGTCCAGGCAAGTGGAAGGTGTTCTATCACCCTCCTGACTTGTGCCTTGTAGATGGTGGACAGACCTTGGGGAGTCAGGAGGTAAATTAATATCACAGAATTCCTAACTTCTGACCTGCTTTTGTAGCCAGTCTTCATATGATTGGTCCATTTAAGTTTCTGGTTAATGGCAATCCCAGGATGTTAATGGTGGGAGATTCAGTGATAGTGATACCATTGAATGTCAAGGTGAGATGATTAGGTTCTCTCTTGTTGGAGACTGTCATTGCATAGCATTTGTGATGCACAAATGTTACTTTTCTAAGCCTGAAAGTTGTCCAGGTCTTGCTTTATGAGAGCATGAACTGCTTCATTATCTGAGGCATTGTGAATGTGCAATCATCAATGAACATGCCCACTTCTGACCTTATGTTGGAGGGAAGGTGATTGATGAAGCAGCTGAAGATGGTTAGGCCTACGGCACTAACCTGAGGAACTCCTGCAGTGATGAAACATTGAAATGTTCCTGAATCGGGGACCCTGGCATCCATTGCATCCTCATAAGCTCTTCACACCCCAAGCCATCCCTGTTCACCTTGTTGTGCAACCAGGGAACCTCTTTCTATTCAGCGTGTTCTCTCACCATCTCCAATTCCTCCTCTTATCTCACCTCCTGTTCCTTCCCCACCTGAGGTGTGTCCTTCCAGGGCCTCATTGTCTTCATGGTCCAAACCTCTCTGGAGGGGCACATTATGGAGAACCCAGCAGACCATGAGACGGACACCCATGCAGGAGGATATTGGAGGGTGCAACCTGACAGCTCCAGGTAACTTCAGAAGCCCAGTGGTCTGCTTAATAGTTGTACTAATGGAAGGCTGTGAAATATTAGAGGAAATTAATATAGAGAGAGAGGAGGTACTAGCGGGTTTAGCAGCGTTAAAAGTGGATAAATCCATAGGCCCAGATGAGGTGTATCCCAGGCTGTTGAGGGAGGCAAGAGAAGAGATATCAGGGGCCCTGGCAGTAATTTTCAAATCGTCTCTGGCCACAGGCGAGGTGCCAGAGGACAGGAGGACTGCTAACATTGTCCCATTATTAAAAAAGGGAGGAAGGGATGGGCCAGAAAATTACAGGCCAGTCAGTCTGACCTCAGTCGTGGGGTGATTACTAGAAAGAATTCTGATGGAAAGAATAAATCTGCACTTGGAAAGACACAGATTAATCAGGGATATTTAGCATAGATTTGTTAAAGGAAGGTTGTGTTTGACAAATTTGATCAAATTTTTTGAGGAGGTAGCCAGGAGTGTTGATGAGGCTTAAGGATTTGATGTGGTCTACATGGACTTTAGCAAGACTTTTGATAAGGTCTCTCATGGCAGACTGGTCAAGAAAGTAAGAGCCCATGGGATCCAAGACAAAGTGGCACGTTGGATCCAAAATTGGCTGAGAGGCAGGAAGCAGAGGATGATGGTAGAGGAATGTTTCTGTCGCTGGAAGTCTGTTCCCAGTGGGGTTCCATATGGCTCGATGCTGGGGCCCTTGCTCTTTGGGGTGTACATAAATGATTTGGACTTAAATATAAGGGGTATGATCAAGAAATTTGTGGATGACACAAAAATTGGTAGGGTTGTAAATAGTGAGGAGGATAGCCGTAAACAGCAGGAGGATATCAATGGACTGGTCAGGTGGGCAGAGCAGTGGCAAATAGAATTCAACCTGGAAACGTGGTCATGCACTTGGGGAGGGCTAACAAGGCAAGGGATTACACAATGAAGAATAGGACCCTGGAAAGCACTGAAGATCAAAGGGACCTTGGTGTGCATATCTACAGATCCTTGAAGGTAGCAGGACAGGTAGATAAGGTGGTTAAGAAGGTATATGGGACGCTTGCCTTTATTAGGCGAGGCGTAGAATGCAAGAGCAGGGTGGATACGCTGGAACTGTATAAAATGCCACAACTGGAGTACCACATGCAGTTCTGGTGACCACATTATAGGAAGGAGAGGGTGTAGAGGAGATTTATCAGGGTGCTGCCTGGGCTGGAGGGTCTGAGCTATGAGGAAAGTTTGGATAGGCTGGTGTTATTTTCTTTGGAGCAGCGAAGGTTGAGAGGGGACCTGATAGAGGTGTTCAACATTACGAGGGCATAGACAGGCTGGATAGGAAGGCACTTTTTCTATTAGTAGAGGGGTTAATAACCAAGGGGAGTTGATTTAAGATAAGAGGTAGAAGGTTAAGAAGGGAATTGAGGAGAATTATTTTTACCCAGAGGGTAGTGGGAGTCTGGATCTCACTGTCTGAAAGGGTGGTTGAATCAGAAACTCTTGTAACATTTAAGAAGTATTTAGATATTCACTTGCATTGCCATAGCCTCCAGGGCTCTGGGCCAAGTGCTGGAAAATGGGCTTAGTCAGATCATTGTTGACTGGTGCGGCCATAATGGGCTGAATGGCTCCTTCTGCTTTGTAAGCATCTATGAGTCTATGAGGTGGCATTGGTTGTGTAACCTCAATGCTTCAGGCTAGGGCTTCCATCGAGAGGTGATTTCTTCAAGGGATATCCCTTCTCCCCTAAGATCCATCCACACACTCCAGGCGTTAGAGTGCAGATCTAAAGCAACATGGACTGCTGGAGGGGGAAGAAGTCATGGCAGCTGTTAGCCAAGTGAATGCACATACGTATGAACCGTTTCTTGTGCTCACAGATCAGTTGGTCACTCGGGGAGATGAAGCCCATCCTGTTGATGAATCTTAGTGGGAGGCTGTTGAGAGCCTTGATGGCCACATAGATGCAATTGATGGTGCCCTGCACCAGGGGAAAAGCCAGCATGGTGGTGAAACCCAATTTGCTCTGTCCCGTGTGGACGTGCCTGTCATGAAATCATGTACTATCCGACTCTGACAAAGAGGGCATCAATTACCAGTGAGATGCAGTGGTGTGCAGTCAGTTGCGAGAGGCTACAAAGTCAGCAGCTGATCCTTGGAAGGAGCCAGAAGCGAAGAAGTTCAAGGCCGCAGTGACATTGACAGCTACTGGCAGGGCATGGTGACCAGTGGTGAAAGACGTGAGGCCTTTGCTGATGTGCGCACTTAAGTCTGTGACCAACTGTCTGAAGAGTCAGAGTTTCCTGTGGCACTGAGTTCCAGTCAGCTCTCGGTAGCTGCATCTTTGGCGATAGGTCCTGTGTTGCGAGTTGTGCTTCCTTGACCTTCCTCCTCTTCTTCCTTCTCCTGTGCATTCCTGCTACTTAGGGTTCTGCACTTCCTTCCCTCATCACCACTGGGCCCAAAACCTGACTGTTGTTCCCCCATTGCCTGCAGCAAGCTTCCTTTAAAACAGGCGGTCGCCCAATTGCGGCTGGCAGTCTTGGCCCCAGCTTTTGTGCCCCCGCGATGCCAGGGTGGGGGGGCGTTGAAGAACCTGTTCAGTGCCCAAGTGCTGAGTTTTCACTTTCCCTACCACCTTGCATACCTCCTTTGCAAATGCCAAGTCCCTCTCTGCCACATTGTTCCTCTAATGGGATTGGGTGATTCTCTGGGACAACCATGACCGACTCCCCAGTGTGTAGCCTCATCCTGTCAACTGACCAGCCACAGATGACATGTGTAACCATGCACCCACTTCAGAATTCTAATCTCCACCTCCAAAAAGCTCTTAATGAGCTTTTAAGAATTTTAACTGACCTCAATAGTGCTCACTGTCTCACCCTCCAGTCTCATCCTCCTACCCTGATAAACATTGTCAGAGTCCAGAATGGCACCTCAAAACTGACACACCAGCTGATGATGATAGTTTCAGATCACCCCACCTTGTTCCCAGTCTCGGAGTGTTAGGGGGCGGGCAGAAATTCAGTTCAATATTTCAGGTCTGCGTCCTTTCACCAGAATAGGCTAAAGTTAGAATCAGCTTCTATAGGGTTTTGCTTTTTTCGTCATTTATTGAAAGGGCCCTAAAATCTCCCCAAGTATCTGCAACCAAGGTTATAGCTTGTTGTGAGTCAGACTTTAATAACATAGTTTAGACAAGGATTCCTCATTCATGTAAACTCTACACCAATCTTTCAGAGAATGCTGTCATTATCCAATTGTTGAATTTCTTTACATCTAAAGGTCTGTAAATCATCTAGTGATTCAAATTTACTATAATTATAGCTTTCTGGGCTGCAAAAAAGCAGCACATCCACCATGATATATTTAGTGAAAGTCAAACCAGTTTTCGGGACCTGTTCCTTACTTTATTTAATGACACCAGTTCCCTTGCCAAATATAATCCATCTAATGATACTGATGGGAACTGGATCATCTTTTTAATGCAATTGAAGCTGGCTTCAGGACTTGTGAAAAATGCATTGGTCCTAATATCACCTGAGTTAGTTTGGTCCTTGGCTCAGCTTCCCACGGTGATAAATCTCCATTCTGAGCTGGGCAGCTTCAGCTTTGAACACAGTAAATATCTCAGCTCTTCGAATAATGAGAAGTTATTGTATTCCACCTTAATTGCCCTGTTGAGTTCCAGGCTCTTTTCTTTTTGGGTTAAATGTGAGGAATTTAAAATGGTTAAGATGTAGATAATATTCCATTGAGGCCTGTAGTGACAGAAATATTACCGTATAGTTGCAACAGCTCTTTTCATCAGGTTTATTGAAGACAAGCATATATTATGGTCCTTTATATATAACCATGAATCATCTATTGATAATGAAGTCATCAGAGCTCACTTATATGACTAGTCAGGTCTGAACCACTGGGCCTTAGGCTTCAGCTCCAATCAATCACAGTGCAGATTTCTTTCTCCAAGGGCACATTTCTTAGAATGATGCTTCAAGTGGTTATTCTATTTGAGTAGGGATCACATTCTCTTTGCCTTTGGTCACACATCACTGGGGAGAAACTACTGCAGAAACTATTTGCATGTAAAATTAATTTAAAAGAATACTGCCATATTTCATTGAGTAAGGCTATAAAGCAGCAAATCGCCAGCCATTAGTGATGCTTGAGCTGAAATGATTTAAACGACAACTTGGCTACAAAATTATTAATTACAGTCTGTACAGTCTTATGCTCAGCCATATCACAAGCTAGCAGGATGTCTTCCCCAATTATCTTAGTGGATGTATTTATTCTAAAGAGTATTTTGTGGTTGAATTTTACACCTGATAATGTATGCTACAAAGCTATATGGTATTTTTAAATTGGTTTTTAGAATACAAACCTGATAAATTCCTATATTTTTCCCATCAGTAAAATAAAAAGTCCTGCAAAATTTTTATTTACTAATATTTTAGCACGTTGAGGCTCCATTGGCTTTTTGAGTGGCACTCTCACCCGTTAAATCAGAATCTTGTAGGTTCAAGTCTAAATGTAAGCTTATGAATCAGGCTGACAATGCTTTGTTGACTGAGGGAGTGCTAAATTCTCAAGAGCGCTGTTGTCCAGATGACAGGTTAAAGCAACAACAAGTCCAGCTGTTCCATTAGTTGTAAAGGAACCCCACAACCTATTTGAAGAGTTGTGAGATATATCAATTAACACCATCAGGATAGTTTAACTGGCTATGTGTCTCATTGTTGTTTGAGGGATCCTCATGGAGCTAACATAACAGTGATAGATACATAAAAACATAGAAAATAGGAACAGGAGTAGGTCATTCAGCCCTTCAAGCCTGCTCTTCCATTCAATATTTTCAGGCTGATCCCCTATCTCAATGCTGTACTCCCGTGCTCTCTCCACACCCCTTGACACCTTTAGAGTCCAGAAATCTATCTACTTCCTTCTTAAACATATCCAGCGACTTGGCCTCCACAGCCTTCTATGGTAGAGAATTCCATAGGCTCACCACCATCTGAGTGAAGAGGTTTCTCCTCATCTCAATCTTAAATGGTCTACCCTGCATCCTGAGACTGTGACACCTTGTTCTAGACCCCTCCCACCCCCCGCCCCCCACCCAGCCAGTGGAAATATCATCCCTGCATCCAGTCTGTCCATCTCTGCCAGAATTTTATATGTTTCAATGAAATCTCCTCTATTTCTTCTAAACTCCAGTGAATACAGGCTTAGTCGGCCCAATCTGTCCTCATAAAACAATCCTGCCATCCCCCAGGAATCTGTCTGCTGAACCTTTGCTGCACTCCCTTAATGGCAAGTATATCCTTTCTTAGGTAAGGAGATCCAAATTGCACACAATACTCCAGGTGTGGTCTCACCAAGGCCCTGTACAGCTCCAGTAAGGGATCCTTGCTCCTGTACTCAAGTCCTCTCGCAATGAAGGCCAACATAGCATTTACCTTCTTAACCGATGCTGTACATGCATGCTTGCTTTTAGTGATTGGTGTACAAGGATCCCAGGTCCCTTTGTACATCAGCATTTCCAAATCTATCATCATTTAAATAATATTCTGCCATTCTGTTTTTCCTAAAAAAGTGGATAACTTCATACTTATCCATGTTCTTCTACACCTGTCAAGTATTTGCCCACTCACTCAACCTGTCTAAATTGCCTTCAAGCCTCTTAACACCTTCTTCATTGCTCACATTCCCACCAAGTTTCTTGTCATCAGCAAATTTAGGAATATTACGTTTGATTCCCTCATCCAAGTCATTGATATATATATTGTGAATAGCTGGGGCCGAAGCACTGAATCCTCCTGTACCCCTGTGGTCACCACCTGCCACTCCGAAAAAGATCCATTTATTCATACCCTTTGTTTCTTGTCTGATAACTAATTCTCAATCCATGCCACTATATTACCCCCAATCCCATGTGCTTTAATATTACATACTAACCTCTAAGGTGGGACTACCTTTCATAAATCCATGTTGACTTTGTCTAATCCCATTGATATTTTCGAAGTGTCCTGTTATCACATCCTTTATAATAGGCTAATAATAATTTTCCCTGCTACTGATGTTAGGCTAACTGGTTTGTAATTCATTGTTTTCTCCCTCCCCCCTTTTTTATATAGTGGGGTTACATTTGCGACCCTTCAATCTGCTGTGACTGGTCCAGAATCTACAGAATTTACAAAGATAACAACCAACACGTCCACTATTTCCATGGCCGCCTCCTTTAGTACCCTGGTATGTATAGTATAGGGCCCTGGGGATTTATTGGCTTTCATTCCCAATAATTTCTCCAGCACTACTGTTTTAGTAATACTAATTTCCTTCAATTCCTCCTTCTTACTAGACCCTTGGTTCCCTAGTAATTCTGAGAAGTTATTTGTGTCTTCCTCCATGAATACAGAATTAAAGTAGTTGTTTAATTGCTCTGCCATTTCCTTGTTCTCAATTATAAATTCTCCTGTTTCAGCAGTAAGGGACCTACATTTGTCTTCACTAATCTTTTTATTTGTACACACTTACAGAAGCTTTTACAGTCCGCCTTTGTGTCCCGTGCAAATTTACTCTCATACTCTATTTTTCCCCTCTTAATCAATCTCTTGGTCCTCCTTTGCTGAATTCCAAACTGCTCCCAATCCTCAAGCTTGCTACTTTTTCTAGCAACTTTATATGACTCCTCTTTGGATCTAATACTATCCTTAATTAATTTTGTTAGCCGTGGCTGGGCTGCTTTTCCTGATGATGTTACAAAAATAATAAATTGATTATGAATTGTTTAAGACATCTTGAGGATGTGAAAAATGCTGCTACCTTCTTATTTTCTTTGAATCCTGAGCACTTTAGAAATTAAACATGTCTCAGCATTTTCTAATGTCTCCATGCATTTTAGAAGTCTAGAGGACAATTTTCACTGGCTCCTTTAGGCACAAAAGGACATCTGAGGTAATTGAATACTGGTTTAGCCCATGTTTAGTGCAGGTCCCCAACTTGGTAAGGGGTTAAATCCCAAACAGTGGCACAGGGAGTTATTAAGGGGCAGATTGCCACTTAAGTTGCCTGATGGACACTCATAAACAAGGCATTTTGGTGGCTAGCGCAGGACCTCATAACCTTTCCTAACAGTGACCAGCTGATTAGGAGTAAAAATGTTGTTTCTGGGGATCCTAAGTGTTACTTAAAGACATACTTACCTTTTACTATTCATTTTACTATCAGCGTGCTTGCGCATGAGCAGAGGAGAGACCTCATCCTGAGTGAGACGCAGCCAGAGTGAGTGTGGGTATTGGCAATTTGGTACACAGTGGGAAGTGAACTGAGAGTGGTCTTACCCTGCTACAGCAGTAGAGGCTACAAGGGAGAGAAATGACAGATAAGTAGTGGGTAAAGTCGGGTAAGTATTTACTACTCTTATCGCTTACAGTTTAAGGTCTTTTGTGGTTTACAGTTTGAATATTCTGTAGTAATAAGGATCAGGAAAGAAGGGCCCTAGAGTAATTGATTTAAAAGGGTAAATTTAAAGGGATAAGTCATGGCAGCAGAGCTCAACGCCATAGTGTGCTCCTCTTACTCCATGTGGGAAGCTGGGAACATTTCCAGCGTGTGTGCAGGAAGTGTATCCAGCTGCAGCTGCTGGAAGCTCAGGTTTCAGAGCTGGAATGGTGGCTGGGGATACTATGGAGCATCTGCAAGTCTGAGAGCATCGTGGATAGCATGTTTAGCAAGGTGGTCATACCGCAGTTGAAGGGAATTGAGGAAGGAAGGGAATGGGTGACCACCAGGCAGTCCAAGAGAAACAGGCAGGTGGTTCAGGAGTCCCCTGGAGCCCCACTCACAAATCAGAATTCCATTTTGGAGCCTGATGAGGGCACTGGTTCCTCTAGGGAGTGCAGCCAGAGTCAAGCTTCTGGTGCCACCAGCAGCCTGTCTGTACAGGAGGGGAGGAAGAGAGGCAGACCAAGAGTAATAGGGGATTCTATAGTCACGGGAACAGTTCGGCACTACGGTGGCTGTCAACATGACTCCAGGATGGTGTGTTGCCTCCCTGGTGCCAGAGTCCGGAACATCACTGAAAGGCTGCAGAGCATCCTGAAGGGGGAGGGTGATAAGGTAGAGGTCATGGTACATGTTGGTACCAGTGACATAGGTAGAAAGAGGAATGAGGTCTTGCATCAAGAATTCAGGGAGTTAGGCAGTAGACTAAAAAATAGGACTTCTCAGGTTGTAATCTCTGGATTACTCCCAGTGCCACGTGCTAGTGAGCATAGAAATAGGAGAATAGCACAGATGAATACGTGGCTTAAGAGTTGGTGCAGGAGGGAGAGTTTTAGATTCCTGGATCACTGGGACCACTCCTGGGGAAGGTGGGACGTGTACAAGCTGGACGATCTACATCTGAACAAGAGTGGGTCTAACATCCTTGTGGGTGGGTTTGCTAGTGCTGTTGGGAGGAGTTTAAACTAATTTGGTAGGGGGAGGGGACACAGAATGTTAGCAGAAAAGGGACACATCATAACACAGTAAAACAATCAAGTCAGAGGGAGTACAGCTGCATTAAGTTTCAAGGGAGTACGGCAAGGCTGGATGGCTTCTACTTTAATACCAGGAGTATTACAGGTAAAACAGATGAGTTAAGGGTGAGGATTGACACGTGGAATTGTGATATAGTAGCCAGCACATTGACGTGGTTGAAGGAGGGGCAGGATTGGCAGCTCAACATTCCAAGATATTGAACCTTCAGGTGAGACAGGGGAGAGGGTAAAAGAGGAGGAGGCATTGCATTATTAGTTAAGGAGTTAGTCACTGCTGTAAGGAGAAATGAAATCTTGGTGGGGGGCATCTAATGAAGCTTTGCAGGTAGAGCTTAGGAATAAAAAAGGGGCAACCACATTGTTAGGTGTTTATTATAGACCCCCCAGATAGTCAACAGGAAATTGAGGAGCAAATATGCACACAATTTGTGGAGGTGTGTAAAAACAATAACAATAGGGTAATTATATTAGGTGATTTCAACTTCCCCAAATTAATTGGGATAAACATAGTGTTAAGAGCTTGGATGGAGTGGATTTCTTGAAATGTGTACAGAAGAACTTTTTAAGTCAATATGTTGAGGGTCCAACAAAGGATGGTGCAGTGCTGGACCTAATTCCAGGGAATGAAGCCGGTCAGGTGGCTGAGGTGGTGGTGGGGGAGCATTTTAGCGATAGCGACCACAACATGGTACAGTTTAAGCTTGTTATGGGCAAAGCAATAGACAAGTTGCAAAAAAATGTTTTGGATTGGGGGAGAGTGGATTTTATTAAGATAATGCAGGATTGGCCAAGGTAGACTGGGAACAGCTATTTGTGGGGAAATGTACAGAAGAGCAGTGGGGGGCATTCAGAAAGGAAATGGGGAGGGTACAGGCTCAACAGGTTCCCTCTAGGGTGATAGGAAGGAGTAACAAGCCCAGAGAACCATGGATGACCAGAGATATTCAGGATATGATGAGGAGCAGGTACAAGTGGAGCAAATCAGTGGAGACATTAGTGGGGTACAGAAAGTGCAGGGTGGAGCTTAAGAAAGCAATTAGGAGAGCAAAGAGGGAATATGAGAAAGCTCTGGCAGGTAAAAGTAGGGAAAATCCAAAGATATTCTGTAAGTATATCAATGGGAGGAGGATAACCAGGAAAGAGTAGGGCCCATAAGGGACCAAGCAGGCAATCTATGGATGGAGCCAGAGGACATCGGTAGAGTGTTGAACGAATACTTCACATCCATCTTGACCCAAGAGAATGAGGATGAAGGTTTGGAACTCAGGAGAGAGACTGCGAGGTTCTTGAGCAAATTGATACAGAGAGTGACAGGGTATTGGAGGTGTTGGCAGGCTTAAAAGTAGACAAACCTCCAGGTCCAGATGATTTGTGTCCCAGATTGTTGAGGGAGGAAATCGCAGGGGCTCTGTCCCAAATTTTTAATTCCTTTCTGGCCACGGGGGAGGTGCCAGAGGACTGAAGAGCAGCTAATGTGGTTCCGCTATTTAAGATGGGTTGTAGAAATAAGCCAGGGACCTACAGACCAGTGAGTCTCACGCCAGTGGTAAGGAATTGGAGAAAATTCTGAAGGAGAGAATTTATCTCCACTTGGAGAGGCAATGTTTGATCATGGATAGTCAGCATGACTTTGTCAGATGGAGGTCATGCCTAACAAATTTGATGGAATTTTTTGAGGAGGTGACCAGGTGTGTAGATGAGGGGAGTGCAGTTGATGTAGCTTAGATGGATTTCAGCAAAGCCTTTGACAAGGTCCCACATGGGAGACTTATAAAGTAGGCAAATGCACATAGGTTACAGGGTAATTTGATAAGGTGGATTCAAAATTGGCTTAGTTGTAGGAGACAGAGGGTGATGACAGAAGGCTGCTTTAGTGACTGGAAGCCAGTGTCCAGTGCCATACCACAGGGATCTGTGCTGGGTCCCCTATTATTTGTCATTTATATAAACGACATAGATGACTATGTGGGCGGTAGGATTAGTAAGTTTGCGGATGACACAAAGATTGGCCTGGTGGGGTTGAGTGTCTTGGGCTACAGGAAGATGTAGATGGG
This sequence comes from Carcharodon carcharias, assembly GCF_017639515.1. Classification (NCBI taxonomy): domain Eukaryota; kingdom Metazoa; phylum Chordata; class Chondrichthyes; order Lamniformes; family Lamnidae; genus Carcharodon; species Carcharodon carcharias. Next base: position 112,818,358 of record NC_054477.1, read on the forward strand.
GTGGTCAAATGGGCAGCTAAGTGGCAGTGTGAGGTGATACACTTTGGAAGGAGTATTTTGACAAGGAAGTATTCAATGAGTGGCATGACACTAGGAAGTTCTGAGGAACAAAGGGACCTTGGCGTGTGTGCCCATAGATCTCTGAAGGTAAAGGGACATGATAGTGGGGTGGTGAAAAAGGCATATGGGGCATTTGTCTTTATCAATCGAGGCATAGATCACAAAAGTAGGGAGGTCATGTTGGAGTTGTATTGAACCTTGGTGAGGCTACAGCTGCCAAGTGCTCATCCAGGTACTTTTTAAAGGATGTGAGGCAACCCGTCTCCACTACCCTCTCAGGCAGCCATTTCCAGACCGTCACCACCCTCTGGGTAAAAAGGTTTTTCCTCACATCCCCCCTAAACCTCATGCCCCTCACCTTGAACTTCTGTCCCCTCAGTTCTGGTTGTTACATTATAGGAAGGATGTGATTGCACTGGAGGGGGTGCAGAGGAGATTCACTAGGATGCTGTCTTGAATGAAACACTTAAGTTATGAAGAGAGGTTGATAGACATGGGTTGTCTTTGTTGGAGCAGAGAAGACTGAGGGGTGACCTGATCGAGGTGTACAAGATTATGAGGGGCATGGACATGGTGGATAGGGAGCAACTGTTCCCCTTAGTTGAAGGGTTAGTCATGAGGGGACAGAAGTTCAAGGTGAGGGGCAGGAGGTTTAGGGGGGATGTGAGGAAAAACCTTTTTACCCAGAGGGTGGTGACAGTCTGGAATGCACTGCCTGGGAGGGTGGTGGAGGCGGGTTGCCTCACATCCTTTAAAAAGTACCCGGATGAGTACTTGGCATGTCATAACATTCAGGGCTATGGGCCAAGTGCTGATAAGTGGGATTAGGTAGGTAGTTCAGATGTTTCTCACGTGCAGACTCGATGGGCCGAATTGCCTCTTCTGCACTCTGATTCTATCATTCTGTGATTTGCTGTTGAAGATTTGAAGAGCACTTTTAAAACACATCAGGAGATTGTTAAGACTTCACCAACAATCAAGTGGCATTTGTTTTGGAAATTCTCTGAAGACTTCGCCTTAAAAGATTAAATGCTGTATTACAGTACCTGCAAGGAGTGGCCAAGAGTAAGGGAGTGATTGCTCATGGGCATTTGGAGAGGAAATGAGTGCATGGAGGCCATATCTCCGCTCCACAAAAATTGCTTTTAACCAGTGCTTCAATGCTAAACCTCCAAATGTTTATTTTTGCATCTTCTATCAAGTTCAAAATATGGTGTTCTGCAATTCAGCCTAAAATTGTCTGCTACGGCCAGATTTTCATAGAGCCATGGCATGTTGAAACACATTTAGTTTCTATTCTCACCCCTTCATCGAAATAACTCCCATAATAGATAGGGGTATTTATTAATGCACTATTTCTAGAGTTCTCCAAAACTGTTTCCTTCAAAAGAACCTGTGTTCCTGATTTTGCGCTGACGTTTAACAAGTTAATTATTAAACGAGAGAAATGCTCATTCAGAATGTTTAATCTTTAGAGTTCATCGTTATCCTATACTTATAATAGGACAATATTTTAATTGTCTAAGTGTTACAGTATATCTTAATTAAAATTTAGACCCTGATGAATTCACTCAAGTGGCATTCTAACCTGTAAGTGTTGGCTAATGTGTGCTGGTGGGCATTGGGTGCCCTTTGAAGTGGGGCAGCAATTTGGGGGTAGCAATGGATCACAAAACAAAGCAATGGTTCAAACCATAGTTGAAATTGTGGTCAAAGAGTAATATTAATTGGCGCACACTCTGGCACACCAGTCAGGAGTGCCGCTTGCAAGGGGCACACCTCAGGAAGTCATTAAAACTAGGGCTGCTGGCCCATGATTTCCCAAGATGCAGTCCCTATGAATGGAGCACCCTGTTGAGACAACCAGCTTGCAAAATTAATGATATCAGTCTAAATATAATTGGGAATTCAGGATAGTAATTTGAGGAACTTAACCGATAGACTTGCCTTTCAGATAGCCAATACTCAGGTGTAACAATTTGATAAAAGAGGAACAACTAACTTTTAATTGTCAATGTCTTGTCTTTTGCTAACTGCTGCACAACTTTTACCAACTGAAACAGAATTGTAATTGGGTTTTGGGTATCTTAACAGTCGCCTTGAATTCTCCTCTGTAATTAATATTTGAAGAGGTGTAATTTGCTTGAGATGAAATGTTATTTATTGGCCTTTCCTCTAAAAACAACACTGACATGTATTTATGTAGCACCTTTAATGAAGCAAAATGTCCTAAGGTGCTTCACAGGAACATTATTAAATAAAATCTGGCAATAATCCACATAATTAGATATTTAGGCAAATGACGAAAAGCTAGGTCAAAGGAATGCTTTAAAGGAGAAAAGAGAGGCAGGGCTGGATTTTCATTGAGTCAGGAAGACTCTGCAGCCCTTTAAAAATGATGGCTGGGACCGGATTCCAAGATGCCAGACCCTACTCCCAGCACCCCTAATTTTCATCAGCAGAGGATAAGGGTGTGGGTTGTGAGCCAGCATTCTGTACTCCTGACCTGCCTGGATCCATTGTGGGATAGGTATCTCATAGCCACCACAATTTTCATGGAGTACTTCCAGCTTTACAAGGAGTCGTGGTTCATGGTCTCTCAGAGGTGTTATGAACCATAGTTTGGATGAAGAAACCTTTTGAAAGGTAAATTCAAAAGGTCATACCCATACCCCCAAACCAATCTATGCCCCTCCACCCATGCCCAATGACCACACTTATGCTGTATGCAAATCTATGCCCCTCCACTCATCCTCCATGGCCCCATGTGCCCCCATGAAAACCTATGCCTCCCCACCTGCACGCCCATGGCCCCTCATACCCTCCATGCCCTCATAAAAATATAGCTCCATAAAAATCAATCAACCAGACATTTAAAGTATCAATAGCAGAAATTGGAAGCACTTGACACCTCTTTATTTTGTGTGAATAAACATTGAGCAATGTAGAAAAAGATCTAAGAGAAAAGTTGTCAATCAAGCAATTTTTTCCATTGGGTGTAGCTGGTTCAATAGACTAATGGATGTCTGGGCTCCAGGCCAAGAATGCATAATGAAGCTTGGCTGAGAGCCCAGGCATTCATTAGTGGGGAGGAAGGGCATGAGTTGGCCTGGAGTTAGAATAAGAAGTATATGGTGGGGTGGGGGTGGGAGGGTCAGGGCTAGAAAACTGTTTTCTCTTTTATTGTTTTTATTGCAACTAGGATAAAGTCCCAGAGCACTGAGGCAGGCTTTTTAAACAACCTGCCTTTGCACCAGGGGCCCTTGTGGCTGCCTTCACACTGTTTCTGGGGGGCTGTGGGCCTAACTCCAGTTAGCATCTGCACCCATGAAATTGAAATCCTGCCTTTCAAGCACTTTCTCTTGACATGGGGCGGCTGAGCTGGGAAACCTCCTGGTTCCCATTACCCAACACAAGTCCAGCCCATGGAGAATGAATTCCGCAGAAATGGGGCAAGCTAACTGAAGGCATGGTCACCAATGGTGAGCAAAGAATATCAGGGGTATGCAAGAGATCAGAATTGGTGGAGCACAGAGATCTCAGATGGCTGCAGAATTTGAAGATTTTACAGAGTTAAGGGGTGAGGGCAAGGCTATGGAGGGCTTTGAAAACAAGGATAAGGATTCTAAAATCAAGGCATTGCTGGACCGGTAGCTCATGTAGGTCAATTCGTCGGGATGAAGGGTGAGTGAGACTTCATCAGTGGAATTCATTGTTACTGGATACTTTATTCTGCAATAAGGACGGGATTGAAAACAAATTCAACTAATTGATGTTTGAGTGTCACGCCAAGAGCTCCAGGACTTAATTCCGTCACGATTACCTCAAAAACAATCAAAAATTCAACTCCACCTAGACATTGGATTTTTGTAGTCTACTTCGAATTAGCATCATTTTTAGCTTATGTAATGAATTCATATTCAATGTTAATATGTCAATCTCCTGTGGTCTAGAATATTTATGTGATGTTCAGATTCGAACCTGGCCTGTGTCTTTAACAGCACCTCCTCAAGATAGGAAAATCCAAAGAACTGTAATTACTTATAAACTGCTCAGGTCTATACCTGGTCAGTTGTGGCTGCTTGTATATTAGTGTCACCAGGGCAATGGCTGGACTTTTCTTCCCTTTTCCAAAAAAACAGCTTCCAACAAAATGTGATGTCTGGAGAATGCCGATTGCACACTTGAAAAAAAAAACTTTACCACAGATTGTGGTGTATAAGTTGACCCAGAGTTTAAGAAAATCCCATGTTTTTACAGCTGATAATCATGCTTTTGCACACACCCAGCGTTTCAGTCAAGCAACTACCACCTCCCCCCCATCTCCACCAAACCCACCCCACCATATGGAGGGAGAGGGCATAGCTGAGGTATTAAGTGAATGATTTGCATCTGTCTTTACCCAAGGAAGAAGATGCCTCCCAGGACATGGTGAAAGAGGTGGTAATTCAGACATTTGGAGGGTTTAAAATTGATAAGGAGGAGGTATTAGACAGGCTGCCTGCATTTAAAGTTGATACAGGACCAGGACCAGATGAGATACATCCAAGGATATTGAAGGAGGTGAATGGAAATTGCGGAGGCCCTGGTCATAATTGTTCAGTCTTACTTTGACTTAGGGGTGGTACCAGGGGACTGGAGAACTGCAAATGTTACACCCGTGTTCGGAAAGCTAGCATGGATTTCTTAAGAGAAAATCATGTTTAACTAAATTGCTGGAATCTTTTGAAGGGATAGCAGAAGGGTGATGAGGGCAGTCTTGTGGATGTAGTGTACATGGACTTTCAAAAGGCAATTAATACAGTGCTGTACAATAGGCATATAAAATTATAGCTCATGGAATAAAAGGGACAGTAGCAACATGGATGCGAAATTGGCTGAGTGACAGGAAACAGGGTGTAATGGTCAATGGATGTTTTTTGAGCTGGAGAACCATGTGTAGTGGAGCTCCCCAGGGGTCAGTATTGGGACCTTTGATTTTCCTGATTTATATTAATAACCTTGACCTTGGTGTACAGAGCACAATTTAAAAGTTTGCAGACGATCCAAAACTTGGAAGCATTGTGGAAACCGTATAGAACTTCAAAGCGACATGGATTAGTTATTGGGATGTGCAGACAGATGGCAGATGAAGTTCAATGTGAACTGATTCATTTTGGTAGGAGGAATAGGGAGAGACAATATAAAATAAAAAGTACAACCTAAAGGGGGCGCAGGAACAGGGGAAGCTGTGTATTTATATGCATAAGCCATTGAATGTGACAGAACAGATTAAGAGCACAAATAAATCATGCAGTGTCCTAGGTTTTGTTAATAGGGGCATAGAGAACATGAGCAAGGAGGTTCTGTTGAACTTACATAAGACACTAATTTGGTCTCAGCTAGAGTGTCCAGTTCTGGGCACCGTACTTTAGCACCACACTTTAGGAAGAATGTGAAGATATTGGAGAGAGTGCAGAAAAGATTCACAAGAATGGTTCCAGGGATGAGGAGCTTCAGTTATGAAGTTAGATTGAAAAAGTTAGGACTGTTTTTCTTGGAGGAAAGAAGGCTGAGAGGAGATTTGAAAGAAGTATTTGCTCTGAGATGGCCCTTTGACTCAGCGCAGAATTGTCCCAGATTTGCACAAAGTGTGGTCACGGACAGGAAATAGGACCTTTTACCCCCGGGCTGTAATGGCGGCTTTTCTTGCTGTATTGGCCCATTCCCATTTCATTAATTATGCAGCCACAGGAAACACACTGTCTCACTGGTAGGCAGCCTTCGATTTGCCCGCCATGCCGTTACCTCGCTGCTTCCTCAAGCCCAGGACTGCTCCAGTGATGACATGGTCACAAAAGCCAAAAAAGACTGCAGCCCCCTGATTCGGTGACACATCCCTGGGGTGCCTTCTGCACACCCTGGAGGCCACCTCAATGTCCTTTAGCCCCGCTATGTCCGCAGGAGGCCCATCAGTCTCACCGGCTTGGGAGGCAGTGGCAGAGATGGTCAGTCCCAATGCTGCACACAAGAGGTTGGCCATCCAGTGCAGAAAACGGATGAATTATCTCATCTGTGCCGCGAGGGTAAGGCAACAATCTTATCACTCTAAACTCACACACTCACAAGGCCTTCACACATTCACTGGCATCTCACTCACTGTCAGCTCAAGAGACATCACCACTCACTCTCTAACACACACCCTCACATTTCCATCTGGCTTCATTTCCTCTGGAGGCTGCCTCCTCTGCCTTCACCATCTTGAGGCCATTTGCACAAATCAACATGTGCCCCAACACACACCCTGGGATACCACCCTTCCCCCTGCAGCCTCTTCCCCAGCTTGAGGCCACTTCTCCCCGTTCCCCAAGCAAGCCCTAGCCCCGCATCCGTTGCAAAGCTACCCCCGCCTTATGGCTGGTCTGGTAGATAGAGATCTGTCCATGAGCCCCCCTAAAAGTGATGTGATGCTGTCTGTGAAGCCTGACACTGATGACTGCGAGTGTTGCCCAAAGCAAGGTAGCAAACAAACCCCGAAGCCCTGAGCGAAATGCAGCTTGCCAAGTGCGTATTTATGTACAGTTGTGAAACATGTCGGTGTGTAATCACGCTGACGTGCCCAGATGATCCAGAATGGGTGGTGGGGGTGGGGGGTGGTGGGGGGGGGGGGGGGGGGGGGGGTGATTCTGGCGAGCAGCGTTTATAATGAGATGTTAAAGTATTAAAATTAGGTTACTGACATGTGGCAGCGGGAAATGCAGCCCACCATTGACAGGTGGAGTGGATGATCACAAAGTTTTTTCTCAATGGCATGAGACTGAATTTTGGTTGTTTCGCCATATTCGCCACCCCCCGCCCCCCCCCACCTCACCGCCTGCCATGATGCCCAACACCAACAGGGCTGGGAAATTCCAGCCTAAGTGTGGGACTTGGTTAGTCGACGTTCTCTGGTATCTGTTTAATACTTGTTTATTAGTACTACTTCTAAACAGCTTCCAAGGCATGGTGTTCCAACTGCTCTCTTGAGAGTCTAACACATGACTAACTGATGTCAGTGGTACATCATCATCTTTGTCATACATGCATGTCCCATCTGTTAAACCTTTATATTACAGTATTCAAAATAATGAGAGGAATGGGTAGAATAGATAGAGAGAAACTGTTCCACTTGTGAAAGGGCACAGGTTTAAAATAATTGCCAAAAGAAGCAAAAGCAATATGAAAAAAAAAACAATTCACGCAGTGAACAGTTAAGGTCTGGAATGCATGACCTGAGTATAAGATGGAGGCAGATTCAATCGAAGCATTTGAAAAGGAATTAGACTGCTATCTGAAAAGGAAGAATGTGCAGGGTTACAAGGAGAAGGCAGAAGAATGACACCAGGTGAATTGCTCACTGTGGAGAGCCAGAGCAGACACAATCGGCTGAATAGCCTCATTCTTTGCTGTAACAATTCTGTGATTCAATTACTTGCATTCATTGTCAGCCTCAATTTTTCCACCTGAGAAATGCATGCTTCACTTATCTTATACAGTAAGTTGGCATATGGGACCAAGAAAGTGATGGGGGCTATGTTGTGAAAAAGATGCACAGGAGTTCAAGGCAAGCCCACACAGAGCAGACTGTGCATGGGATGGCAAGTAACAAACACAGTCCTCCAGCAAACAAATGGGGCAAATTTTTTATCTCCGCAGGTGAGCACGCGGCCGACCTGTTCGAGTGTAAAGATGACGTGTTGACGTTGGGTAAGGGTCCCAACATCAACGCGCAGTCGAGCCATATTTTATTTGGCAGCACACACCAAGGTCAGCAGAGCGCCCAGCGTCAATTAAAAGGCCTGTTAAAGCCATTAAAAAGATAACTGAATGAAATTTTTTGCTGACTGTCCAACCTTACGGTTGGCAGGCAGGCGAAAAGGCCAAGCGGCCTTTGTACATTTTAGGAAACCTCATCCACGGGCGGGATGAGGTTGCCTAAAGCAAATAAAAATAAAATTAAAAATGTAAAATTTAATTAATAACACATCACTGCTCATGTCACAGAGTCACATGAGGGGAGATGTTTTATTACATTTTTCATATCTTCATTCATTTTTAAAAAAACTCTTCATCTCCCTGAGGCAGCTCCTGCTCGCGTTTCACACTGGGCAGGCCTTAGTTGGCCTGCCAGTGTGAAACCGCCTTCCGGCCTTGATCGTGGTCTGCTTCCCGACCGCCCCTGCCCACCCCCACCAAGCCCACCTGCCCCCGCCAAGCCCGCCTGTCCCACCGAGCCTGCCCAACAAGGGCAAAATTCTGCCCATAAAGCATGAAGCTGGTTTCAAACTAAAAATGATTGGAACATTTGCTAATTCATCAAATAACTGTGCTGCAGAGAGGTAGTTCAGTGTTAGTGAAAATCTGGTGTGAGAACAGAAGAAGAAGGTGCCCTAGACCAAATATGCCATGAGGACAGTGACTAGCCACTGGCCTGATCTTGAGAAGTATGCATCGGAATCTGCCCTTGAAAATTGTCAGAATTTTTCATTGTTACCAGAAATGCAATGTGCATATAAGTACTTAAGGCAAGTCAGACCCTGAATCCAGCAAAGATTTCAGACCAACAACAAGCTGATGTAGCTATTTTATGGATTAAGACAGTCTAGTGTTGCAACAGAAGATCACTTGGAGTCTACCAAAAAGCCTTGATGTCAAAATAACTAGTTTCCAGTGATTCATCATCGGACAGTGGCAAAAACACAAGTAACCATTAAGTCACATCAGCAACATGGATGAAACGTGCATGAATTTCAATATGCCCAATAATTGAACAGTGGAGTGGAAAAGTTTGAAAACAGTTCTAGTGAAAACAACAGGGCATAAGAAGCCAAGATTCATGGTGACACTAGACTACATGACTGACAGGACAAAATTAAAATCCATGGTAATTACCAAATGTAAAACCATGCCGAACATCAAGTTTCATGCAGGAGTTTTTGTGCACATCCATGACAATGGATGAATGGATGAGGATAGAGTGAAATTAGAGTGATAATGTGTGAAGTAGGCGCCCCAGTGACATATGTGACAACTGTAACCTATAAGTGTGGGCTATGTCCAGATCCCATATAACCAATAAGATCAAGAGGTGCCTGTGAAGAAATGGCACCTTAATTGCAGTCATAGCAGAGGGTCTGGTGTCCATTGTTCAGCCTCTGGATATGTGTTTCAACAAACCATTCATGGATCAAGTTGCTCTGAATGAAATAGGTGGATGGTTGATGGAGAAAAAAATCTTCACAAGGAGAAATATGTGTTCTGCCCCATTTGATGTTTTGGGTCCTTTTGGGATACTATTTATGCACCAACTGTCATCAGATTATTAAAAGTATGGAATATCCAATTCAATGGGTGGAGTGGAAGCTGTGGAGGGATGATTATGTAGGCAAAAGGTCAAATCTGATCCAGTATGGGATCCTTACAATGATGCAATAGCCAGAATTATGTCAATGAACTTTTTGCATCAGATGCTGAAGACAATGAATTTGATGGTTTTAATTCATTTAATAAACCGTGCCAAATTAATTTGATATGAATAATGATTGTCATTTTTTTCACATTTCAAAATGGTGACCACCCACACCCACAGTTCACATTTTATACTTGGCATATAAGTCGGTCCCCATTTTTGGAAGCTTCAGAGGTCAGCTTACATGCTGTGATTTATAATATATATACAGCATTTCTCCTGCAGTGTGTACCATCTACAAGACACATTTCAGAAACTCACCAAAGCTTCTTTCACAGCAACTCCTAGTCTTGCGACCTCTACCACCAAGAACAACAAGGGCTTCAAGCACATGGGAACACCACTACCTCTCAGTTTCCCTCTTAAGTTATCATACTGACTTGGAAATATATCACTGATGAAACTTGCTAACTAACAGCATTCGGGGTGTATTTACGCCACACAGACTACAGTGGTTTAGAAAGCTGGCTCACCATCACTTTCTCAAGGGCAATTGGGGATGGACAATATATGCTGACCTTACCAATGACACTCATAATCCATGAATGAAAAAAAGATGATCAGCAATATAAAATTTGGTTAATCACAGATGTTGGATTGACATTGTGATTTAAAATGCTCATTTTTATGTAATAATCCCCATTTTCAGCTGTCTTAATCAAAATTTACCAAGTTACCAATCCTAAATATTTCAAAGAGAACGTTTAAATCAAAATTATTACAAAAGACAATTATTTTGTAAAGTACAGCCTGATTGTACTGGGTTTGGCAGATTTTGTATTCAGCAATATGCAAATAAATGGTAACCAGAAATTAGGGTAAGAAAGCACTTTTAAAAAATAGTTGCAATTTGGGCGCGATTTTGGCCAGAATCTCTGAATATATCGGCAGCAGAAACTACACCAGACTTTTATATTTTTAAAATTTTCTGTTTACTGAGGGGTGCACAATATTTTCTATATCTTTGAATATTTCTTTACAGCATCTGGAATCTGTTGCATTAAAAACAATATGCTTCCACAATTTCATTTTCTTAAACGTGTTGTGCTCAATGTATAGAGATTACTGTTTTATGGCTTGAAACTTTCATTTTCATGACATCTTTTTGCAAAGACCTGCCACATCTTGTATCATTCAGTCACTTACCAGGCCAGTGGTGGGCCTTCCCCTGGGATTAAGGACCCCAGGAGTGGAGGTCCTGCCTGCTGAGAAGAGGCCAGCAGCTCTTCCACACTCATCAGTACCACTGGGAGGTGGTGGTTGCTACCAGTATGACAGCCACTTCAGAGGGGTCAGCGGCAAGGGTTGGGGCATGGCTTTCAGCAGGCCCCCCTTCCCAATGTCAGGTCCCTAGATCAGGAACTGAGTGCCTTTCAATGAGGGATTGTAGTATAACCTTTCCTACTGCCTTTAGGGGTCACGTGATTGTTCTGACGAATAAGCCCTAAGTGCGGGTAATCCTGGGGGCAGAGCTTTCTAGTTGTGGACCTGGTTCAAGCGTGTAGCTTCTAAAAGAGCTCTATAATAAAGTTATCTGTTTCAGGTAAGAAACCTGTCCGGTATGTCAAGTTCATTACATTTGGTGACGAGGGTAAAATAGCTCCGATACTGCACCTCACCTTGTGAATGTAAGTACATCAGTTCTTAAGGAAAGAAAGAAAAGTATACTCACCAGTCACGCCACTCTTCAGTAGAATCGACACTTATGACGCATCCATGGAAGACTGGAGCAGGTATGTAGAGTGCCTAGGTTTTTGTTTCATTGCGAATGAAACAAACACGAAGGAGAAGCAGAAAGCAATTATTTTAAGTATCTGTTGTAGCAAGACATATAACCACAGTCTGATGGCCCCGAATTCTAAATCTTTTAACGATTGGTAGACATCGTGGAGATGCATTTTCAACCGAAACCATTGGTAATTATGCAGAGTTTTAAGTTTAACTCCAGAGTAAAGGCCCTGGGAAAGTCCATCACAACTTATATAACCAAGTTGAAGAAGCTGGCCGAGCAGTTCGACTTCAGAGATACTGTCAGTGACAGGTTGCAGGACCGATTGGTTTGTGCTGTTCACGACGACGCCATTCAGCGCCACTTACTTGCAGAAGTTAAAATTGATTTGAAGCATGCCATTGATATAGCGCTGGCCATGGAAAATGCTGAGAGGGACTCACAGGCTTTACAGAGTGTGCAACACTCCAGAGTGGTGCTGTTCTTCAGCTGGGGTGGGAACCTACCACCGTGGGTGGTGCAAAAACCAGTTGGCAGCAGCAAAGCGGTAGACAGTCTCAGCTGCTTGAAAAACAAAAGGGCCTAGTGAAGCATTAGAGCAGTGATTCAGAAATTAACCTATTAGAGATGTGGGGGTAACGATGCACCGGAAACCTGTAGATTTAAGGAGGCAGAATGCCGTTACTGTCACAAGAAAGGGCAGGTAATAAAGCAATGCAGGGTGAAATCGAGACAGCCCATAAGACAGCAGACCAAAATGATTGAAGCGAATAATATAACAGAACCAGAAGCTGCCATTAACAATATCTGTTCCTATACAATGTCAAAGTAGTAAAAACTGAACCAATCACCATCACCCTTCAAGTGAATGGGAAGCCTCTAGCTATGGAGCTGGACACAGGGGCATCGACCACTGTGGTGGGAGAACACACCCAGCCACTGAATCTGGGGCAAACCATGGATCAGCTGAAGACATACAGTGGGTAGTCGATACAGTTAAAAGGAATCGCCACAGTACCTGTGCCCTATAGGCAACAAACAGCCCAGCCTCCAATGATCATAGTGACAAGTGAAGGACCTAGTCTTCTGGGCCATGATTGGCTGCAAAAAATTTAGCTCAACTGGTCAGAAATCTTTGAAGTGAGAACAGGAGGAGTTTGTGAGCTGTTAAAGAAATACAACTGTATTTCATGACAAATTGGGAAAGATAGAAGGCTTATAAGCAAAAATATATGTAGATTTGGAGGCAACACACCCGTTCTTTAAGGCCAGATCTATGCCTTATGCCCTAAAGAGAAAGATGGACGTAGAATTGTGCCGCTTTGAAAAGCTAAGCATCATCCAGCTAGTCCAATTTTCAAAATGGGCAGTGTCCATAGTCCCAGTGCTGAAACCTGATCAAACTATTTACATTTGTGGAAAGTAAAAATTAACTGTGAACAAGGCTGTTAAATTAGATAAATATCCTATCTCAAAAATTGAAGACCTGTACCCTAAGCTAGCTGGAGGAAAATCCTACACAAAACTGGACATGAGCCATGCATATCAACAGCTAGAGCTAGACAACACATCGAGAGGGTATGTAACCATCAATACGCACAAGAGCCTGTACCAATATGCACACCTACCCTTTGGTGTATCGTCTCCATGTGTAATCTTCCAGAGGAACATGGAAAGTCTATTACAAGGACTTCCCCAAATAATAGTGTACTTAGATGATGTCCTGATCACACGGTCAATGGAAGCTGAACATTTGGCCACCCTAGAAGAGGTTTTAAGATGAGTTTTGGAAGCTGGTATATGATTGAAGAAAGAGAAATGTACACTCCAAGCACCAGAAGTGACTTACTTGGGTCGTCAAGTGGATGCTAAGGGGTTGCATCCAGTAGAGGAAAAAGTCAGGGCAGTCAAAGATGCGCCCTCTCCTATCAGTGTCACTGATCTCAAGTCATTTTTGGACATGGTAAATTATTATAGTCACTTCTTGCCAAAGTTGTCAACAGTATTAGCACCTTTACACTTGCTATTGACAAAGAATCATTGTTGGTCATAGGATTCGCAACAAGAAGAAACCTTTATGAAAGTCAAGAAACTATTACACTTATCATGCCTGCTAGTATATTGTGACCCATCAAAAGAATTAATATTAACCTGTGATGCATCTCCTTACAGTTTGGAAGCTGTGTTGTCACACAGGATCGAAGATGGTTTTGAAAGGCCAAAAGTCCAAGTCTCCAGAAACTCCTCTGCAGCCGAGAAGGGTTACTCACAACTAGAAAAATATTTGGAGTGAAGAAATTCCACCAGTATCTGCATGGACAACATTTCATATTGTGTCAGACCATAATCCATTAATAGCTTTATTCAGTAAGGGTAAGGCCATTCCGCCAATAGCCTCAGCAAGAATTCAATGTTGAGCTTTGATCTTCTTGATGTATGAGTATACCTTTATGCACTGTCTTGGTGTGAATATTGCAAATGCAGATGTAGCCAGTCATCTTCTATTACAAGATAGCATTGTACATGCTCCAGTGCCACAAGAAGTTGTGCTTGTGCTGAATTTCTTGGACTCTTCACCTGTATGTGTGTGAAACAAATAAAGAATTGGACAAACAGGGATCCAATTTTGTCAAAATTCTGAGACTAGGTATTGCAAGGGTGATCGAATTTACCAGTGTCTGAAGACATAAGACCATTCCATGCCCGTAAAACAGGGTTAAGTTGTCAAGATGGAATTTTGTTGTGGGAATCAAGAGTCATCATCCCTTTGCAAAGAAGAGAGCCACTCTTGACAGAGCTACACGGTGCATGCCCAGGCATTTCAAAGGTGAAGATGCTTACACGAAGCTCTGTCTGGTGCTTGGCATAGACAGTGACATTGAAAGCATGGTTAAACACTGTCTCCAGTGTCAGCAACAACAGAAGTTGTCTTTTCAGCTCCACTGCTTCCGTGGGAGTGGCCTGGTTGACCCTGGGTTCGACTACATATTGATTATGCAGGTCCATTCTTAAGTACCATTTTTTTATTGATTGTCAACGTGCATTCTAAGTGGATGGATGTGTATGAAGTTAGATCACCGACATGGTGTGTAATTATTGAAAAGCTGTGCCAATTTTTTAGTGTACATGGCCTACCAGAAATCAGTGTTTCAGATAACTGCCTTCACTAGCACAGAATTCCACAGATTCATGAGTTCAAATGGAATCAGGCATATTAAAACACCACCATATCATCCCTCAACAAATGGGTTAGCTGAAAGGCCAGTGCAAACTTTCAAATCAGGAATGAAAGAGTTATCCTAAGGAACTCTAGAAACTCGACTTTTACATTTTCTTCTCAATTATCATACGGCTCCTCATGCAACTACTATTCAGCACTAAGATAAAAGCAAAATACTGCGGATGCTGGAAATCTGAAACAAAAACAAAAACAAAAATTGCTGGAAAAACTCAGCAGGTCTGACAGCATCTGTGGAGAGAAGGAGTTAACATTTCGAGTCCAGGTGACTTTTCCTCAGAACTAAAGAGAAATAGAAATGTGCTGAAATATTAATTGTGTAAGGGGGGGTAAGACAGATGAAGCTAGAAAGAAGGCCAGTGATAGGTGGAGGCAAAGGAGAGATTGCAAAACATGTCATAAACAAAAGGTCAAAGTGGTGTTGATGGTGGTGATACTGGCTTAAGGAGGTGCTAATGGTGACATTAAGAGTAGAAAGCAGGATAAGCCAGTGACAGATGGCCCTAGTGACGGTGGGGTGGGGGGAGGAGATGCTGTGGGAGCAAGGATCAAAATAGGCTAAAAAGTGGTGATAAAACAATGAAAGGAACACTTTTTTATCCCCACCTTTTAGTCTATTTTGATCCTTGCTCCCCCACTGTCCCCTCCTCCCACCACAACCCCACTAGAGCCATCTGTCACTGGCTCATCCTGCTTTCTACTCTTGATGTCACCATTAGCACCATCTTTAGCCAGTATTACCACCATCAACACCCTTCCGACCTTGTGTTTATGATATCTTTTGTAATCTCCCCTTTACCTCCACCTATTGCTTCATCTATCCCACCCCCCTTATACAGTATATATTTCACCACATTTCTATTTCTCTTTAGTTCTGAGGAAGAGTCATATGCATTCAAAATGTTAACTCTTTCTCTCCACAGATGCTGTCAGACCTGCTGAGTTTTTCCAGCAATTTTTGCTTTTGTTACTGGTCAACACTGTCTGAATTACTGATGAAACACTGCCTTCATACAAGGTTATGTCTGGTGTTTCCAAATTTAAAGGGGAAGGTAGAGAGGAATCAGAGTAGTCAGAAATTGAATCACAATTTCCATAGCAAAGCTCAAAGATTTACTGTGGGAGTTTTTGTACAGAATTTTGGAAATTGACCTAGTTGGGTTCCTGGTATAATTGTCTCTGAAACTGGACCTTTGTCATACCAAGTGGAAGTGGAAGACTGGATTGTTGATATGGTATGATATCATATGACATGGATCATCTAAAGAATAGAGAGAAATTCCAAAAACCAGCTATTCTGTCTGTAATTGATGTCGAGCCTTTAATCCCTGAGTGACAGATTGACCCAGAATAGATGCCTCTGTTGAATTACCTACTCCTGAACTGCCATTTTCTAAGGATGTCCCTGATGCTGCATTTCTTGATCATGTCGATCCAGTGGGAGAATCTTCAATGGTGGAGCTACGCCACTCTAACTGAATTAGAAAACCGACTCAGAGACGTAATCTTTAATTACATGACCTGTGTATAAGTATATGTTGTGGATTAAACTATTCTTTGTAAATAAGAAATGTAAAAAAAAACTAAAGGGGGTGGAAATGTAGTGATTAAAGGTATACCCTTTCCTACTGCTTTAGGGATCACGTGATTGTTCTGACATATGAGCTCTAAGTGGGGGTAATCCTGGGGGTGGAGCTTTCTAGTCATGGGCCTGGCTTAAGCATGCAGCTTCTAAAAGAACTCTGTAATAAAGTTATCTGTTTCAAGTAAGAAACCTGTCCAGGATATCAAGTTCATTACAGGGGCCCCCTCCTCGGAGCCTGCAAATAATCCCGCACAAACTGTTGTGCTCCCCGCCTGATGAGCTACCTGCCCACCACTGGATTAACACCAGCATTGATGGGGTGAGGCCCTTAAGTGAACATTAATTGCCCACCTAAGGGCCCCAGTTGGCAGTGGGGCGGAAAGGCCATCCATGAGCCTTCTCCACAGAGGCTTAATTGGGGTGGAGGCAGGAAGGCAGTGGGTACGCTGTCCACCAGCCTCCCACCCAATTAAATGCCATCCTGCGACCAAACTTATCTCTGGAAGGGCACAAGATTCCGCCCAACAAGTGCCTTAAGCAATTAAGATTCCATATGCTCTGCGCTTTTCTCAAGTCCTGATTACTTGCACTGGTTTCTGTTTGGTTTGGCCTGTTTTGTGTCCTGGTATATCCTGATAGGATTCTGAGGAACTTTTGGCAATGTTGCCATCAGTAAGATGTAGGACCAAATTTAGGCAAAACCCCAGTGTAAGCACGATCCAAAAAATTCCAGCTTCGTCTCTGGGCATTTTGTCCAATCTGCCCTTCTGATGAATTAAGACTCCACACAAGAAGTGCTGCCTTATCCCATCATCACCTCAAGAAGTCTTTGCAGTTCATGTTTTACATTGTTTTGATCTTTGATACAAAGATAAATAGTTACCTTTAAATTATCCACTGCGGCAAATAAGAGATTTTCTGCCTTGGCTTCTGCTAATATTTCTCGGTGGATTGTTTGTCATTGCTGTGTATGTGGGAGTAGGATAAAGGGTGGAGTTTACAAAAATGGTTTGTGAAAGTTCAGACTTGTTGCCAATCATGAAAGAAATCCTCTGCAGCTGATAAATGTATATTCATAAATGTATTCATAGCTTGCTGGAGGTTTCCTCCTTACACTGTTTACACATTGTAATATTTGTGCATTTTGAGGGCTGAAGTCTTCTACTTTGGGATTTCTCTGCACTTTCAGAATGATAGCTCTCACCAACCTTATGAACTTAAGCCTCAGGCACCTTCACTGGAAGTATTGCCGGAGACTATTCAAAACCAAATGAGGCAATGGGGTGTTTCTTCTGTTACTGCACCTGCACGTATTGGATCACCCAGGCATAGAACATAGAAGAAAATTAGTAGTTTGCACATGCATAATGGAGTCCATCCAAATTTCAATCCTTTTACTAAAAGGACTGTGAATTATGTAGGTTTCCAAGCAGATTTTCTTCAGTCCACTGTGTCCAGAAGATCCAATGGACCTAGGCACAATTGTAAATATCTCTGTCCCAATGTATTAATAAGTTGAATGCTATTTTCTCCTGCAAGTTTTGTAATTTTGATGTCTTTATTACAAACTGTATATCAATGTTAAGTTATTCAAATCAGTGGGAACAACAAGGGTAGCTGGCAGGATTTTCTAAAAGATATTTTGAACAATTTGGTTGGTTCAATTCTCTTCTTTATTGTTAAGTCTTGCTGACAGTCACATTCTAGTTGGGTGCCTTCACATATTAATTATAGTTCCTCATTGTAAGTTTATTTTTTTTTATTGGATCTAGTTGACATTTTTCCTGACTTCAATGCTGTTTATTGCTGTTTCACAAATATATGAAAATGAGGCTAATCAATGCAAGTAGGTCATGAAATTTGCATATAAGAACGTGTGACCCCTGAAGTTTTATGTACAAAATACTTGCTAAATGCACAACTTAAATATTAACAGATTATAGATGATTGAATTCATTCACTTGGAGAGGGAAAAGCAGTGACAGTTGTTTAAATTAGGAAAAGGGAATAATTATTATGTAGTTAATAGTTGCTGGGATTGATTAATCAGTGGAGTCATTTTTCACTCAGCTGGCATTATACCACTCTAATTCTGTATAAATAACAGTAGGGAATAATAGTTGGTATAGAGGTACCCTGCTTTGCATTGTTTGAAGTAAAGCTAATCTTGCACTGCTGTACATGGCTCATGATGAATGTTTTGCAATAGCATTTACTGCATAGAGTACAGCCATTCTGCTCTTTTGTTCAAATGAAATTCCAACAGTTTCAAAAGACAAGTGCTTTTCTGTTATCAAAGAAAGGATAGTTTACGAGTGTCTCCAAGGGTCTTTACTTTAATATGTCAAACAGACCCCAGGACATTACTGCACTATGTTTTCCTGAAAGCTGGTTATTACTGTGAAGGCGATACATTCCCATGCTACATGGTGTCAGCTGATTAGATAGATGGTCCCATTAAGTAACCGAATTATCTAATTTATGTTGACTTTCCGTGCATATATTTCACCTACATCAGCCTCTTTCAATGTTTTGTTCCCCACTTGAATGTAACTGATGTTCAGGCTAACCGATCTTAAGCTTTGCTTTTACAGCTTGCACTTTTAGAAAAAATCTGTGACTGTGCTTGTAGTGTATTTCTTCTTTACTATCAAAATGGCAGCTTAACAGTTAGAACTGTAAAAGTGTGCACATGTACAATTATTATCTAATTATTGATTTGCTCTTAGGTTAATTGCCCCATTCTAAACAAGAGCTAATGGGCCTTTGATGGTCCCATGAAAGCCAGAAAGGGAAATTAAACCAAAAGGAGCTTGTTCCTAGAAATGTTGCATTCTCTTTCCCATTCCATTCTGCATTAGGCTTTACTTAAATATGGCTTTTTAGGGTTGTAGCAAATAGTCATTTTTAAACTTATTGTAGGTGGAGCGGCCCTGTTCACTGAAGCAATTTGTATTTTTGTTTATTCAAGCACATGGTGTGGGCATTGCTAGCAAGACCAGCATTTGCTGCCCACACCAATTGTCCTTAACTGAATGCTTTGCTAGGCTATTACATAGGGCAGTTAAGAGTCAACCATTTAGTGAAAGGTTGGAGTAACATATAGGTCGGACGAGTAAGGATGGTAGATTTCCTTCCCTAAATGAGATTCGTGAACTAGATCCATTTCTTTCCAATATCCAGTAGTTACAAGGTCACAATTACTGCTACTAGTTTATGATTCCAGATTTATTTATGAACTGAATTTAAGTTAACCAATTACTGTAGTGGGAATTGAACTTGTGACCTCTGGATTACTAGTATCTCTTTTATTACTAATACCTCTATGCCATGTATTTTAAAAGTACCCTTGGCATGTGGACATAAGGTCAGTATTTAATACCAATTCATAGTTGCTCTGAGAAAGTGGTGATGGGCCACATTCTTGAAACCGTTTAATGCAACTGGGTGGCTTGCTCGGCCTCTTCAGAAAGCAGTGAAGAGCTAACCACATTAATGTGATATTGGTGTCACAGTTAAGTCAGTATGAGTAAAGATGGCAGGTTTCTTTTTCAAACGATCATTTTGCTTTTTGCAACATTCTGACATCACCAATATTTTACCGATATGTGTTTTTGATTTCTGTATTTTGATAAAACTGAATTCAATTTCTCAAATTTGTGGTGAAATTTGAATTTAGTAAAATTCCTGGGTTGTGGGCTGAATTTTGCCCTCATTGGGCGGGCACGGCGGATAGGCCCAGGTCACGAAACCAAGGGCTGCCCCTGATTGGGCCCCGACCGCGATTTCATGCTGGCTGGCCAGTTAACAGCCAGATAGCGTGAACCACGTGCTGCGACATTGAGCACTGCCTGAGAGGGGGCAGGCAGAGGGTGAGTGCAGAAGTTTGCGAAGGCACATGGGTGGGTGCACTGAAAGCTTCCTGAAGGCACAGAGCTGTCTCAGGGAGCTGAAGGTTTAAAACAGTACAAATAAAAATTTGAAAAATAAGATGAACATTTCCCCTCATGGCTCTGTCACATGAGCAGGGACATGTTATAAATGAGATGTAAACATTTTTATTTTATTTTGAATTCCTGTTGAAAATTTCATCCTGCCCGTGGTGAGATTTCATTAAAAGTCCAAAGGCTGCTTGCTCTTTTTGCCCACCTGCCAACTGAATGGTTGGACGGGCGGCAAACAATTCGATATAATTAATTGATTAAGGGCCTTAGTAGGCCTCTTAATTGCTGTCAAGCGTGCTGGCACTTCTCGTGCGCACTGCCGAGCGAAATATCGCGAGTGTGCGATGACATTGAAGCGCTTGCCTGACATCATTACACACTATTTTACTCTTGTTTGGGTTGGGTGCACACCCGCATGACGAGAGAAAAATTTTGCCCTCTGTGTGCGGGCCCACATCTCTCTTCCTAATGTTTTACACTTCTCTTTTTTTCATGATGTGCCATTATGGGGTAAGGACTTACCGATATTCACAGGCTGCATTTTAGGTGGGGTTGCAGGAAAAATAAGCTCCTCAGCTGTTCTCTTCCAGTTCCTTAATCACTCATGATCCGCCTGTCCCATTGCTCCCATCAATCCTGTACCCCTTAACTGTCCCAGCACTCTCTACCATTTCTACCACCCTGCCACTCCTACCACTTTAACATTGACTTATCTGCCCTCTCTTTTACTCATTCATGGTATGTGGGAATAGCTGGCTAAACAACATTTATTGCCTATCCCTAATTTCCATTGAGAAGTGTTGCTGAGCTGCCTTCTTGGGCCGCTGCTGTCCATGTGGGGTAGCACTCCTACAGTGCTGATACAGGAGGAGTTCCAGAATTTTGTCCCAGTGACAGTAAAGTAAAGGCGATATATTTCCAAGTCAGGATGGTGAGTGGCTTGAGGGGAACTTGCAGGTGGTGGTGTTCTCATGTGTCTGCTGCCCTTATCCTTCCACTGAAAGCGGTCATGGGCTTGGAAGTTGCTGTTGAAAGAGCCTTGGTGAGTTCCTGCAGTGCATTTTGTAGATGGTACACACTGTTGCTACTACGCGTCAGTGGTGGAGGGAGTGAATGTTTGTGGATGGGATACCAATTAAGCAGGCTGCTTTGTCCTAGATGGTGTCAAGCTTCATGGGTGCTCAACCTCCACATCCTCCCTTCCCATGTTCACCCTTCTCAATAATGATTCACCCCTCTCACTCAATTCTCCAAAGCGTAGGAGAGACCAAAGATTCCCTCATCATCAACATTATTCCCTCTATTCTTCCTTCTTTAACCACCAATACTGTCCCCACCACCTTTCCTATTTTACAAGGCTTTATAAAGCGTTTTTAAAAAATAAGGCATATGAAAATACTTGTTATCTCTTTGTTTTTCTGTTTCTGTCTCCATGGGAAAAAAATAAGTTGGGTTAAAATCTCAAATATCTGATCGCTGAACCAAAACGACCTCCAATACCTCTCGCCACCAACCTTCACTCCTAGCTCTAAGGGAGAGGCAACTTGTTCCTAGAAGGTGAGATGGCACTTTAAATATAACAATGAGGCTGCAAGCCTCATTGTTATTCTACTTTTGGAATTTAACATTTGCAGAAAAGTAACAATGTGGCACTTGTGTTTAACACACAAGTGAATACTGTTTTGCAACTACAAACTCTTTCTGTACTTTTTTTCAATTACACCCATGCTGTGCAACTCCTATGGCTTCAGCAAATACAGAGGCAGGCTATTGCTCCCCTGCTTTGACCACTCAGAAGTTCTTTGTCAATGACTTCTGAGTTTGGAAGCCGAAAGCCCTTTACCAAAGACTGCATAACCTGCACCTGTGTGCAGGGCAGGCTAAACCATTGGGGTAGGAGCAGCATGTTAGGCTCTGATTGAGGTTGGTGCAAGGGTTTATGAGTGGAAGCACTTACACATGCCCTTTCTGCATCTTACCGCTCCTGTTCCACTTTGCTGCTAGCCAAGAATTTGAGAGCACTTTGCTACACTTCAGCCAAGGCAAGGCTTCCCTCAATCCTGGTTAAAGCAGGTTTGAGCGGGATGCCTTGAGCTCATTCACGCTCCCCGTGCAACTGGACATGGAGAGGCAGGGGTGCCAGACGAAGGTAAGAGTGCAGTGCACAGAGCTTTCAGGGTGTGCAACCTTGCTAGTGTAATCCCTTCATTGAGGGAGCCTCAAAACTGGATACCCCATTGATCATTGGAAGACGATGGCACCATGATGCAGATCTCCATTCTCTCACCAGGGTTCTTGACATGCACAGTGACAGTGTGGTGACTTTAACTAATGACAGTCTTTGCTCTCCCTTTTAGGTTCACCAGCACACAACTGCTCTGTGGACTGCAAAGTGCCAATCCTGATGCTGAAGGACCACCGGGCTTCACTTGCACCTGCGTCACACCCACTCTCTGAAACAGGCACCAACACAGATACCAGCACCTCGGTGGGCATTAGATTAGTGGCTAGAATGTTGGTGCGCTTTGGTGAGGGCACTTCACACTTGTTAACGGTACAGGCGGAGGTAGGGAGTGCCTAGGGTTCCAGTAGTCAGAGGACTGCTGGGGACCAGGGCAACACTCAGTCGAAGGCAGATGATGAGCCTTTGGAGTCCATTAGGTAGCAGTTGCTGGATATCCAGTGAAATGTGTGGGAGGAACTGGAGGAAATCCATGAGGGTCTGTGTGCCATGGTCTCCATTGTGGAGGGGTCCATGCGGAGTGTGAGCACTCCATTGACCCTCATGGCCGAGTGCACTGCCTCCTCCATTGAGAGAGTGGCAACTCTCATGGGGAGGCAGCTCCAGGGACA
Source organism: Carcharodon carcharias (assembly GCF_017639515.1). Lineage (NCBI taxonomy): Eukaryota > Metazoa > Chordata > Chondrichthyes > Lamniformes > Lamnidae > Carcharodon > Carcharodon carcharias. Next base: position 112,841,254 of record NC_054477.1, read on the forward strand.
GAATAAGGAGTTCTGGGGATGCATTTGAAACTGCGAGCCCTCACTCAAGCCAGTCTACCAATGGTGAGTGGGGAGGTCTAGGGCAGCCTCATGTTGGTGCATGAGCTGCTTGTCGTCTCTGTGGGCTCCTCTCAGGGTGCTCTGGATGACTGTAGCCGCTCCTCTGCCCCTCTGCCAGTGATTGTTGCATCTGCTGAGACTATGGCAACTGGGGTGATGCCAGATGTGGCACTGGCTGCTTCCTCCCAGGCAGGGCTAGCACAGGCTCCACTGGCCTGAGGACAATTGCCAAGATCATCAAAGCCAACAAGACAGCAGAGTCAGCAGGGTGTCTCTAATGCCAGTGCCAGAGATGGGGGAGGAGTGCACTAATGTGCAGCACTTGGAAATGTAAGTTAAAGGCACCATGAGTACAAGAGACACAGTTCACAGGTGATTTTATGTTCATTTATGTTTGATTATCTTTATTGGCCTGGGAATGAAGACCAGAGAAAGTTATGTAATTTTTTGTGGTTTGTCTAAATGAAATAAATGTTGCTTTTGTCCTAATGGCCTGAGTATACTTCACGTTTTTATTTTTTTGGTGCAGATCCGCCAGTATATAATGCTGGATGTGGGTGGTTCTAAACTTTATTGCACAGGCACTGAGTGGACTTTGGATTCAAATAAAAGGGTCCTTTCAGACATCCAGAATGGAGGTGGCAGCCCTGGTGGGAGGTTGAAGTTGATCTTTGACAAAATAGCTGAAGGAGCATTGGATCAAGGTGTCCCTGGTGTCCCTGCCTCCCTGGAGGTTACCGAGATCTGCCTCCATACCCTCAGTGTTCTCCTCACCGTGCTCCTCCTCTGACTCACTACCAAACTCATTATCTGTGGCCTCTGCAGCTGCGTCAAGATCCTCTTCCTCCAGTGGGTCCTCCCTTGCCAGTGCCAGATTTTGGAGAGCGCAGCATGCAACCACTGTCAGTGACACCTGCTCTAGGGGGTACTGTAGTGCTCCCCCTGAATGGTTCAGGCATCGGAAATGCAGCTTGAGGAGGCCTATGGTCCTCTCTATCACCACCCTTGTAGAGGTATGACTCATATAGTAACGCTTCGCTGCCATAGTTCTTGGGTAGTGGAGAGACATCATACCTTGTCATCCAGCAGCCATCCATCCAGTCAGGCTGGAGCACTGAAGAGCCTCGGCCTGGGAGTGTCTCAGGACGTAAATATCAATGGAGCTGCCAGGGTACCTTGCACAGACTTGCAGAATCTGCATCTTGTGTTCACACACTATCTGCACGTTCATGGAGTTAACGTCCCTTCCTGTTGACGAAGGCACCCAGCTGACCTGCTGGCACCTTGATGGCACCCTGGATGCCCAGCAATCGCTCCGAAGCCCCTGGCTCGCTCAGCCTGACTGGCCTCATCCATACAGTAAAGAATAAAGGTCAGTACCCGCCTGAACAGAGCTTCTGTCACCAGCTTGACATAGTTGTGGACAGCTGATTGGGAGACTCCACACAGATCCCCCACTGAAGCCTGGAAAGAGCCGGAGACATAGAAGTTGAGGGCCACTGTGATTTTCAGAGCCACTGACATGGAGTGTCCATCCACATAGTCAGAGCTGATCTCAGGCCCAATCATCTGACAAATGGCGGTCACTGTCTCCCTTGAGAGCTGGAGCCTCCTTCGACATTGCACCTCAGACATATTGAAATTGCTGCATCACCGCCCGTAAACCCTGGCAGGAGGATAGTGGCGTCTCCTGCCTTGGGCTTCCTGCTGGCACTGCACCCCTTGTGCCTGCACCTCTTCTCCCACAGGTCACCTCCCCTGGAAGCTGCACTGGGACACATGGCATCCTCTCCCTTCTGCCCCTCTCTTCCTCCTCAAAGGGGATGCCCCCAGCAGTGCCCAGAATCCCCATTCCCAGGGTAAGGGAAGGCTGAATGATACCTGGATGGGTCCATACAGTCTGAATCCTCTGGGGGACTGGCAGATACCAAGGGGTCCTGAAATGAAGCCTGGAAATGCGAAGAATGAAGCACCAAATAGAGATGAAGCTGCCAAGTACCAATAAGTCACCAGCACCAAAATATGTACCAAATTCTCCACCACTGACACTGGTAATGCTGCTCGCCTCTTTTATCCCACCTGTGGATGAGGTTGTTGAAAATGTTGGCTGGTTGTCTGCCCATTTTGCCGTGTGACGAGTGTGAAATCGCACAAGCAATGAAAAATCGGTGTCAAATGGCTTATGAATGGCCTTAAGTGGCCTCTTAATTAATGATGGCTGTGGCTCTGCCACCTGCTTGTGCCCGCCAGCCAAAATATGGCACAAATGCATGATGATGTCAGGAAACTCACCCGACATCACCGTGTGCTATTTTACGCCTGATTGGGTTGGTCGCACGCCCACCCATAGGACGTAAAATTCTGCCCTAAGATTATAATAGGTACCTGAATATACTGGCATTTAATTTTCATTGTCTCTCATAAGCACAGAAAGGGATTCATATTTGCTATTGGGGATTGGAAAGTCTGGCGGTGGTCATCGTTATTGTGGTCCTATATGGTTCTTCTAAGCTTAGGTGGTCAGCTAAAGTATGGAGAAAAATGCTTTGACCATGAGCAACAAAGATTGTTCTAGAGAGATCAGTGGCTAGACAGCAGCCTGTGATAGTGTTACATTTTTATACAGCTGCCACCTTACCTGCCCAAAGATAAAAGTCTGGATATTTCAAAGTGCTAAGTGGTAGCATGTAAACAATCGCGTTACAGGAAACATTTGGGAATATATTGTGTTTTGAATCCATTCTTTAGTGGATCCAGTATTTCTGAAAATGTTTCGCTTTTAGTCTCCCAGAGCAAAACGTGGTCCCATGGCCTGACTCCTGGTGCTCGATACGCTGGTGTGGCAACCGTGGGAGCTTCTGTGAGCAGTGAACCTCACAGGTGGTCCCAGAGGGAGAAATGCAAAGAGGAGCTCTTAATAAATGAGCGTTGTAACCTTCTACAGTAATACATGGCTTTGAGAAGACTGGAAAATGGATACAATGAGACTAATGTCTTCATCCTGCCAAAAGACAAGAAGTGCAACAGTCAGAGTGAAATGGGGCAGAAATTAACAAGCAGCACAGCTTGTTTGCCAGATAATAATATTAATTAAAGGGTTTCCAATCATTTGGCTCCGATTCCCTAATGTGCCAGTTGTAAGGAGACTCCTTCCAGTGAGTATAGAGCCATATTTCACTTCAAGTGCACTTGTCTGCCTTCTGTAGAGAAAGAAAACAGCTCTTATTAATCTGAGCTGTTTTGTACATTAAAGGCATTTTGTTTCTGTGCAACCTTGACCCACAACTCTTGACATTCATTCTGCAGAATGTGACAGATTTCCTATCCTCATTCAGCATTGACCTGCTGGAATAGGGATACCTGCAACCCTTTTCATCCAGACGTACAAGCATATCTCTATTCCTCTAAATCTGCGGGATTACAAAGGGTGCTTTGTAGCAGGGGGATATTGTCCTTCTCTGCATGCTCTCTTTGCTTGAATCCTTCTCCATCCCCTCCCCTAAAAGTCTATTCACAGTAAAACATCTTGTATGTGTTACAGTGATGTGAATGATGCCCACATTCATGAGCATTACACAATACTTTTTCCTTTCTGCGGCTTGACAAGCTACGCTTACCAGAGGGAAGAAAAGTTAACATTTCAGAACACTGAGGCGCCTTTGTTAACACCAGAGTAATTTTCTAATCCACATTCCTTTTACTTTTGGAGACCATGTAATCCCCAAATAGAGTAAGAGTTGCAATTTGTGTTTTAATTAGGATTTCCTCCCTTTACTACTGCCGATGAACAAAAGGTGAACAGATTAAAAACTCCTAACACTCATGTGGGAAAAAAAAAGCAACCTTGCAACATAATTCTTCATTTCACCACTATGCAAATTGATTTGTAAGCATAATAATGAAATGAAGAAACAAGTGTGCTTTAACCCTTATAGCACTGAACATAATTAAAATATTCACATCCTTGTGTTAAAATGTCCCCATGACATTGCCACTCTCTCTATAGACATCTCCTGCTCTACAACCCTCTGAAAACTCTGTGTTTCTAGAATTCTAACCTCCACTTACTTTTCCCCTGCCATTGACAGCCATGCCTTCAGCAGTCTAAGCTGTAAGCTCTAGAAATCCCTCCCTCAACCTACCTGTCTCTTTTTCTTCCTTTAAGATGCTCCTTAAACCATAAGTCTTTGACCAACCTGTTCTGATGTCTCCTTCTTTGGCTAATTTTTAATTTCATTTTTAATGCCAATTTTTATTTTGTCTTATTACACTACAATGAAGCATATTTTACTGCTTTAAAGGCACTACATAAATGCAAATTATTGTTGTTTAATATGATCCTGAGGAACAATTTTAGCAATCCAGACATTTATCAAGCTCTGACTTTCTCACTTGTCGGCTTCTTACCTTGTAAACCACCACCTTGCCTCCCCAAAAAAAAAATGCTGATGACTTTCTTCAGTGTGGTCCATCTTGAGATTTAAGATTTAGGACAAATCCTGTGAAAACAAAATTATTTCTTAAGACAATTGACCAGAGTTGCACAATGTGCCATTCCAGAATCAATGAAGCATTATGTTTATGTATGGATTTCAAGATATTACAAAGTTGTTGTGACACGATATTGTGGCATAATTTTTTTCCTGATGATACACTTTGCAACTGACATTGTACTGAGATCACTTGAGTGAATTCAGATACTACTTCTTTTGCCCACTGCAATGGTAGATCTACCAAATCCATTTCAAAGTTACTGCTCATCAGTTGCAACTTAAACTTAACAGAAAAGCAAAGAAAACTTTGTAAAACCTGTCATCATGTTAACAGGTATCATTAGAGCTGTAAAGTGTTGATTAGAATTCATAGGCCCTATTTTCACATTTTCTGTGATTCTGTTAGATCCCAGTCACACATTCTATTATGTTTATACTTGAACATTCTCACTTTCACTGTGGGATATTTTCAAACTTTTAAGTTGCATGAATATTTAAATATTTAAGTATTGCATAGAGCTCATCAAAGCCCCTCAGTTATTGAAGACCTGTAAATCAGCAGCAATTTTCCCAACAACACTATTACAAAGTAACACTGATTTGTGGAAATGCTTTTTGCACCATAAATTCAGTGAGAATCCAATGGAAACTCTGTTTATATGTGTAAATGGAGCTTGCACCGAAGTAATGAAAGTCAAGCAGGCAAAGCCTTTAGGAAATTCACTCTCCCGTCTTTTCTTTTCAAATATTCATATTTCAGTGTTCCACTGAGGATTTTAATAAGGAAAGTGCTTTCACTGATGTCTGTGTATTAAATTGTTTTGCAAAAACATTAATGAGGATGTGTACTATATAAATGCAAGTTCTTCCATGAGTGAAACAGAAAGTGGTTTTCCTAGTTTTATTCTTGTGGCCGCTTTTTCCTACACAGAGGGAGATATAGCCCAAAGAGAGTGTGTGACTAGAGAGATTACAGGAAATCATATTGCCCAGATTTTGTGATCCACGGTGAAGTGATAGTGTTCGCTGTTGACCTTGAAGCAAGCTGCACACAGCAATCTAGCAATCTCTGTAGTGTGGTTTCACTTTTCCTGATGTTAATTTAAATCCTGCCAAGTCAAGATCATCATCTGTCATCCAGCAGGAATTAGGTCATCCAGCAAGGTAAAAGGCCAATCACATTGAAGTATTTCCACAGACAACAAATTAGGAAGTAAAATGCATTGATTGTCCTTCAATTTTTATAATTTTTACAGAAAGTAACATAAAGATGAGAACATACACATTTGAATGTGAAATATTATAAACTTGTAAAAAAGAATTATATTACAAGCAATGGAATTTTCATCATGAAGAAAAAAATGACGGTACACAAATGTAAAATTAGTTTTCCAAGTCCAAATGCTGCTCAGCAGTAGTGAGAACTTAGTACATTGTTAACCTCATTAAAAAGGTGTAAATTTTTTGGGGATGTGGGCTGTTAACAGTAATATTGAAGAGTAAGAGGGGATATTTGCATCAGTTCCATGATTTATATAGATGCCCATGTTATATTGTTATATTATTTCAAAATTATTTAGGAACTATACACTCATGTATATCCAAAGTGCCACATCACTCACTACTGCACTGCAGTCAGTGTACCAAAGCAACAATGGGAAGAATTCCCCCCCCCACTGCCCCCTGGTCGGGGAGGTTGTGCAGGGGTGGGCAGGGGCAGGCACCCACCTAATAGGCGCCCCCAATCGGGTCCGCACCGCCATTTTATGTGGGCGGGCCAATTAAGGTCCCGGAAGTGCTGTGCGCTCCCTGTGCAGGCAGGAGGGTTCCCTGAGTTGGGGCCTGTGCTCTTTCGCGCATGCGTGTGAAAGAGCACAGCAATCTCCCTGAGGCACAGATATGCCTCAGGGAGATCAGTTCAAGTTCAGAAAAATTTAATAAAAGGAAAAAAAAATTAAGGACATGTTCCCTCACGTGAAACTGTCACATGAGCTGGGACATATCCATTAATATTTTCAAACATTTTTATTTAATTAATAAACCCTTCATGAAACCTCATCCCGCCCCAGGATGAGATTTCATGAAAAATGTGAAGGCTGCCTGGGTTCTTCGCCTGCCCGCCAACCTTAAGGTTGGATAGGCAGCATTCTTAACAACTTTAATTACTTTCTTAATGCCCTTAATACGTCTTTGACAGTTCAGCAGGCAAGCATGCCAACTCGGCTGCGCGCCTGCCGAACTGACAATCTAAATGACGCATGGAGACGTCAGGACACACGCCCCCGCTTGCCGACACGAAAATTCTGCCGAATGTATCATTCGCAGCACATGGCGAAATTTTAAAAATGCATTCAATGAAAGCTTCGGTGTTTGTGCCTAAATTTATGATTATTTCAAACTACTGGGAACCAAAAGGCATAACATCCATCTGCAAGGATGTTTAAAGCATTTTCTGTTGAGCAACAATGAATTATTGACAACAACTTCTGAATTTCCTTGTTTAATTGAACATGTGTGGATGCCAGAAATTGCTATCAATTTTTCAGGGTAATAGAAATGAACACCGATATTTTTGCTGTCATTACAACTGCAAAGTCCAGGCCATTGTGATAATGTTCTCTAATTCTAATAAGATAGACAAATCTCAGACAGCCCAAGTCATGAGGCAGAAAGTAACATTATGACTGGCTAAGTCTGATTTAACATAGCCGGTTTAGATGGATGCTAATCAAACATTATTTAATTTCTATGCAACAAATTCACCCACCTCTAAATACCAGTAGCAGTAAACAATGCTGCTATATATTGCTTGCCCTATGGCAAACCAGCAATGCTGTGCTTTTCTGAGACACTATTATTTATTGGGTCCTTGCTTCCAAACTCTAGCTCCCATGCTCTGCCAGCTCTCTGTGGGGTCAATTTTAATCTAAGTGGTCTCCTTTGTTTCTCCTCCTGTATTGTAAGATGTGTAATTTCAGTGGCAACCTTCCATCTTCTAAGACGATGGCTTGAGCCATGGTGGGTCAACTTTGTGTTAAGCAGCACCTGCTGTAGCTCGGTAGCTGCACTCCGAAATGGCAGTCTCTGCCGTATTTGCTGCAGAGGAAGACAGTGGGCTGATACGGTGCATGATTCGCTGGCTTCTGTTTTCTCTGGGCCATCTTCTTGGCCAGCTGAGCTATTGGGCAGAATTTTGCCCTTGATGGGCGGGCAGGCCCCACTGGCTCGGTGGCAGGCGGGCAGCCTATTGCCGCTGCCGAAACAGGCCCCGCTGCCATTTTGAGTGGACGGGCCAATTAAGGCCCACCCAGCGGGCTGCCCAATGGGAAGCGATATGTCCTTCCTGTGTGGGGTTGGCGGGGTGGGGGTGAGGGAATCCCCAAATGTCAAAGAGCGCTCTTTTGCGCATGCACACAAAAGAGCGCACTGCTCCCTGTGACTAAGTGCTGTCTCAGGGAGATTGGTAAAAGATTTATAAACATCAAAAATAGAAAAATGAAAAAATTACTAACATGTCCCCCTCATGTGACAATGTCACACGAGATGGGACATGTTAATAAAAAGCACAGAAACTTTGTTAAACTTTTTAAAAACAGACATGAAACCTCATCCCGCCATTGGATGATGTCTCATGTTTCTTCAGAAGCCTGCTGGGGCTCCTGGCCTGCCCACAAACCTTAAGGTTGGATGGGCAGGGCCTTTAATTGAGTTAACTACCCTGTCAATGGCCTCAATTGGCCATTGACAGGTCAGCGGCCAGACAGCTGATTTCGTTGTCCGCCCGCCTTCCTGAAAATTTAAATGGGGTTGGGATGGTCATTTTCATGTCGGCGAGCGGGCCCTGCCCCCAACTCGCCGACGGAAAAATTCTGGCCATTGTTTCTGCTCATCTCTTCCAATGCCTTTCCAAACAGTCAACCTCCAGAAGTCACAGCTGTCAGTGGCAACATGTGCTATCTTTATATCTCACTTGCATGTGTCCATGTGGTGGAGGTATGGATGCCAGGAGGTCATGACCAATGGCCAGTTCACCATGCAGAAGTTCTTTGGGTATATGACTGTCATCAATCCAATGAATGTGGCTGAGCCAGCATAGCCATCCTTGGTTTAGCAATGAGACAATGCTGCTAGAATTAGCATGCTCCAGGGTCTCTGAGTTAGTGACCTTGTACTGTCAAGAGATCCTGAGGATACATCCAAGAATGTGAATGTAGAAACTGTTTATCCTTTTCTCCTGCTTGGTATATGATGTCCCGGTTTCACCCCTGTACAGGAGTACATTGAGGTCACCAGCTTAGTAGATTTGCAGTTTGGTGTTCTCAGTCAGGCTGCTGTTGTTCCACACTCTTACTCAACTTGGACACAGCTGCTGCAGCTTTTGTGATGTGTTCCAGATGATATTGCAGGGACCCACCTGAGCAGTCCAGACAGCAAAGCCTTATTTTGAGTAGTCCTATTGTCCTCACAAGATTGCCCTTGTGGAGGCATGACTCCACTTGTACCTCTCCTCCGCTGGTGTCCTTGAGTATCTGAGCAGTGTCGTCAGCCACCTTTTGAGCAGATATCCTTTGTCTCCAGCAGTCAGCCATCCAACCATGCTGTAGCTATGTAGAGCCTTGGCACCTGGGAATGACGTACGATAAACGCCATCATGGCAGCTTCCAGGATACCTGGCGCAAACCTGCAGGATCTCTTGTTGGTGATCACACACAATCTGAAATTTCAGACAGTGGAACCCCTTTCTATTCAGAAAGGCACCTGGCTCCCCTGCTGGTGCCATGATAGGCACATGTGTGCAGTCAATGGCTCCCTTAATTCTTGGAAATTCTGCTATTGCTGCAAAACCTTTGGCTCACTCTGCCTGGTTGTCCTTGTCTATCTTGTACAGAATGAAGTTTACCCTTCGGAACAGTTCATTTGTCACCAGTTTTATGCAGCTGTGCACTGCGGATTACAACACTCCGCACAGATCTCCCACAGACCCTGGAATGAACCCAAATTATAAAATCTTAGGGCGACTGTGACCTTCAGAGCCACTGTCATTGGATGGACACCTACACAGTTTGAGGCTATCTCTAGTCCCATCATGTCTCATACTGAGGTGACTGTCCCTCTGGCGAAGTGGAGCCTTCTTCGACACTGTACCTCTGACATGCCCAGGATCTTGATCGCAGCCTGTATATGCTTCCAAGTGGGTATTGGCACCTTTCCTTGACCTTTCTCCTTTGCTGGCCCTCGGCCCCTTCTGGCTGAGCCTCTCAGTCTTGCAGGCAGATTCTGTTACGCTGTCTGTGGCCAGCTAACTTCCTCTACCTTCTTGCACTCTCCTCCTCATCTGAAGAGGTGCCTCCAGCAGAGTACACAATACCCATGTCAAACATGTTTGCAACAGTTTGACCTAAATGTATGAAGGGGCCTGTACGTAGAAAGCAGAGATTTAAGTCTCCTAGAGTTAAATAAATTAACAAAGTGAATCAAAAATGGGACTATAATGCACATACTCACAACTCTATTTAATTCTCCTTTCCCCTCAACATTCCAATGTTTCTGGGCCTTATACGCCATCCTGGATCTAGAATGATTAAAAAACGTGAAGCTCGCTTGCCTGAAAAATTGGGATCAGTTGCCCTTTTAAGGCCCATTTAATTGCCAGTGAGCGTGCTTCCGATATTTGCGCATGCCCAACACCCAAAATATTGCAAGGAAGCGCAGTGATGTCGGGAAGTCCTCCCAATGTCATCACACAGCATCTCGTGCTGCCTCACCACTGCCGCACACCCACACAACAAATGTTAAATGCTGGCCCTGGTCTGTTGCCTCTATTGGACCACAGGGTTGGAGCAGAAGGATTCATGAGGTTAACTGACCCCATTTGAGTTAAGAGGTGAATGGAGAGAACACATTCTGAACCATTTGTGAGGGATTCTAGCAGAGAGAGTGGTGAGTTCCTTATTGCGAAGACCACATTGTGCTCATGTATTTCCTCTGAACTTTTTCCCTGCCAGATGAACATGTAATGTTCCTCTTTCAGTGATACGCATATCAACATTGTCCAGGCTTGGGCTGACAAGTGGCAAGTAACATTCCTGCCACACAAGTATCAGGTAATGATCATCTCCAACAAAAAAGAATCCAACCACCACCCCTTGATGTTCAATAATATTACCATCACTGAATCCCCCACTATCAACATCCTGGGGGGTTAGCATTGACCAGAAACTGAGCTGGACTAGCCATATAAATACTATGGCTACAAGAGCAGGTCCTAGGCTGAGAATCGTGTGACAGCTAACTCATCTCCTGACTCCCCAAATCCTGTCCACAATCTTCAAGGCACAAATCAGGAGTGTGATGGAATACCCCCCACTTGCCTGGATGAGTGCAGCTCCTACCACACTCAAGGAGCTCGACACCATCCAGGACAAAACAGCCCACTTGACTGGCACCACATCCATAAACATTCACTCCCTCCACCACCAACGCACAGTAGCAGCAGTGTGTACCATCTACAAGTTGCACTGCAGGAACTCACCAAGGCTCCTTCGACAGCACTTTCCAAACCCACTACCACTACCATATAGAACGACAAGGGCAGCAGATAGATGGGAACTCCACCACATGGAAGTTCCCCGCCAAGCCACTTACCATCCTGACTTGGAAGTATATCATCATTTCTTTACTGTTGCTGGATAGAAATTCTGAAACTCCCTTCTTAACAGCACTGTGGGTGTACCTACACCACATAGACTGCAGAGGTTCAAGAAGGCAGCTCACCAGCACCTTCTCAAAGGCAACTAGGGATGGACAAGAAACGCTGGTCCAGCCAGCAATGCCCAAATCTAGTGAATGAATAAAAAAAAAACAGCTGCAAGTCATCTTGTCAGTCCCATGAATATGGTCCTGCCATTCCAGTTAGCCAATCAAATTATTTCCTTTGGTTTTGTCTGGTTCGATAGGTTGGTTCATTATCTAATTAATTATTTTATATTTTGCATCTGCCAATATTTATTAAGTACTCATCAATTGCGGTTCCTCAAATAGTGGCCTCTTGTCTTGAAGTTAGAAGGTTGTGGGTTTAAGTCTCATCCAGAGACCTCAGTACAACATCTATGCTGTCATTCCAATTACTGCCTCATCAGTCCGTTCTCAATCATCAGCAAAGTGATGGAGGGTGTTGTTGACAATGCTATTGTTGTACGGTTGTTTGGTATATCACTAAGAGGTCAAGAAGTTTGTACATTTAAATGTAAACCATTTATTGGTAATCCATAACTATGTATCTAAGGTATGCATGGGTCCTTCCAGACTCTACGACTCATATTCTACTATCATGTGACTCTCTACATCATACTGTGAATGGTACTGTTCTCCAGCCCCACATTAACACTTGATCTGCCAGAACACCCTTATACTACACCTCCCCCAAAGTAATTCCCCTAATATATTTACAGTACAATGTTCTTTACTTCTATGCTATCCCTTCTCCCTGCCTCAAGTCTCTGACTTTCTTAATACAGACAGTCTAGAGCCTTGATGATTCTTCCAGATCTCATTCTTGTCACATTTGGAGGGATAGTAGTCTCAGTTGTTTTCAGTTAAATTTGTTGGTTTGGCATTGAAATTGTAATAATCTGTGTTCCTGGCACTTGGTTCGCTCCATTTGATACACTTTTTATACTCCTTCGAGTTGCATTTCTTTTTATCGATAACCTGTCTGCTTTGGTAGACACCATGGGTTTGCCCCATTCCTTCTAAAAGGAATGTTCACTCTATTCATTCCTAGAAAGGATTGGGGTTTTCTTTTTCCATAGAGTCTGCCATGTTCTTGCTGGAAGTTCACGTTTTAAAAATAGAACTTTCATTCAATTTCAGCCATTTCATTTTTCAACAACTCAGTAGTTGTCAGTAATTTTGACGCATCCAATGCATTTCTTTCTAATTCTTGAGCTTCAGCATTGGATTTACATTTTTTGATCTTATTTCTGCTTTTTCTTTCTCCATCTGCAGCAGGGTTTTGTCCTTGTCCTTCATGTTGGTTTCACAGTTAGCTAGCTCTGTCTCTGATGAAGTTATAATTTGTTTTAGTTCTATAATTATGCTACTTATGGCTTCATTATCTGCTTGAAGTTTGGAAGGTTCTATGGTCTTTACTTTTAATACCTTTTCTCTTCTATTCAGCTGGGTTTTCAGCTCTTTAGTCTATTCCATGTACCTCTTGGCTTCCTCCTGGAATATTGAACATTGCTGAGTCTTCTCTGCCAACTGATTCTTCAGTTCAATCCGTGTGAGATTAAATTTATTTTCCTTCTCCTCGTAATTTTCCAGAAGAACAAACTTTGACCTAAGGAGTCATTGTAGCATGTGAAGGTCCTTCAACAGGTTTTTCTTTTCTTTGTAAAGCTCAATTGCTTCAGCTTGAGTTTTTTTTTCAATGTAATTCAACAGAGTCTCCTCGAGTTTCTTCCATTCTGCTGTTTAAGACAGTCTTCCTTTCTTCATGCTGCTGAAGGGTTATGTATTCCTTTTATATGTGATTTTGAAGGACAATAAACTGTTCTTGCAACTGTTTATTTTCTTGTTGACCTCTTGCCAACTCATGCAATGCTTCAGTACATTGTTTTGTTGCTACTGATAGTTCCAATGTAGCTTTTGCTGAAGTACATCTTTTTTAGCTCCTTGTGTTTTTTCCAGGAGCAGGTATTAATTCTGCAGAGTCTTTCAGGGAAACAACTTCTTTGAGTACCTTTTTTGCCTGCTGCTGTGCTTGGTTGCACTGCCGGTTGAGTTCTTCCAACTTAGCTTTGACATGAACATTTTCCTGTGGAATAGCTCCATTTTATTTTTGTGGGTTTTATTGCTTTTGAGTTAGCTCACTTTGCTTTTGTTCATTCACAGTCATCTGCTTGCTCCACACTGCCACAGGCTGTTGCAATTTGGGTAATGTGTCAGCATTTTCAAAAAGCTCTATTTTTAAGCCTTTCAGCTACTTCTCAGCTGCTTCTTTCCTCTAAACTCTTCAGCTTATGCACTTCATTGCTTTGACATGATCTACGACCATCTTGTGGTTTGCTTGGGAATTTTCTCCTTTGCTCTAGGATCTCCTATCTCCCTCGTTCTGGTGACTCCTGTCTCCCTCACTCCTGTATCTATTGGCCTCAGGCCATCTGTTTCCCTCTGCCTGGTGTCTCCTCATCACTTTGGTGCTTTATTGGGGCTGGTCTAGACCTTCTTTTAAGGCCTGTGCTCTCCACAACATGGATTTTCAAATATAAAAACAAAAAAATAAAAACAAAAAAACTGCGGATGCTGGAAATCCAAAACAAAAACAGAATTACCTGGAAAAACTCAGCAGGTCTGGCAGCATCGGCGGAGAAGAAAAGAGTTGACGTTTCGAGTCCTCATGACCCTTCGACAGAACTTGAGTTCGAGTCCAGGAAAGAGCTGAAATATAAGCTGGTTTAAGGTGTGTGTGTGGGGGGCGGAGAGATAGAGAGACAGAGAGGTGGAGGGGGTTGGTGTGGTTGTAGCGACAAACAAGCAGTGATAGAAGCAGATCATCAAAAGATGTCAACAACAATAGTACAATAGAACACATAGGTGTTAAAGTTAAAGTTGGTGATATTATCTAAACGAATGTGCTAATTAAGAATGGATGGTAGGGCACTCAAGGTATAGCTCTAGTGGGTTTTTTTTTTATTTTATATAATGGAAATAGGTGGGAAAAGGAAAATCTTTATAATTTATTGGGAAAAAAAAGAAGGGGGAAACAGACCCACCCCCTTTCTGTTTCCCCCTTCTTTTTTTTCCCAATAAATTATAAAGATTTTCCTTTTCCCACCTATTTCCATTATATAAAATAAAAAAAAAAACCCACTAGAGCTATACCTTGAGTGCCCTACCATCCATTCTTAATTAGCACATTCGTTTAGATAATATCACCAACTTTAACTTTAACACCTATGTGTTCTATTGTACTATTGTTGTTGACATCTTTTGATGATCTGCTTCTATCACTGCTTGTTTGTCGCTACAACCACACCAACCCCCTCCACCTCTCTGTCTCTCTATCTCTCCGCCCCCCACACACACACCTTAAACCAGCTTATATTTCAGCTCTTTCCTGGACTCGAACTCAAGTTCTGTCGAAGGGTCATGAGGACTCGAAACGTCAACTCTTTTCTTCTCCGCCGATGCTGCCAGACCTGCTGAGTTTTTCCAGGTAATTCTGTTTTTGTTATGGATTTTCAAATGCTGGCCAAAGGCTTTCAAAACCTCACCAAATGTGGTTGAGGACTCATCTAAAGCTTGTTTTAGGATTACTTCATCTGCTCATAAACCAAACAAATAGAAAAATGGATCATCTTGTACATTTTCTGATTTCTTGCTTAATCCTGATGTACTCCTGTAATCTAAAAATGTTCTTCTCCAAGACACCCAACCTTGGGTCTGGTTTGACCCTTGCCTTAGCCTAAACTGGTCTGGTCATTTTAATTTACTATGCATGGTTGTTTTTTTATAACAGGTGAATGAATACCTCTCATTCTTTTATCGCTTCAAAATGGCTCTGCAGCTGTTGTTTTCTCCTTCTCCTTCTCTTTGTTCTTCCAATGCTTTGTTGCGTTTCAGCAGGCTCCTGCTGCACAAACGGGGCCATTTTTTTCTGAGTAATCAGTTCTCCAGGGAACAAGAAGCCTGGGCCATCTAATGGAATTTTAAATTAGAGGACATTTACTGGAAGGCTATTTTTTAAACTCTGCCTGCCATTTTTAAGAACTTTTTTTCCCTTCAGTCTAGCTTGGCCACCATGTGTTATGTTACCAGCTATGGATCCGCTGCTGCAACTTTCTTGCAGCTGCACTTTGGATGTGCTGATCCTGATTGCTGACTATATTAAATGTAATTTCAGCATTTTTTTTACTGTAGTTTACTCATCCTTCTTGTGATTTGGCCAGGTCTCTTGACTCTGCGTTCACTCAGCTTCTTCCATTCATCTGCACTGTGGATTCTTCTGTTTTTTGGGCTTTTTTTTGCCTTTCTGGAATTTAGCTCAGCCTTTTGTGATCTGGCCAGTTCCTTTGACTACCTTTGCATTCATTAAGTTCTGGCTTTTCATCTGCAAAGTGGAATTTTCTGCTGCCTTTCAGTCTACCACCATGTGACTCTATACATCATACCATGGGCAGTACTTTTCTCTGGTCCCATATTAACCATTGCTCTGCCCGAACACCTTTATACTACATGTATCAACACGCAGCAATAATCTGCTCAACGACACCCAGTTTGAGGCCACTCAGTTCCTGAAGTCATTGCAGCCTTGGTCCAAACATGGACAGAAGAGTTGAATGCAAGAGCTGAGGGTGACTGCCCTTGATACCAAGGCAGCATTTGACTGAGTGTGGCATCAAGGAGCCCTAGCAAAACTTGAGTCAATGGGAATCAGGGGGAAAACTCTCCGTTGGTTGGAGTCACACCTAGCAAAAAGGAAGATGGTTGTGGTTGTCTGATGTCGGTCATCTCAGCTCCAGAACATCACTGCAGGAGTTCCTCAGGGTAGTGTCCTAGGCCCAAACATCTTTGGCTGCTTCAACAATGACCTTTCCTCCATCATAAAGTTAGCAGTGTGGATGTTCACTAATTATTGCACAATATTTAATACCATTTGTGACTCCTCAGATACTGAAGCAGTTCTTCTCCACATGCAGCAAGACCTGGAAAGCAAACAGGCTTGAGCTGATAATTGGAAAGTACCATTTGCACAACACAAGTGCCAGGCAATGACGGTTTCCAACAAGAGAGAATCTAACCATCTGCCCTTGACATTCAATGACATAATGACATTACCATTGCTGAATCCTCCACTATCAACATTCTGGGGTTACAATTGATCAGAAACTGAACTGGGTGAGCCATATAAATACTGTGGCTACAAGAGCAGCTGGGGACTCTGAGGCAAGTAACTCACCTCCTGACCGCTCCCCCCCCCCACCCCCACCCCCCAACCCCCACCAGAACCTGTCCACCATCTACAAGGCACAAGTCAGGAGTGTGATGGAATACACTCCACTTGCTTGGATAAGTGTAGCTCCAACAATAATCAAGAAGCTTGACACAATCTAGCATTCCACATGATTAGTACCCCATTTACCATTTTCAACATTCATTCCATCAACCATTGAGGCACAGTGGCAGTAATGTGTACCATATACAAGATGCGCTGCAGCAAATCATAGTGATTCCTTTGATGGAACCTTCTAAATCTGTGAAAGACAAGGGCAGCTGATGCATGAGAGCACCACCATCTGCAAGTTCCCCTCCAAGGCACACAGCATCCTGACTTAGAACTATATGGCCATTCCTTCACTGTCCAGATCAAAATCCTGGAACTGCCTTCCTTACAGCAATGTGGATATACCTTCACTACATGGATTACAGTGGTTCAAGAAGGTGGTTCAATGCCACCTTCTGAAGGGCATTTAAGGATGGACATCAAATGCTGGCCTAGCCTGACATCCACATCTCATGAAAGAATAAGAAAAATGTACTGAGGGGATTCTGCGCTGTTATAAATGCTGTCTTTTGGTGGAGACAGTAGAGGCCCTGTCTGCTTTCTCAGGTAAATGTAAACGATTCCATGGCATTATTATGAAGAACAGCCCAGGTTAATTCTCACTGGTATCTTGACTAATATTGATCCCTCAAATAATATTATTAAAAACAGATTATCTGATAATTATCACATTGCTCTTTTTAAGACCTCCATGTGCACAAATCAGCTGCTCCGTTTCCTGCATTATAACCGTGACTATACTTCAAAAGTTCTTAAGTGTCCATAAACATGTGTCGAGGTTGTGAGAGGTACCAAATACATGTAAGTCTCTTTTTAGATCTTATTGAAAGCTGCCACATCTATGGACTGTCTGTATTCTTCAAATAGAGTGATGGCTTTTTCCTGTATTTCTTTTACCAACATATCATCTTCAACCACACACTAAATCTGTAGTTTCCTGTTGCCATAGCCACCTGAAACCAGTTTGGAGGACTGCCCAGCTAAGCTATCCATTATTAAAGAGTGTACAAACTCTTTCAGTTTGTATGGACTGAACTTTTCCCATGGAGGCAGAAACTGGAATATCTGTTTTTGGGTCCTGAACCCACTACCAGCAGGAAACCAATTAAAATCAAGATTTTTATGTGGGTGAGACCTTACTTGGTATGCGAACAGGTTCCCTGCCCAAATATGGATAGTGGATGAGCTATTTAATTTAAAAAGCCAATCAGAAGAATTCAAGCTTCAGAGAAGCACCCAATTGTAGTACAACCGGGAAGATGCATCAACAAGAAAGAAAACCCCAATCAGCCTCCAGTACCTACAGTGAGTATGGCTGTTAATGTGCCTAATTGCCTGCCTGCCTCTTAGGTGGCCTTCCTGGGCCTGGAATTTGCATTGGTCAAAGTGGATGATTTTGGAAATGGGGTCGGGACATCAGCACACCGACTAGCCTCATAACTTTCAGGCCCTCAGAGGGGCCAGAAAATTCAGCTCTACATGTCAGTTTAATCGTCCCATAGTTTTGCTTTCAGCACAATGAATGATTTAGCAATGAGTGCGTCATACTGAGCTAAATACTCTTATTTGATTCACGTAACCTCTCCGCTTTCCTCCAGCTAATCAGATCAATGTCATCTTTATCATCATCTTCTGCTGCTTATGTTGATATTGTGCCTTCTACATTTTTGGACTGCATTTATCAAAAGGCTGTGTAATGCCCAGAAGGTTGGTCCTTGTGGTTTATAGGACCAGAAGTCATTGTATTACACATTATATTTCACCTCTTTTCTATTTTTCCTGAGTTCTGATGAAGAATCATTCGGACTTGAGACGTTAACTGTATTCCTCTCCGCAGATGCTGTCAGACCTGCTGAGTTTTTCCAGGTATTTTTGTTTTTGTTCTAGATTTCCAGCATCCGCAGTATTTTGCTTTTATCTTAGTGTTTAATTTAACTGCCACCTCTCTTCAAGGAATGTCTACCTTGAAGAAGTATTGCTCTTCTCTCCAACAGGATTTCTGCCTATCTCTTTTGACTTGTTCACCTTCATTGCTTTCCATTTCTCTCCTGGTGTTTGACAAGGTGTTTACTAAAACTTGCTTTCACAGCCATATTTCATTCCTCAGTGACTGTCTCAGTTTCCGACTTACCCCACATGGATTCCAACTGATATTCCACTCCTCATGTTTCAAACCCACCCAGGATTACAGGTATCTCCGGGATTATCAACGCTCCTTGGATTGCAGTTCTCGTCACATCCTGAGATCCACACTTAGTGCCATGCACCGCCATATGAACACAATCGACCTCTCCCTCCAGCAGCGCTGACGCACTCTATTTCTAAGCTGTCCTTACCCGCAGTTTTATTTTATTCTTCGTCTTATCCGACACCTCAACAAGAAACTTTGTCTCTTTCTTTCAGACGCAAAGGATCGCAAGCTCCAACAACTCATCGACACCAACATCTATCCAGGACCCTCCACCCCTTCCCATCCCGCTGACCTCATCCCGTCTTCCAATCCCAGTCCCAGCAGTCTATTCACCATACCCTCTGACCTTCCCCTCTCTGATGCTAAAAGTTTGGTGCTCAGCAAAGGACTCAGTTTCATACCCTTACGCCCTCACCTCAATGAATTTTGGGCTTGGCACGATGCTGAAATCTTCTTCCGCCGCCTTCGTCTCCATGCTCATTTCTTTGGGCAGGAGTCCTCTCCCCATTCAACGGATCCTTTCACCCGCCTCCAATATTGTCCCTCCACCTGGACCCCTCCCTCTGGATTTTTACCTGCTCTTGATGTTTTCATTGAGAACTGTCAGCATGACATCAGTCGTCTCAATTTCTCTGCTCCACTCATCCCCAGTCTCTTTCTGAACTTGCTGCACTCCGTTCTCTCAGGTCCAACCCTGACTTTGTCATCAAACCTGCTGCCAAGGGTGTTGTCTGGCACACTGACCTCTACCTCGCCAACGCTGAGCGTCAACTCGCAGACACTTCCTCCTACCTCCCCCTGGACCATGACCCCACCACTGAACATCAAGCCATTGTTTTCAGGACTGTCACTGACCTTATCTCATCTGGAGGTCTTCCCTCTACAGCTTCCAACCTCAAAGTCTCCCAGCCTCGGGCGGACCGCTTCTACCTCCTACCCACAATCCACAAACAGGACTGTCCGAGCAGACCGATCATGTTAGCCTGTTCCTGCCTCAAGGAACTCATTTCTTACTATCTTGACTCCATTCTCTCTCTCCTTGTCCAATCTCTTCCCACTACATTGCGATTCCTCTCACGCCTTACATCATATCAACAATTTCCAGTTCCATGGCCCCAACTGCTTCCTCTTCACCATGGACATCCAATCCCTCTACACCTCCATCCCCCACCAGGATGGTCTGAGGGCTCTCCGCTTCTTCCTCGAACAGAGGCCCAAACAATCCCCATTCACCACTATTCTCCTCCATCTGGCTGAACTTGTTCTCTCACTGAACAATTTCTCCTTAAACTCGCCTCACTTCCTCCAAGTAAAAGGTGTGGCTATGGGTACCTGCATGGGCCCTAGTTATGCCTGTCTCATTATGGGGTATGTGGAGCATTCCTTGTTCCAGTCCTACTCAGACCCGCTCATACAACTCTTTCTCCTGTACATCAATGATTGCTTCGGTGCTGCTTCACGATCTCCTCTGGACCTGGAAAAATTTATTAATTTTGCTTCCAATTTCCACCCCTCCATAATTTTCACGTGGTCCATCTCTGACACTTCCCTTCCATTCCTCAACCTCTCAGTCTTAATTTCTGGTGATAGACCGTCCACCAATATCCATTACAAGCCTACCGACTCCCACAGCTACCTCGACTACAGCTCCTCACACCCCGCTTCCTGTAAGGACTCCATCCCATTCTCTCAGTTCCTTCACCTCCGTCGCATCTGTTCTTATGATGCCACTTTCAAAAACAGTTCCTCTGACATGTCCACCTTCTTCCTTAACTGAGGTTTTCCACCCATGGTGGTTGACAGGACCCTCAACCGTGCCAGGCCCATCTCCCACGCATCCGCCCTCATGCCTTCTCCTCCCTCCCAGAACCATGATAGGGTCCTCCTTGTCCTCACTTATCACCCCAGCAGCTTCCACATTCAAAGGATCATTCTCCGCCATTTCCGCCAACTCTGGCATGATGCCACCACCAAACACATCTTCCCTTCACCACCCCCGCTGGCATTTTGCAGGGATCATTCCCTCTGGGACACCCTGGTCCACTCCTCCATCACCCTCTACACCTCAACCCCCTCCCACGGCACCTTCCCATCCAACTGCAGAAGGTGCAACACCTGCCCCTTTAATTCCCCCCTCCTCACCGTCCAAGGGCCCAAACACTCCTTTCAAGTGAAGCAGCATTTCACTTGCACTTCCCTCAATTTAGTCTACTGCATTCTCTGCTCCCAATGCGGTTTCCTCTACATTGGAGAGACCAAACACAAACTGGGTGGCCGCTTTGCGGAACACCTTCGGTCTGTCCACAAGCATGACCCAGACCTCCCTGTCACTTGCCATTTCAACACACCACCCTGGTCTCATGCCCACATGTCTGTCCTTGGCTTGCTGCAATGTTCCAGTGAAGCTCAACGCAAACTGGAGGAACAGCACCTCATCTTCTGACTAGGTACTTTACAGCCTTCCAGACTGAATATTGAGTTCAACAACTTTAGATCATGAACACCTTCCTCCATCCCCACCTCCTTTCCGATCCCCTTTTTTCCAATAATTTATATAGATTTTTCTTTTCCCACCTAATTCCATTATTTTTAAATGTATTTCCATCCATTGTCTTATCTCTACCTTTTAGCCTATTTCAATTTCCCGCCCCCCACCCCACCCCCACTAGGGCTATCTGTCCCTTGCTCATCCTGCTTTCTACCTTTAATGTCCCCATTAGCACATTTTTTAGCTAATATCACCACTGTCAACACCTTTTATCTATGACATCTTTTAGCAATCTCCACCTATCGCTGGCCCTCTAGCTCTACCTGTCAATCCCCCCCCCACCTTAAACCAGCTTATATTTCACCTATTTTCTGTTTCTCCTTAGTTCTGATGAAGAGTCATTCAGACTCAAAACATTAACTGTATCCCTCTCCACATATGCTGTCAGACCTGCTGAGTTATTCCAGGTATTTTTGTTTTTGTCATTGTATTACCACAGTTTATGGTGAAAGTCAGCTGAAGCGGGGGCAACCAACAGTTTCAATCGAATCTATGGCAGTTTAGGGTGTAACTCCTGCCTGCCAGGTAGTTGTTACAGGCAGGAGGTTAATTTTAAGTCCCCATATTCAATGATAGCGCTGGTTAGAATTTGAGATTAACATTTCTGACTCGTAACTATTCGATCCACATTTCACTCTCTGACACTTGATGGAGCTGGTCCCATGGGCAGAATTTTACAGCCTTGTTGCAGTGGGGGTGGGCTCTAAAAAGTGGCGGCTATTCAAAAGTCCATTGACTTTGGTGGGACTGGATGATCCTGCCAGCGGGAGGGGCCGTAAAATTCCACCCTATGATTAGTGCAGGACTTCTGCTGTTCATGTGGTGAGACAGTGAGAGCGACAGGCAGTGAAATATTTCTTAATACTTGTAGTGAAGGTGGCAATGCTAACCAGGAGGACAATATTAGATGTTCATGTCCACTTGGATGTTGCAAACTACAAATAGCGATTCTGTTACTGTGGGTTTATCTCTGGATTCATTGCCTTCTTACTGTAGAAGAGACCTTGCTGGAGGCAATGGTCTTTTGTTCAAAAACATTTATTTACATGCTATTTACAGTGGTTAAATAAGACCAAGACATAGCTGGAGCTGCTCTCTGAAATGCTTCACACTCATCTCATCTCTCAGTAAGTGACATTACAGTGAAATAGCTCCTTAAAAATATGCTCAGTAGCTATCATAAGGGTTAACCCTTTACAACAATCATGTTGATAGGGAAAATCATTGGCAATATCATGTATGGGAAGCAAACAATGAAAGTTGGTTGCTGCAGATTACAGCATTAGGTGTTGTGGATAAAAACAAAAACAAAAAACTGCGGATGCTGGAAATCCAAAACAAAAACAGAATTACCTGGAAAAACTCAGCAGGTCTGGCAGCATCGGTGGAGAAGAAAAGAGTTGACGTTTCGAGTCCTCATGACCCTTCAAAAGAACTGCGTGAATCCAAGGAGAGGGGTGAAATATAAGCTGGTTTAAGGTGATGGTGGGGGAGGGGGGGCGGTGTTGGGTGGGGGGAAAGAAGTGGAGGGGGGTGGTGTGGTTGTCGGGACAAGCAAGCAGTGATAGGAGCAGATAATCAAATGATGTCACAGATAAAAGAACAAAAGAACACATAGGTGTTGAAGTTGGTGATATATATCTAAACGAATGTGCTAATTAAGAATGGATGGTAGGGCACTCAAGGTACAACTCCTGTGGGGGTGGGGGGCATAAAAGATTTAAAAATAATGGAAACAGGTGGGAAAAGAAAAATCTATATAAATTATTGGAAAAAACAAGAGGAAGGGGGAAGAAACAGAAAGGGGGTGGGGAAGGAGGAGGGAGTTCAAGATCTGAAGTTGTTGAATTCAACATTCAGTCCAGAAGGCTGTAAAGTGCCTAGTCGGAAGATGAGGTGCTGTTCCTCCAGTTTGCGTTGGGCTTCACTGGAACAATGCAGCAAGCCAAAGACAGACATGAGGGCAAGAGAGCAGGGTGGAGTGTTAAAATGGCAAGAGACAGGGAGGTTTAGGTCATTCTTGCGGACAGACTGCAGGTGTTCTGCAAAGCGGTCACCCAGTTTACGTTTGGTCTCTCCAATGTAGAGGAGACTGCATTGGGAGCAACGAATGCAGTAGACTAAATTGGGGGAAATGCAAGTGAAATGCTGCTTCACTTGAAAGGAGTGTTTGGGCCCTTGGACGGTGAGGAGAGAAGAAGTGAAGGGGCAGGTGTTACGTCTTTTGCGTGGGCATGGGGAGGTGCCATAGGTGGGGGTTAAGGAGTAGGGGGTGATGGAGGAGTGGACCAGGGTGTCCCGGAGATATCGATCCTTATGGAATGCCGCCGGGGGGGTGAAGGGAAGATGTGTTTAGTGGTGGCATCATGCTGGAGTTGGCGGAAATGGCGGAGGATGATCCTTTGAATGCGGAGGCTGGTGGGGTGATAAGTGAGGACAAGGGGGACCCTATCATGTTTCTGGGAGGGAGGAGAAGGCATGAGGGCAGATGCGTGGGAGATGTGCCGGACACGGTTGAGGGCCCTGTCAACCACCGTGGGTGGAAAACCTTGGTTAAGGAAGAAGGAGGACATGTCAGAGGAACTGTTTTTGAAGGTAGCATCATCAGAAAGATGCGACGGAGGCGAAGGAACTGACAGAATGGGATGGAGTTCTTACAGGAAGTGGGGTGTGAGGAGCTGTAGTTGAGGTAGCTGTGGTAGTCGGTAGGCTTGAAATGGATATTGGTGGACAGTGTATCACCAGAGATTGAGACAGAGAGGTCAAGGAATGGAAGGGAAGTGTCAGAGATGGATCACGTGAAAATGATGCAGGGGTGGAGATTGGAAGCAAAATTAATAATTTTTTTCAAGTCCTGACGAGAGCATGAAGCAGCACCGACGTAATCATCCATGTACCGGAGAAAGAGTTGTGGAAGGGGGCCGGAGTAGGACTGGAACAAGGAATGTTCCACATACCCCATAAAGAGACAGGCATAGCTGGGGCCCATGCGGGTACCCATAGCCACACCTTTTATTTGGAGGAAGTGAGAGGAGTTGAAGGAGAAATTGTTCAGTGTGAGAACAAGTTCAGCCGGACAGAGGAGAGTAGTGGTGGATGGGGATTGTTCAGGCCTCTGTTTGAGGAAGAAGCTAAGGGCCCTCAGACCATCCTGGTGGGGGATGGAGGTGTAGAGGGATTGGACGTGCATGGTGAAGAGGAAGTGGTTGGGGCCAGAGAACTGGAAATTGTTGATGTGACATAAGGTGTCAGAGGAATCACGGATGTAGGTGGGAAGGGACTGGACAAGGGGAGAGAGAAGGAAGTCAAGATAACAAGAAATGAGTTCTT
Source organism: Carcharodon carcharias (assembly GCF_017639515.1). Classification (NCBI taxonomy): domain Eukaryota; kingdom Metazoa; phylum Chordata; class Chondrichthyes; order Lamniformes; family Lamnidae; genus Carcharodon; species Carcharodon carcharias. The sequence continues at coordinate 112,865,943 of NC_054477.1, forward strand.
TGGGGCAGGAGCAAGCTGACACGATCGGTCTACCGGGACAGTTCTGTTTGTGGATTTTGGGAAGGAGATAGAAGCGGGCCGTCCGAGGTTGGGCAACTATCAGGTTGGAAGCTGTGAGGGGAAGATCCCCAGAGGAGATGAGGTCAGTGACAGTCCTGGAAACAATGGCTTGATGTTCAGTGGTGGGGTCATGGTCCAGGGAGAGGTAGGAGGAAGTGTCTGCAAATTGAATCTCAGCCTCCGCAAGGTAGAGGTCAGTACGCCAGACAACAACAGCACCACCCTTGTCAGTGGGTTTGATGACAATGTTGGGGTTGGACCTGAGAGAACGTAGGAGAGGCCCTCCAACCCTGCCTGCCCCTCCGTCCCCACTCCATCTTCAAATCCCAGCCCCAGCCGTGTATTCACTATACCCCCTGACCTTCCCCTCTCCGATGTTGAACGTTCAGTGCTCAGCAAAGGATTTAGTTTCATACCCTTACACCCTCATCTCAATGAATTTCGGGCTCAGCACGATGCTGAACTCTTCTTCCGCCGTCTTTCTCTCCGTGCTCACTTCTTTGGGCAGGAGTCCTTTCCCCATTCAACGGATCCTTTTACCCACCTCCAATATTCTCCCTCCACCTGGACCCCTCCCTCTGGATTCTTACCCTCTTTTGATCTTTTCATTGAGAACTGTCGGTGCGACATTAGTTGTCTCAATTTCTCTGCTCCTCTCACCCATTCTAAGCTGTCTCTCTCTGAACTTACTGCACTCCATTCTCCTGTCCCACAGAACTCATTTCTCGTTATCTTGACTCCCTTCTCTCTCCCCTTGTCCAGTGCCTTCCCACCTACATCCGTGATTCCTCTGACACCTTACGTCACATCAACAATTTCCAGATCTCTGGCTCCAACCGCTTCCTCTTCACCATGGACGTCCAATCCCTCTACACCTCCATCCCCCACCAGGAAGGTCTGAGGGCCCTTAGCTTCTTCCTCGAACAGAGGCCCGAACAATCCCCATCCACCACTACTCTCCTCCGTCTGGCTGAACCTGTTCTCACCCTGAACAATTTCTCCTTCAACTCCACTCACTTCCTCCAAATAAAAGGTGTGGCTATGGCTACCCACATGGGCCCCAGCTATGCCTGTCTCTTTATGGGGTATGTGGAACATTCCTTGTTCCAGTCCTACTCCGGCCCCCTTCCACAACTCTTTCTCCGATACATCGATGATTACTTCGGTGCTGCTTCATGCTCTCGTCGGGACTTGGAAAAATTTATTAATTTTGCTTCCAGTCTCCACCCCTGCATCATTTCCACATGGTCCATCTCTGACACTTCGCTTCCCTTCCTTGACTTCTCTGTCTCAGTCTCTGGTGATGGACTGTCCACCAATATCCATTACAAGCCTACCGACTCCCACAGCTACCTCAACTACAGCTCCTCACACCCCGCTTCCTGTAAGGACCCCATCCCGTTCTCTCAGTTCCTTCGCCTTCATCACATCTGTTCTGATGATGCTACCTTCAAAAACAGTTCCTCTGACATGTCCTCCTTCTTCCTTAACCGAGGTTTTCCACCCACGGTGGTTGACAGGGCCCTCAACCGTGTCCGGCCCATCTCCCGCGCATCTGCCCTCATGCCTTCTCCTCCCTCCCAGAAACATGATAGGGTCCCCCTTGTCCTCACTTATCACCCCACCAGCCTCCGCATTCAAAGGATCATCCTCCGCCATTTCCGCCAACTCCAGCACGATGCCACCACCAAACAATCTTCCCTTCACCCCCCCGGCGGCATTCCATATGGATCATTCCCTCCGGGACACCCTGGTCCACTCCTCCATCACCCCCTACTCCTCAACCCCCACCTATGGCACCTCCCCATGCCCAAGCAAAAGATGCAACACCTGCCCCTTCACTTCCTCTCTCCTCACCGTCCAAGGGCCCAAACACTCCTTTCAAGTGAAGCAGCATTTCACTTGCATTTTCCCCAACTTAGTCTACTGCATTCGTTGCTTCCAATGCAGTCTCCTCTACATTGGAGAGACCAAACTTAAACTGAGCGACCACTTTGCAGAACACCTGCGGTCCATCCGCAAGAATGACCCAAACCTCCCTGTCTCTTGCCATTTTAACACTCCATCCTGCTCTCTTGCCCACATGTCTGTCCTTGGCTTGCTGCGTTGTTCCAGTGAAGCCCAATGCAAACTGGAGGAACAGCACCTCATCTTCCGACTAGGCACTTTACAGCCTTCCGGACTGAATGTTGAATTCAACAACTTCAGATCTTGAACTCCCTCCTCCTTCCCCACCCTCTTTCTGTTTCTTCCCCCTTCCTTTGTTTTTTTCCAATAATTTATATAGATTTTTTCTTTTCCCACCTATTTCCATTATTTTTAAATCTTTTATGCCCCCCACCCGCACTACAGCTATACCTTAAGTGCCCTACCATCCATTCTTAATTAGCACATTCGTTTAGATAACATCACCAACTTCAACACCTCTATATTATTTTGTTCTTTTGTCTGTGACATCTTTTGATTATCTGCTCCTATCACTGCTTAATTGTTCCTACAACCACCCCACCCCTATCCACTTCTCTCCCCCCACCCAACCACCAACCCCCCCGCCCCCCCACCACCACCACCTTAAACCAGCTTATATTTCACCCCTCTCCTTGGATTCACCCAGTTCTGTTGAAGAGTCATGAGGACTCGAAACGTCAACTCCTTTCTTCTCCGCCAATGCTGCCAGATCTGCTGAGTTTTTCCAGGTAATTCTGTTCTTGTTTAGGTGTTGAGGAGCAGTTTCAAAACCTTTTCTTTGTGAAGAGCTTGCCTTGAGCTGTTTACCTCTCTTGTGTAATTAGTTAGGAAGAGTCCATGGGAAAGCAAATTATATAGGATTTTTACAAGAAGCAGACCTGAAAGGCAAGATTGCCTTTCCTCATTAAATAGAATCAAATAATTTCACAGCACAGAAAGATGCCATTCGGCACATCATGCCTTGGTCAGAATATCTCATTTTCATATGGCTTTATTTTTCCAGAACTAGCTTCAAGGCCTGACAGTGTAAGACTACTCAACTAATGTTAGCAGAAGCTATTATTATCCCTGGATTTATCATTCAATATATAACTTTAACCATCTACATGAAGTATAGGAGTGAGAGAAGAATGTTCAGCCCATCTAGTTTGCTCTCTTATATAGCTTTTATTTCAGCAGACTTTGCCTCCTTTTCTGGACCTACATTGCTATCAGTTTTAATGTTTGCTAAATCAATTTATTTAATTACCTTTTGAATATTAAAATGGAGCCCACATCTGCTGTATGTATTATTGATAAATTATTGAGCCTAGCTATAAAAACTTATTCCGGAAATTAAAAAGCCAAATTGTATGTTCTACTTCTTCAGGGCACTCCAAAATGGCTCACAACCAGTTGATTACTTTTGAAGTGAGCCGCTGTTGTTTAGATGAATGAGGCAGCCAAACATTGCACAATGCTCTACAAACAGGAGATGAATGAATGATTAATCAGATTATCTTTTTCTGATTGTGCCTGGTTGAGAGAAAATCTTTGACCAGGACAATACCATGCTCTTCTTCGAATCACACAAAAAAAAATCAAAAAGTAAGTTAATTTTCAGGCATGGTGACTGTTTTCATTTCTGTCAAGTTGTTAAAGTTATTAACTCACAATTTAACATAATTGCAGAGGAGAGGAGTGTTCCAAATTGTGGCCAATTAGTGCAAAAATGGTCTTGGATTTTGGACCAAAAGAAGCAAAAAAAAAGGATGCAGTGACCTTGAGTGTGTGTTTGCATTTTTTTAAAATTCCTATCATTTGATTCTTTTTCTTCTTGCCCTCTTCCTTCCCCTATTCAACTGAACTGCTGTCTGTCAGGTAAGATTTTTAAAAGGTTCCTGAGTCGGTGCAAGGTGGAAGTTTGTTTATTTAGACTGGAAGAGGCTAACAGTTTAACAAAAAGAAAGCCAATTTTGGAATTACAGCAAGTTATTTGTTCCATTAATCTATGCCAGGCATTATGACAATTCTAGCGGACCATGCAGCTCTCCAGCTGCTGGGCCTCACTCAGAAGCTGAATTGCCTGTAATGTGAAGGAGAATCAAATAAAGACTGGTATAGGTGGACTTAACTCATTTAAGGAAGCATGGACAAGATTTGACACTACAAAGAGTTTTACAAAATATGGATACCCAATACTATAATGCTGCTAACCATGGAAAGCATTAAGATCAGATGGAAGATTCTCCCCAGAAATCTGTGTGAAGGAATTAAAACTGCAACTGGTCCTGTTAATATCAAGAAGGAAAAGGTTTACACTGGAAAACTAAACATGACTTTCGTTCAGAAACTGTGGTAATTATGGTTTTATCTGATGTGTTATATACCTTTAAGAAGAATGCTATTAAGGAAGATTGCATGATTTTAGTATCCAATAGGAAGACGGCACAGGCTACCTCAGTAGTTAGTAGTTAGTAGTTTAGAGATAGAGTTTGAAGTGAAAGCACATGTTTAGTTGTTGCTGAGTACCTTTGTAAATAAACTAAAAGTTTCCACCCAGGAACTGTCTGCTGATCAGCAACCAAGCTTTCTTTTCCATTATAGGACCACCCATCAAACAACAACAGGTGTCACACCTGTGGAGTTATTGATGAAACACTGTCTCAGGACAAGATTGGGCTTAATAATGCTGAATTTAGGGGGGAAGGTGGAAAGGAGTCAGGGAAGTCAGACAACTAGAAAACTGGCATAATCGTGAGAGGAAATTTACTGTGGAAGAGACAGTATACATGAAGAACTTTGGAGAAGGACCAAAATGGTTACCAGGTAAAATAAGTGTGCAGTGACTGGACCTCTATCTTACCGTGTGGATGTGGAAGGCCGAGTCATTTGGAGACATGTGGATCATCTAAGGAACAGAGAAACAATTCACCAAGAAATGGTTCCACCAGTGTTCACGACCAGGTCAGCGTTTCCTGTTGAGAACACTTAACCCAGTACAAGCACATTTGTTGTTCCTTCAAGGGTGGAGGATACAGGTCTGCAGGTGTCCACCGAAGCACCTGATGTCCAGGCTACTCCAGAAAAGAAGGTTCCTGACAAAGAATCTGAAGTTGTAGGGCTGAGATGATCTACACGCATATGGAAACCCCGAGGAAGACTCAATTTGTAAATTACTTATTGGTGTAAATATTTTGCTATCCTGAAATCCAAATTCGCTTCAGAAAACAATCTCCCCTGAATTGTGTCCTCATTCACAAACCGCACACTAAACGATCTCTGAACATGTCATTTAGGGATGTGCCAAACTCACAACGTTCTGTTAACTGCTTCAAACTTGCCACATAGCATACAACTGTCCATCTCCCTCAGGGCTCTATTTCTTGAGTTAAACTTAAATCTTTGCATCATTACTGAGGGCTTTGGTTGATAATGTCCCTTCAGAGGTCCACCAATTCATCATGGACACAGGAGCTTCCACTACAGTAATTGGGGAACGTGCCTTCAGATATCTGAATAATCGTGAACATCAATTAAATTTAGAAGAAATAAATGCCCAATTAAAAACATATACAGGTGAAGGCATCCAAATCAAAGGTATAAGTAGAAATTGTAAGCCATTACGGAAGCCATTCATTAAAGCTACCAATGTTGGTTTTGAGAGGCAGAGGACCAAGCCTTCTAGGGTGAAACTAGCTAAGGGGAACAAACCTTGATTGGCCACTGAGATGCCAAAAGGAAGCAGGGAGCATTTCTCCTTTGGAAAGGGAATGTATAAAAACTTAACAACCTGAAGAAATGTAGGCTGTCTTAAGCCAAAACATGGAAGAACAGCAGAAGGAACTCAAAGAGACCATGCTTCAGGATGGAGTTCGAGATGAGGTGAACAACTTTCGAAAGGAAAAGAGAACCTGCTGAAAGACCTTCACACACTACAAGATTCCCTCAAGACTAACTTTGTACCACCTGAAAAAATACAAAGAGAAACAGAAAGAATTCAGCACCTCTCTGAGTAAACTGAAGGATGAGTTGGCAGATAAGACACAACAATGCTTAATTTTCCAGGAAGCAGCAAACAAATACAAAGAAGAGATGGAAGAGCTGAAAAATCATCTACATGAAGCCAAAGAGGATTTGGGCAAAAGACTAACAATTTTCTAAGAAGCAAACTGATGATGACATTTTGGGAAACTCAACCACTGAGTTCACTCAAGCCAGGCTTGCATCTAGGAGTTGTCTGGCCAATATTGAAGCCAAAAAGAAGGGCAAGATTAAAGTGAGCGCTAGAAAGAAGACACATAGAAAGAAGGCACAGAAACACAAATAAGGCTTTAATCCTGGCAGCATATGAATATATTTTCATACATAGGCCTGGCAGTCAAATTGCAAATGCCGATACACTTAGTCATTTGCCTTTACAGGAAAAGGATGAGGTAGCCCCAGTTCCACAACAACTTGTTTTATTGCTAAATTTCTTAGATTCATTGATGGTATGTGCTCAACAGATCAGAGATTGGATAAGAGTAATCCTATCTTAAGTACGAGAACAAGTGTTTCATGGTTGGTCACAAAAGCCTGTATCTGATGAAATGAAACCACATTTCAACCGAAGACATCAAATAACCATCCAGGGTAGCATCTTATTGTGGGGAGCACGAGTGATAGTTCCTCCAAAGGGAAGGGATCCATTGTTAATTAAACTACACAGCGCACATCCAGCAATATCCTAAATGAAGACCATAGCTCGCAGCTACCTATGGTGGCCTCGGAAGGATGGAAAAATAATTGGGAGTAGCCAGGAAGATCAGTTACACATGTACTATGTGGAACCTTTCATGGGAACAATGTTTCTGCTCATTGTTGATGCGCACTGAAAATGGATGGACATATTTGACGTGAAGTCACCAACGTCTCCTGCTAAAATTGAGAAGTTATGTCAAAGCTTTGCCATTAACAGACTACCAAGAGTAGTTATTTCTGATAACGGCAAGGCATAAACGAGTGCTGAGATTCAGTGGTTTATCAGCTTCAATGGTATCACTTGTGCAAAAACTTCACCTTACCAGCCTTCCTCAAAAGGACTGGCCAAAAGGGCGGTCCAAACATTCAAGGCACGCATGAAGAAGCTAACTGGAGATTCCTTAACAACCAAGCTAGCACACTTTCTTTTCCATTACAGGACCACCCCTTTTACAACAACAGGTGTCACACCTGTGAGGTTATTTATGGAATGCCATTTCAGGATGAGACTGAGCTTAATAGTGCCGAATTTAGCGGGGAAGGTGGAAAGGAGTCAGGGAAATCAGAAAGCTAGACATGACTGGCATTGTCGTGAGAGGAAATTTACCGTGAGGGAGATGGTATATATGAAGAACTTTGGAAAAGGACCAAAGTGGTTACCGGGTAAAATAAGTGCAGTGACTGGACCTCTATCTTTCCACATGGAGTTAGAAGGCCGAGTAATGAGGAGAGAAACAATTCACCAAGAAATGATTCCACCAGTGTTCAGACCGGGTCAGCGTTTCCTGTTGAGAGAACTCAACCCAGTACAGACATATCTGATGTTCCTGCTAGAGTGGAGGACACAGACCTGCAGGTGCCTGCAGAAGTACCTGATGTTCAGGCAACTCCAGAAAAGGAGGTTCCTGACAAAGAATCTGAAGTTGTCCAGCTGAGCTGATCTACACGCATAAGGAAACCCCCAGAAAGATTGAACCTGTAAATTACTTATTGGTGTAAATATTTTGCTATTTTGAGAACATTGTATTTGTAAATATAAAATGTAAATCCGAGTAAAGGAGGAGGGATGTGGTAATTATGGTTTTATCTGATGTGTAATGTATCTTTAAGGAGAATGCTATTAAGGAAGATCACATGATCTTGGTATCCAATAGGAAGATAGCGTGGGCTACCTCAGTTGTTAATAGGTAGAGATAGAGTTTGAGTGAAAGCACATGCTTAGTTGCTGCTGAGTACCTTTGTAAATAAACTAAAGGTTTCCATCCAAGAAGTGCTGATCAACTCTATGGATAGTACCATCTCAGCCAACACTCACAAAAAACTGGTGACGAGGATCCACAGGATCCAACAGATACTCAAATGGAAATAGCCAAAACACTGGCCCACATTCATTAGTGATATGCAAGTAGAACCAGTGAGAGCTTGTGTCAGAACAACATGGTTATTCTTAAATTACTGAGTGAGGAGGTGTTTGATTTGTTCAGTGGACACATAATCCAAGTTAAAGCATAACATATGAAGGGCAGCATGTGCAATGAATCCTCTCAGATATTCTAGCTATGTTACTTTGTCATGGAAAACTTTCAAAATGAGCCTCTTGATCAAGCAACCTTGGAAACATTGTTGAGATTCTTAAGCTGGATTCCACTTGAACAGATCTTTGAATCGTGCTACATGATCTTTTACAGCAGGTAGACAGGGCTTTTGTTTTACCCCATAGCTGAAAGCTCTGAGGAGCTCAACTTACGCCTTTTTAAAAAAATATATGACATGTTCTGTTTTATCTACCCTTGACTCACTTAATCTCAGAATAATAATGTTCTTCTTTATATTAAAATCTTTGATCACAAATCTTTTTTTTGCTACAGGACTTAGATTTCTTAGTTATTCTTCACACATCTTTGTCAACCTTTTCTAAATCTTTTCCATGGTTTGTATTTGTTTCTGCAAGCACAATGATGTAACCTGAGGGAAGGGGATCTCGGTAATACCTTATAAAGTGTCAGTGACTCTTGGATCACAATCCACAGATCTATTTTTGCAGCTCGCACTTTATATGCAACTTCAGGCCTACATGATAGTGTTTTGTCAATTATTCAACAATTCCTTTTCCTGAGTCATCATATTGAAAAATATATTTTAAATTTTTAATCAGTTCTATTTTTGAGCTGGTTGGCATTGTGTTATATTTCTCAGTATTAAATTCTACTTATGATTCTTCCTGCCCATTTTATATATGTCAATAGACCAAACATATGCTCTGTTAATTAGACTCCTTAATTTTTCAGGGGCTCTGACTCCTCCAGCTCTACCTCTCAAAATGATATTAACAATTCCCATTGAATAAAAATATAAGGGTTGATACAAAAAAATGTTCTACATTTCTAGTGCTCCCAGGTACACCTAGCTTGATTGACTGGAACATCGATTCTATTGGATTCTATGGGGTTGGCTAAGTACCATAATTTAAACAATCTTCTAGCATGGTTTTCCTGTGTGCAGGAAGAAATTAGTCAATTAGGAAGGGAGGGAGTAAGGGTCAAAAATCAGGTCTAAAGGGCTGCCTCATTCTTCAAGAGAAGAACTTTTACATTTTTGGAGGCTGACTAACAGGATGGAACAGCTCCCAGATGTCCTCAGCTTTAGCAAAGGAACTCCAGATTTTTAAGTTGAGGAGGTGGCCCTGAGAAAAGTGTACAGCAAGGGTGGGTCAAGGTGACCAACTGTGTGCATGCTGATTCTTGAGTGCGCTGGACATAGGATCAAATGAAAATACCAAATTCTTTAGACTGAGAATGAGTGTCAAGATAGAGAACAGCAATGGTACCTATTACATGACAGGGAGTAGCTCGATGATGCATGTACTGGGCACTCACCCTATGAATCATCGTTTTCTTTCTGTGCACTTCATCATTTCATCTATTTGTTCACCACTGCCACTCACCCTGCTCCTTATGCAAATTCATACTCATTTTCATTCTCACCAAAGGCACCACATCCATAAGGTGAACACTTGCCATTACATTCACTCATAGGTCTATTCTTTCCCTAGGTCTACTCTTTCCCCCATGACAAAAGATAATGTAGAACACATGAGTGAAGGAGAGGACTGGTGATGGTCCTCCCCAGATTCTAGAACTGACAACTGTAGACAATGAAGAGCTGGGGATTAGTAACATCCCAACTGACCACAGCTTTTCGGAGATGGGGATTAGGACCTCCTAGCTACTTGGTCATAGAATTGTATATCACCAACCCATATGTCACATGGCACTCAGCAATTTTGCCTTAATTTCAGCAGCAAGTAATATGAGAAAATATTCATAATGCTGAGTTGCAACATTCTTACCTTGCCAATTCTAATTCATTTTTTCTTCTGCTAGGACTTCACATGTACATCAGCAGTTGGTGGAGCCAGTGATCTTCAGGGGAATTGATTCCTTCCAAGGGAGCACTATCAAATGACTCATGCTTACCATGCCCTAGTGAAAATACTCATACTTTGGTGGATGCAGCCAGGCAGTTATTTGGGGCTTCATCTCAGTGACTCATAGTTTAAAAGGAGCAAGAGTAGATAATGGTGACAGGGATGGCAGTGGAGAGTCTGTATCAGCCCTCTCCAAGCATTGCTATGCTGGACTCTGATGTCACCCTGGGGTGGGGGTGAGGGGGACATTAAAAGGATAATCAATGAGGGGCTGCTGAAAATCTATGACAAATTGTCAGGCTTTTCACACACCTTGTCCACAATTGCAAAGTGAATGGAGGAATCCAACTCAAGCACAAGTGCATTGATATCACAGGATATTGCAAGGATGTCTTTTTCCATAGGATAGATATGGCCAACAACATGGAACATCAATGAGAGAAAATAAGGCCAAACATATACAAAAGAAAATTGACTGCTATTGATAGAAAATGCAACATGAAGATGACAAGAAGGAACAACTTCGGTAGATGCTCCTGTCTCTCCCCGAACAATGGTCTGGCCAATAAGTGTTCCAAACCATATTCCCATTTGAGAGTTTAATGTATATTGGTTATTGTAGTTCAGCAATTGAACAAAGTGTTTAGTTATCTGAGTACCATTTTCTGTGGTTGTTATTTCCATTCAAGGTTGGAGCTAGTAATACATTTATTTCCCTAAATACAGGTACAAAGTAATAATAACCCTATAGTGAACTGATTTCTTGCTCAGTGACATATCTGGTGGTCACATGGCTTTCATCAAACTACTCTTGAAATTTATTGGTTGGATGTCACCAGCCAAATTTGATGGGATAGGTTTTGTCTCCTTTCAACCATCCATAATTCTGCTTGCAGATCCAAAGAGGCTGAGCTGCTTAGACTGCCACAAGATCAAAGCATCATGATGCTTTACAGGTATCTGGCACACATCTGCTTAAACCTTTTCTTGTGACTGCACCATTAACGGAATGGAATCCCCTGTGCTTTACAAATACTCCTGGAGTATTTAGGGGTGTATGGATTGTTAAATGTGTGCAGTAATGGCCCTTACCAGAGCTGCTAACCCAAGTTCATTCTGGGGGAAGTTGACATTATTACCAGCCCTGACAGACATCCTTTCACATCCTATCAGTGACCTGCCTTATGCATTTATGTCTGGTCGATTGGGAGCTCCTCAATATGTCTCGTCCTTTAAGTATTTGCTTCCTCCACCACTGGTGGGCAGTGGCAGCAGTGAGCACCCCCAACAAGTTGCACCACCTACAACTCACTGAAGCTTCATTGACAGCACCTTCTAATCCCAAAAACTCTACTACCTAGAAGAACATGGACATCAGGGAATAACATACCTGCAAGTTTCCCTACAAGCTACACACCATCCTGACTTAGAAATACATTGTTCTTTTACTTTATGTGTTCATGGAATATCGAGGTTGCTGGCAAGGGCAGTTTTTACTACTCATACTTAATTGCCCATGAGAAGGTGGTAGTGAGCCCTTGCTGTACCAGAATGCTAGAACTCCCTTCCTTACAGCACTGTGGGTGTACCAACAACACATTTGCTGCAGTGGTTCAAGAAGGCAGCTCACCCCCACCTTCACAAGGGCAATTATGGATGGAAAATAAATGTTGCCCTTGCCAGTGATGCCCACATTCCATGAAGCAAATTAAAAAAAAATTATTTGTGGCAGAGCCCTGGAAAGATCCAGAGGCAAAAATGTTGAGGGAGGTGATAACTTTCATTGTCTCTGGTAAAGCATGGTCACCAGTATAGCAGGGGACAGGTCTTCTCCTAGACAGCTGAAGACTTTTGTCAGCATCTGACATGCCAATCTCAGCCTCCAGAAGCATTGTTCTTCCAAGAGTTTAGAGAAGCCAAGCCTCTGGCTGTACACTTTATTATGTGGGCAGTGCTTCCTGTAATCTCACTCTTTCTGCTACTCCCCTCTCTACTGCTGCTCCCCTTTCTGTTGACCACCTCAGGTCTCTCCACAGCAGAATGTTATTGTTGCTGATGGCAATCATGCTCCTTATCCAAGGTCCAGTCCAAAGCAGCCATGATGCCACCACCCCTGATCTTGAGTTCCAATAATTTCAAAGTACACAATACTTGTACAATACAGATACTTTGTCACACAAGTACTCTCAACAAATCCTTTCCCATTGGAAGCTGTGAGCACTGAATATATTGTTGTTTTTAGTTAACTTTTAATGAGCCTCTTGGATTGATGTTCAATCTTCTCCCCTTTTCAGTGGTGAGTTTCAGGAAGCCTGGAAAACCCAAGGATGTCCTATAAAATTTAAGTGCCACTTAAAATTGTAATTCTCTCATTTAAATATTCATATTGTTAACGCCCTCTCCAGCGGGAATTAAGGACATGCAGTCAATTACGCCTGAAACTCAAAAGTCAGCACATTGCAGCTAATTTTGGGACATGCTGTCACTTTCAACGAATTCAACCACCTACCCACAGCTAAACCCACATGCTCCTCTATGTTAAAATTCCCCCCATGTTTGATTCAGAGCAGGCTAGTAATGCAGGCATTATTCAAATCTGCAGCAAAACCTAACAGGGGAAAATCAATTTTTGATGCATATTACTAAATCCTCTTATGCCAATTCATTAATGTTTATAACAAATATTTGATTCAAATTTTAATGGCTAATCTTACATTCCTAGCATTAGTGAGTTCATGCATGGCTTCATAGATGCCACTATTTTTGGGAATTAATTATGAGTGTTCCCTTGACTGCTTTTAGTCAGCCTGGCTGTTGTAATACCAAATTAATCTTCATTCTGTTAATAGATAGGATTACCATTTGAAAATATGTATAGTACTGCTACTGCCTCTTAATTATATTCCATTTCTGAGTGCTTTGTCTCAATGTAGTTTATTCTTACCATTTCAAATTTTAAGTTACTTAACTGATTTGAATCGATAACATTTCATTTCAAAATACCATTTTTGAAAAGTATGGAAAGCACACTGACACTAGCGGGCATTTTGTCCAGTTGCCATTTCTGATGGTGCCAGGGCAGAATGGAAGCTGTGGGAACCTTGGCAAATCAGGATATGTTCTGTTCTGCAGAGTGGGCAGAATCATCCCAGAGTTGCACTAAATGCAGCAGCGGGCCAGTAAAACGATGTTTCACCAGCTGGCTGCAATGGCAGATTCTCACGCTGTATCATCCCAAACTCACCGCATTAATTATGCATTCCCGGGAAACACACCGTTCCATGGTGGGTGGGCTCTCATTCGCCCACCAAGCCTTCATTTTTCCGCTTCACCATGTCAGGCACCACATTTAAAGTACAGCCGTGTGCACGCCTCTCAGCACTCCCAGTCTAGGACTGCAGCAAATAAGACATAGCCCTGAAAGGCAAGAAGACTGCAGCCCCCAGGTTTAGTGACACATCCCTCGAGTGGCTTTTAGACACTGTGGAGTCCCACGTGATGTCCTCTACCCCTGCTCTGACTGCAAGAGGGGCAGCAACATTACCACTCTGGCTTGGTAGGTAGTGGCAGCGGTGTCAGTGCCAATGCTGCACAGAAGAGGTTGGCCATCCAATGCAGGTAGAGGATGAATGATCTCATCTGTGCCGCCAGGGTAAGGCAACCTTCTCATCAGTCTAAACCCACAAACTCAAGACCATCACACATTCACTAGCATCACACTCACTGCCAGCTCAAGGGACCTCATCACTCACTCCATCACACATACCCTCACATCTCCACCAGGCGTCATCTCCTCTGGAGACTGCCTCCTCAGCCCTCACCATCTTGAGGACAATTGCATAGGTCAACATGCCCTCACACAAACCCTGGCAAAACCCTCTTCCCCAGTACAGCCCTCACCCTGTAGCCTCTTCCCTTGCCTGAAACCACTTCTCCCTCTTCCCCAAGCAAGCTCTAGCCCTGCAGCAGTACAAAGCGACCCCTGCCTTATGGCTGGTCTGGTTGGTAGAGACCTGCCCATGAGCCCCGCTAAAAATATTGTGTCGTGTCTGCAAAGTTTGGCGCTGATGACCGTCAGTACTGCCCAAAGCATGATAGGCAAATAAACAAACCAGCCTCGAAGTTCTGAGTGAAGTGCAGCTTGCCAGGTGCATGTCATTTATGTGCATTTACGAAACATGCTGACGTGCAATCATGCCAACCTGGACAGACGATCCAGCATGGTAGGATGAGTCCGGCAGGCTAGCCTTATAATGATATGGCAGATATAATATAATGAGGTTCCCAATGTTCGATGGCAGGAGACATGGCCAGCAATCGACAGGCTGAGTGGACGATTGCAAACTAGTTTCATGATGTTGTGAAACCGATTCCTGGCCTTCTTGCCATATTGTCCACTCATGCCACCGAGCACCAATGATGCCAACAGACACGGATGATTTGCCCATAGTGTCAAGGAACTATCATATTTTTCCTAATATTATTGTGGGATACACACAAGCCTGCTTTAAAGTGTGTGTGTGGGGGGGTGGGGGTGGGGATTTGTTGTCTGTGGCTAATTTAATTAAACTGTTAGAATGCAAGGTTTAAGTTATCAAAGAAGTAAGGTGTAAAACAGATACTTGAAACGGCGATGTGTAAGATAGGGTAAGGTCAGCAGGGATGGTGTGAATGAAATTTGCATTTTTAGATAGGTGGTAAAGGTGTTTGATAACTGCTGTTCATAATAATATGAAAGATTGTTATATTGTGGGAAAAGTAACTTCTAAAGACAAGGGGATACAATGAGATTTACAAAAGAGGATCAAATATATTTAAAGAAAGATGGAAGGCAGTGTGAGGTTTGGCTGTTTGAGATCTTGAAAGATGCACTGTGTAAAATAGATTAGGAGGAAAAGCCTCTAGCCACCCTGAAGAAGTTTGCTGTTCCAGTAACCAAAGTTGAATTAAAGGCCTTTGGAAGTAGGTGTTTGTGGTAATATTGCTGGATGACTTTAGAAATTTGGAATCTAATTGGACTGTTGCCTTAAAGGGGGTGTGTAGTTGGGAGTCTGGTTAAGTAGAAAATTTTGGAATTGTTATAACTGTGTAAATGTAATCTTGTGTGTGTTTAAGTTTGTCCCTTGTTTATTAATAATGTTTTAACTTAATCTTTAAAATCTCTAAAAGATGGTAGCAGACACATTACCTCTGACTTCAGTACACAAGCCTTCTCATAATAAATACAAATTGCAAAATCATTATGATAGCGTGGCCAAGTTTCCCACATGGATTTGGCCAGCCTGGCAAATACCACCTGCCATATCATAACAAAGCAGACATAGGATTTCTCGCTGAAATGAGACGAACAATAATTAACCTAACTAAACTCAATCCTCTTATCCTTATCTCCAAAGCTACTCATTGTGCAAAATTAGCAGTATGTTCACCAAAGAAGGCTTATATACAATTTTGTGAAATCCAATGATTGAAAATAGAATTAAGTTTGAATGGGTGGGAGAGGAAGTGGCACTTGCATAAAGATTAAACCAGTTTAACTCAGAACTTGCAACATTGCCCATTGCTCTTAAGTAAGCTGAATGTAAATGCCAAACACATGAAAAGTATGAAGCAGAAGTATGTGGGTAGATGATGTGGGGAGCTTTGCATGCCAGGAATTCTTATTGGGAAGTCAGGCAGATCAGGATGCGCTGTAGTATTTTCCACTCACTTAATTTACTCTTGTGGGGCCTTCTGATCCTGCCCACCCTGCTCCTCCCTTCACCACTCAGAATTCCTGAATGAAAATTTGGAAACTGTACACTTTGATGCTATTTTAAAACAAAAGGATGGATTTTCCAATGTACATGTTTCTTTATCCACCAGCAACCAAAGATTTAACACATGCTGGACCAGATGACCAGAGCACTTGAGCATCACTTGCATTCCAGGCTGATCTGTGAGTCATTTTTTCAAAATAGGCTGAATTACTTTGGATTTGCAATTTGTTCCTAAGGTCAGGTGGGTGGGGAGAACAATGCAAATCCAAGCACTGTTAGATTCTTGTATTCACCTAAATTGAACTTACAATGTGACAGTGTTATATGCATTTTTAAAATTATGTTTAAGCTGCATAACAAAACGGGCACATATTACCTTTACAAAAATTTTGACTGCTGGAGCATCTGCAAGTCACTGAAGCTAAAATTTATGTTTTTACTGCACACTGTAGTTTAATACTAGTTTTGCAGTGGCAGGCCTGAAGAGAAAGGGCTAACAACAGGAAGGAAAAAGAGCAAGTGATTGGAATGGGGGAGATGCAAGTGATCAGGAGCAGAGGAGAAATGGGGGGCAGGGAGGAGGAAAGTGGCTGCATGGAAAGGAAGAAAGTGACTGGGAGGGAGAAGAACATCAATCAGCAGTTGAGGGAAGGCGATCAGGTAGGGGCTGAAAGTGATGTATGGCACTGCAGTGGATGTAAGAGGAGCCCTCTTGCTCCTCACAGCTCCACTTTCAGTTAACTAATTCTACATTAGTACTCATGAGAGCAAAAGGAAGAAGCATTGGCCCAGAGTAAATCACCTCTTTTTTGACGGTGGCCTCCTTTCAAGGGCTGCTGTTTAGGTTGCCTGTATTTTTTCTGGCTACATTCAGGGCAACCCCCTCCTGCAACGAATTTTCAAATAGACGTTAGGTTCAACTATAAATATCCTACACCTATTTCAGATGCAGGACCTGGAAATATCTATTCTTTCTTTCACGGATGCGGCAGGTGCCATGTTTCTGGCGGATAATGAGCATTTGAGTCTGGTCTGCCATATTTGACGCTTAAATACCAAGTTTGCACATAAAATAAAAATACCAGGGCAGTACAATCAGATTTCTCCGCCTTTATCTTTACAAGCAGCCAGCTTCACAAATTCTGGGATTAACGTCAATTAATTTAATCTGGTGCTATCGGAAGTTATTTCACTTATGAAGCAAATAGTGCTTAGCTCAAGATGCAATGATTGTTTAATTGTCGGAAAATTGGTCAAAGTATTAAATAAGCAATCATTACTTTTTCATAATAGCAGGGTTTTTTTTTGCTTTTTCAAAACCATGAATCAGTTCTGTCTCTCAAAGAGGACCTGAAAGCAATATTTTAAAACCCTAACATCTGGAAATGGTTCTCCTATTCCAAATTTGACCTCATGTTTTTACCAGTTTGATACGGTAAGCTGCCCAGGGGTTGAGATAGAGAAGAGCTCAGATGTCACCAGCCTGTCTACGCTGTTACAATCCCAATAGGCATCAGTAACTTTTAAAAACATATTCCAACTTCCAGTTAATAGCTAAAAGGATGACATGACAAGATTTCACATTTTAAGACTTTTATTGTAACAAACAGACAAAAGTCATTTTTGACTAAACAGTTTTGTGGAGGACACATATATTTTAAATGACAGAACAGAATTTTCCCTTTACTTTTAACCTGTCCACTTTTCATAGCTATTGAAATTGATATCAATCCATGACTGCCTATATTCTGGCCTTATCAGAAGTTAAACTCGCTCCATATATCTAGTTCTGCTTTCCACACAATGAGCTGAATTTTGTCCCTAGCGTGCAGTTCTGACGTTGGAATGAATTTTGAGTTGGGAACTCAGAAGAATGAGTGGTGGGACATCGTACACAATCTTCATGGAAGTGATCAATTAAAGCTACTGCCACTGAATCAGGATAAGCATGAAGGGAGACATTAGTTTCCATGAAGTGGCTGTAAGGACATATCTGCTGCCTGGGGATTGAACCCCTTTGTGACTTACTGCTAGCAAATAAATATAATCTCTCAAGTGAGTCACAGTTCAGATCTCCCATTAAGAAGCTCTCTCCAGCCCATTGCTGGGTTCTTCAAACAACAGGGGCCCACGTGTCCTAAGGAAAATTGCTTACGCCTTGGAAATTTGCAGAAAATATGGATCATTACCTGACTTAATTATTCTCCTGCAACTACAGCTGAATTGCTATTGAACCTGACAGTACACCTCCAGGAAAAGCCCACAGATGCAGGAGTGCATCGGAAAACTAATCCCATGTGCAAACATCCAAATTCCCTATGCTCCCACCTCAAATGCTGCCTCCGTAGGCCTGATAAAATTCCAGCAATGTGACAGATACTGAGTTTCTAGAGAGATTGTAGAGGAGAGCAACGAGAATGGTACCGTAGGACTGATTTCATGCTGTATTCCCTTGCATGAAGTCCCTATTCAGTGCAAAATGGGCACACCCTCTGCAATTTTCTATATATTTAAATGAATGACAGGAAAACTACACTGGAGAGACCAAACGTAAACTGGGCGACCGCTTTGCAGAACACCTGCGTCTGTCTGCAGGAATGACCCAAACCTCCCTGTTACTTGCCATTTTAACACTCCACCCTGCTCTCTCACCCACATGTCTGTCCTTGGCGTGCTGCAATGTTCCAATGAAGCCCAACGCAAACTGGAGGAACAGCACCTCATCTTCTGACTAGGCACTTTACAGCCTTTTGGACTGAATATTGAATTCAACAACTTTAGATCTTGAACTCCCTCCTCCATCCCCACCCCCTTTCTGTTTCTTTCCCCTTTCTCTTGTTTTTTCCAATAATTTATATAGATTTTTCTTTTCCCACCTATTTCCATTATTTTAAAATCTTTTATGCCCCGCTAGTCTTTCCACCCCACCCCTACTAGCTCTGTACCTTGAGTGCCCTACCATCCATTCTTAATTAGCACATTCGTTTAGATAATATCACCACCTTCAACTCATCTGTGTTCTTTTGTTCTTTTGTCTGTGACATCTTTTGATTATCTGTTCCTATCACTGCTTGCTTGTCCCTACAACCACACCAACCACCCCCCCCCGCCACAAACTTCTCTTCCTCCCCCCCACCTCCACCTTAAACCAGCTTATATTTCACCCCTTTCCTAAGATTCACTCAGTTCTGTTGAAGGGTCATGAGGACTCGAAATGTCAACTCTTTTCTTCTCCGCCGATGCTGCCAGACCTGCTGAGTTTTTCCAGGTAATTCTGTTTTTGTTTAAAAATAGAGGGTTGCCTCAATTGCAAAGAAATTTGAGAATTTCTGACAAAAAAACACATCTCCACTTACAAAAGTAGAATTGAGTATTTGGTTTAATTTCTATCAAAAATAACTGCAGTCTTCTGGGGCTTGAAAGGTAACCATAATGATTTGGAGAGCAATTTCCCAGATTCGTCCCTGAAATGACCACATTGTTTATTTTATTGCTTTTATTATTTTTTTCCTGCTGGAAGCAATGATTGCATGGGTTCGAGGCGTTAGGGCAGTGTGTGAGGTTATATAATCCATTCTACGGTGAAACCTGGCTGACTGGCCCTGGCAAGCCCATCCCACTTAGCTACATTTGGAGCTCCATAGCTGTTCGCTCTTCTCCTGGGGCCTACTGCTGTACAGGCAGTGGCGACTGCTCCCTGTGTTGCTATGGTACTGAACAGCTCCTTTGCTCTGATTGGCCTTCAGCTCTCGGAGGCTGCATATCCACTCTGCAGGACCTGGGAACTCCAACGCCGACCAGGTAAGTGCCTGACTGGCTTTTAATTGCAACTGGGAATGGTTGCTGCAGAGTTGCAACTGGCTTTGCAGCTGATGGACAGGCCCACTGTCGTGCCCGTTAAATCCAGTTCTTTGAATGCTGCAAATATTAGTTAATTGATAGAGGTATTCCTTCAGTTCAAATACCAGCAGTTACACAGACATATTGATAAAGTCTAAAATATTGGGCTCAGATTTAATATTTCGACCTGCTCGAAGTGGTGGAGCCCAGCAGCACATTGGGAACCCAAAGTTTCAGCAGCTCATACGTCAGCTTTTTAAAAATCTAATCATTGTATTTACAGCTGACCTCTGCGTTTTCTGACTAATTATAGCGAGTGGTGATGGTGATCTGCAGCAGTCTATTTCAGCTGAATATTTCAAGGGACCGTGCAGAGATCCAAGTTGACGCATAGTGGAGGTCTTCAGTAACAGCCAGAAGCTATAGGAATGGAGGCACAATGCAGCAAGGTAGCGCTATACCTCAGCAATGTATCCCTGGATATGATACTATGGGCTGTAAGGGCCCATAGGGAGATTTTTTTCCATATGGGCAGGAGGAAGAAGCCTGCTCCCAAAAACAAGTATACATGGTGG
The DNA here is from genome assembly GCF_017639515.1 of Carcharodon carcharias. Classification (NCBI taxonomy): domain Eukaryota; kingdom Metazoa; phylum Chordata; class Chondrichthyes; order Lamniformes; family Lamnidae; genus Carcharodon; species Carcharodon carcharias. The sequence continues at coordinate 112,886,294 of NC_054477.1, forward strand.
GAAGTGGCTGAGGAGGTGAGCAGCAGGAATGTGGCCTCATGTTCTGGCTACAGTGTCTCAAAAGGAACAATGACCTCATTGGGGCAGGAAAGGTGAGTAACCCAGGGTAATACTTTGGGGATCCGGGTTCAAATCCCAACACAGCAGGTGAACACAGATTGAATTTGAATTCAATAAAAATTTGGAATTAAAAGCCTAATGAAAACCATTGTTGTAAAAATTTGTTCTTTAGATCTCGCTTACATGTGACTCCAGATCCACAGTAATGTGGTTGCTGTTAAAAAAAAAAATGCCCTATGAACAATTAGGGAGTCCAACTCTGCTTCCCATACCTTCCTCTGTGTCTCACTTCACTAATGCTGTCCTTCCATTTCTCACACTCATGGAAGTTTATCCTCCCTGTAAACCTTGTGAGGATGCTGCCTCCTGCAAGCTGGAACTCCATGGAATTGCAGGCAGTTAAGGAGAAGGCTGCTGCTGCTGCTGTGTCTTCTGCTGTTTGTGTCATTTGTGAAGCTCATCTTGTTCTTCATCTGAGTTGCAAGGTAGAGTTTCATAAGCTGCTTTCAAGCTGATCTGAAAGTTGACAACTGGGATGTGTTGAAAATTAAATGTAGACCCTAAAACTGTAGAAATGACCTCCATAATTGTGGCAATCACCTCCAGTGCAGTGAAAGGACACTCTCAGAACCAGTCCTCTGAGTGAAAGCCTTTCACCTAGCAGCTTGACCTCTCAGTATTTAAAGCATTTCTTGCCTGTCAGTTGCCCAGACCCTTCAACTCCCTCTTTCCTCTCACCTTGATTTCTTGGGTGAGTTCCAGGAAGCATGGAAAGCTCATGAACACTAGGTTTAAGTCAGAACTCAGGGTTAAAGAAGCAGATAACTTGCAGTTAGCTCATGTAAATAGCGGACCCATCTGTCCCACAGGGGTTTCCCACAGGCTTCAGTTGTGCTCAGGTTAAAGGGAGAAGTTGGTGGGCCCTTGCCACCTTCTCAAAACATCAGCAATTTCTGCCCGATAACCTGCTGGCAGTTTACAAACCTACTCACTTTGTTGACTTAAAATTTTCCCCATTATTCTATTCTCGTGTTACCAATTTAATATCATTGCTACAAGAGGGTGATAGAGAATTTGTGAAATATGCTCTCTGCTGTAAACAGTTGGTATGCTTGAGCGTATTGGCTCTGAGTAAGGGTGCATCATTTGCTGAGGCTTCCCAAGAATTCTAATTTAAAATGTATGAAATTTGTAGAATAATATTGGTTTGATAAACCATTTACTTAAATGTAGTATGACTCAAAGAAAAGACAACATCTATTGCCAATGTGCTTTCTGTCAAGTCATTCATTTAAAACTGGACACCAGTTGGAGTGATGCAGTGGACAGTCACTCATGAGAAAGTAACAAGTGATGACACTGTCACAGTAACATTAAAGGGAATGAGTTTAAGCAGGTGATTATACAAAAGTTCTGTGTCTTTCTTTTCGTTGGTTTGCAACTTCAAAGTTGGGTTCAAATGTGTATAACTTTTATGAATGCAAATCTGAACCTGCAATTTTATTATCCTTTCCTTAGAGCTGTGGATTTTATATTCAGAAAATGTACCTTCTGATTCAAAGAAGTGTGTTACTAAATGCTGCATAAATCTTCCATCTTCATACTTGTGCCCATGTAGCATGCTGCAATGGGAGGACAAGTAGGTTCCGAAGTTAGCACTCCTGTTTCTATGGGCACCAAAATAAGTAACCAAAAAAAAGCTAAGGGCGGAATTGGCCGGTCCCATTGGCAATGAGCGTCTTGATGGGTGTGTGTGGACAATATGGCGAGAAGACCAAAAGTCGTTTTCACTCCATCAATGGCGGGCCATATTGCCCGCCATCCAACATCAAGAACTTAATTTTAATGCATTTATATCTCATTATTGAGTCCTCATACTGGAATCATCCACCACATCAAATTTACTGCCTACGTTGGCGTGACTTCAGAACAGTGTGCTTCATGACTGCATTTAAAAAGCATGCACCTGGTGAGCTGAACTTCTGTGGGGAACTCGGAGATGAGTACACATAAACTTGCGTAGCGCTTGCAAACATTGCCCGTAGGACATCAAGGAAGAAGTGCTGTGCATTCGGGGAGGGTACAGGCAAGTCGCTATTCCCTGGCTGGCTTTCAGTGCTGTGCCGGGGCAAGGGATCCAGTGAGGGTGAGGCTGGCGGTGGGTGGGGAGGTGGGGGGAGCAAGGCAGCACATGCCGGGGTAGGGGCTTGAGGGAAGTGACCACACCTTGGAAAAGCTTATCAAAAGTGACCATTCTTCCGCAGCTGAGACAGTTCAGCTATAGCTCCATTCACATGCTTCGAGTCAGACCTCTGAAGATTTATGCCCAAGCAAAGGCATGAAACTTCCGCCAAATGCTCCAGAAATTTTCAGCCCTCAGACGCAGGCTGCAAATTAATGTGCGTTTTAGCTGGAATGTCCAGCCAATCCAAATCCCCTCTTCCTGTGAGCCCATAATCTCCAGCTTCACCGGCCAAGGAGATCTATGCACCATGTGAGTGCAGTTGATGGCACCCTGCACCTGTGGGAAACCAGAGATCTGCACAGATCCCAGCAGTCTTGCTTGCTGATCCCAGGAGAAATGCACAAAGCTATGTGCCTTTGCGAGTTCGCATCCGTGACCTCCTGGATATACTTGTACGTAGAGGCTGGCAAGATCTTGCACAGGTCACCTCTGGAACCCTGGAGGGAGCCACTGGCATAAAAATTGAGCATCATGGTCACTTCTACAGCCACTGGCAGTTGATGTCCTTCTTTTCCTCGTGGCACCAAATCCTGCAGCAGGTGGCATATGTGACTGACCAGTTCCCTAGGCATGCAAAGTCATCGGCAACACTGGTTCTCAGTCATCTGCAAGAATGTCAGGTGCTGTCTATAGATCCTGGATCTAGCAAGGAGCCTACAAGTCATGGCTCTCTGTGGATCTTCAGCTGCATGTGCAACAGGCTCTGCTGCCCCTTCATCTTGAGGGAGGTGCTCCTCCCTTCGCCGAGCCAGGTGCCTCCATCAGTCTCTTCTTCTTGTCAAGTCTCTAAGCCATGAGGCATACTGCTAAATCACCAGGCTCCATGATCCTGATGTTCTCCTCTTGAAGAATCAAAGATGGAGATGCATGGGTTAACATGGGAGTACGAAGAACCTCTCTTGATTTAGTCTGAAGGCCCCTTCATGCATGCAGAAGAATGCTGGTTGGATGGCCAGTGCTGTCATTGGCAGTCCAAAAACCTACCTATCTCTTACTCGCTCCACTTGACTGATTGATGTTAGCTTCGGCCATTGATCTGCATGCTGTGCTCTCAGTTCAGGTGCTAGCATTCTCCTACTGCACACTGCAAGGCTGTGCTGCTGATTGAACCATAATGGATGCTGGTCTAAACCTTAATAAAGACATTGCAACGGACTGTGAGTGCCTCCACAGTGACTGCACCATGTCTACCTTTCGCAAGAGAATTGTACAACTTGCCCCATTGGCCAAATGCTCTACTGCCTTCTGAAATGCACATGAATTTGCAGTCTGCGCCCAAAGGGTGAAAGGTTCTGGAACATTTGGTAGCACTTTCCTGCTTTTGTGTGGCTTGAGTGGGCAGAAAAACTTCAGAGGCCCGACTCAAAGCATGTCAATGGAGCTGCAGTTCAGTCTATAAACTTCACCCCAAGCTTCTAATCGCCTGTCATTTTGATTCCTCTTCTTGTTCTCATGCTGACCTCTCCATCCTTGGTCTTTTGCAGTGTTCCAATAAAGCTCAATATAAACTAGACGACCAGTATCTCATTTTTCAATTATGCACTCAACAACCTTCTGGGCTCAACATTGAGTCCAAAGGTTTCAGGCAATAACTCCTCCCTCCACTTTTATTTCCTTATTCTTTGCAGGTTTTGGCTTTAGTCTCATTTTCACTTATTTTTGCTTTCAGATGGAAGCTTTCATCATTCTGCCATTCACATCTAGATACACCTTTTGTCTCTTGTCCAATTACCACTCCTTTTGATCCTCCCTCATCAACTCTTTTGTCATTTATTCTCTCCTGCCTCAATTCTATCACAGAACTTCCATTCTTTCTTTTTCCACCCTCATCCCTTTCACATGCTTAAAATCACTCTTAGTTACATTTCTAATGTTTTCCAGTTCTGGTGAATGGTCATTGACTTGAAACTTAAACTCTGTTTTTATATCTGCTGATCCTGCCTGATCTGCTGAGTATTTCCAGCATTTTCTGTTTTTCTTTTATATTTATGGGCATTAGTTCTACTCTCCCTCACCACCCTATCAAATGTTATAATTCTATAATCCTTTGGAACTCTCTGCCTCAAAAAGCAGTGGAAACAGAGTCTTTGAATAGTTTTAAGGATGGGTGTATAGATTTTTGGTAAGCAAAGGGGTGAAACGTTATTGGGGGTAGGCAGGAAAGTGAAGTTGAGGTTAAAATCAGTTCAGCCATGATCTTATTGAATGGTGGAGCAGGCTCAAGGGGCTGAGTGGCCTACTCCAAAATTTGTATGTTCCTTTGATTTCATAATTTTAAAGATGTTCATCTGGTCAGCCTTCAGCCTTCACTTCTAAAGAAAAGTGTCCCAGCTTGTTAAACTTTCATGACAGACTCAATTCTGGCTGATTCCTAGTGAACCTTTTTAGTAACTTCTCCAGTGCCTCTATATCCATATTATAATATCAAAGCCAGAACATTGCATAATACTTAACAGTATTACTCTGCTTAATTTTTCAGTAGTCTAGACAGAACCATATTTTCTTACCTTTCGTGGGATTATGAATATATTGTCTGACTGCTTCTGCCATAAGAACATAAGGAATGGGAACAGAAATAGGCCATTTGGTGTCTCAAGCCTGCTCGGCCATTCAATAAGATCTGACCTGTTTGTGCTCCGAGTTCCACATTGCCATCGACCCCTAATAAGCTGATTCCCTTTCCGAACAAGAATCTATCTATATCTGCCTTAAAAATATTCAATGACCCTGCTTCCACCACCTTCTGAGGCAGAGTTCCAAAGTCGCACAATCCTCAGAGAAAAAATAAATCTCATTTCTGTCCTATATGGGTGCCCCCTAGTTCTGGACTCACCCACAAGAAGAAAATCCTTTCCACGTCCACCTTGTCAAGACCAATCGGGATCTTTTATACAACAACCAAGTTACCTCTCACTCTTCTAACTCCAGTGGAAACAAGCCCAGCCTGTCCAACCTATCTTCACGGGTCTGCACTGGAGTGCTGTTTTTGGCTGCAGTAGAGTGCTTTAGTTGGAGTTTGGTGACTGAGGGAGTTCGGTGAGAAAGGAGGAGGTGCTCCTTTCCTTTTCTATCTTTCCTCAGAAAGAAGAGCAGTGGCCTTGGTAAGTAGGATCTGGTGAGTAAATTAGAAAAATATTTTTAAACAAGTTGCTATACGTAGATTTAACTGAGAAGCAGCAGGAATAAGGGAAATTTAGGACCAATATAATAAAGTCATATAAATAATCCAAAGTAGATTAAAGTTAACATAAGGGAAGTAGAGTTAAAACATGGCAGGGTAGCTCAGATGGATAGAATGCATGAACTGTAATATGTACGAAGTCATGGATGCTACCGGTGTCCCAGACAACCACATGTGAGTGGGGGTGGTGTGGGGTGAAGACCCCCACTAGGGCTATCTGTACCTTGCTTGTCCTGCTTTCTACCCTGAATTAGCACATTCATTAGATAATATCACCACCTTCAACACCTCTTTGTCCTTTTGTCTGTGACATCTTTTGGTTGTCTCCACCTATCACTGGCCTTCTAGCCAGCTCTACTTGTCGTACTCCCCCACCCCCCTAAACCAGCTTATATTTCACCTCTCTTCTATTTTTACTTAGTTCTGTTGAAGGGTCATTCGGACTCGAAACATTAACCGTGCTCCTCTCTGCAGATGTTGCCAGACCTGCTGAGTTTTTCCAGGTATTTTTGTTTTTGTTTTGGATTTCCAGCATCCGCAGTTTTTTGCTTTTAACTCATTTAACTACCATGCCTTTGCTCCCCTTATCTAAGGCATTGATGTAAACTGTAAAAAGTTGAGACTCCAGCACGGATCCCTGCGGTGCTCCACTCATCGCAACCTGCCAATCAGACAATGACCCAGTTATGCATACTCTCTGTTTTCTGCCAGAGATACAATCTCCTATTCAGGCTGATATGTTACCCCCTACGCCATGAATCGCCCAGAATCACAAAATCACAGAATCACAGAGTGCAGAAGAGGCCCTTCGGCCCAACGAGTCCGCACTGACACGTGAGAAACACCTGAGCTACCTACCTAATCCCATTTAACAGCACTTGCCCCATAGCCTTGAATGTTATGACATGCCAAGTGCTCATCCAGGTACTTTTTAAAGGATGTGAGGCAACCCGCCTCCACCACCCTCCCAGGCAGTGCATTCCAGACTATCAACACCCGCTGAGTAAAAAAGTTTATCCTCACATCCCCCCTAAACCTCCTGCCCCTCACCTTGAACTTGTGTCCCCTCGTGACTGACCCTTCAACTAAAGGGCCCCCTATCCACCCTGTCCATGCCCCTCATAATCTTGTACACCTCAATCAGGTCGCCCCTCAGTTTTCTCTGCTCCAACAAAAACAACCCAAGTTTATCCAATCTCTCTTCATAACTTAAATGTTTTGTGCCAGGCAACATCCTGGTAAATCTCCTCTGCACCTCTTCCAGTGTAATCACATCCTTTCTATAATGTGGTGACTAGAACTGCACATAATATTCCAGCTGTGGCCTCACCAAGGTTCTAAACAACTCCAACACGATCTCCCTACTTTTGTAATCTATGTCCCGATTGATAAAGGCAAGTGTCCCAAATGCCTTTTTCACCACCCCACTAACATGCCCCTCCGCCTTCAGAGATCTATGGACAAACACGCCAAGGTCCCTTTGTTCCTCAGAACTTCCCAGTGTCATGCCGTTCATTGAATTTTTCCTTGTCAAATTACTCCTTCCAAAGTATATTCTCTCACACTTTTCAGGGTTAAATTCCATCTGCCACTTATCTGCCCATTTGACCACCCGTCTCTATCTTCCTGTAGCCCAAGACACTCAACCTCACTGTTAACCACCGGGCCAATCTTTGTGTCATCTTCACTAATCCTACCCTCCCACCCCCACCCCCCCCCCTCCCCCAGCCACATAGTCATCTATGTCATTTATATAAATGATGAATAATAGGGGACCCAGCACAGATCCCTGTGGTAAGCCACAGGACACTGGCTTCCAATCACTAAAGCAGCCTTCTGTCATCATCCTCTGTCTCCTACAACTAAGCCAATTTTGAATCCACCTTATCAAATTACCCTGTATCCCATGTGCATTTGCCTTCTTTATAAGTCTCCCATGTGGGACCTTTTCAAAGGCTTTGCTGAAATTCATATAAACTACATCAACTGCACTACCCTCATCTACACACCTGGTCACCTCCTCAAAAATTTAATCAACTTTGTTAGGCATAACCTCCCTCTGACAAAGCCATGCTGACTATCTCTGATCAAACCTTGTCTCTCCAAGTGGAGATAGATTCTCTCCTTCAGTATTTTCTCCAATAGTTTCCCTACCATTGACATGAGATTCACTGGTCTGTAGTTCCCTGGCTTCTCTCTACAACCATCCTTAAACAGCGGAACCACATTAGCTGTTCTCCAGTCCTCTGGCACCTCCCCCGTGGCCAGAGAGGAATTAAAAATGTGGGTCAGAGCCCCTGCGATCTCCTCCCTTGCCTCCCTCAGCAGTCTGGGACACAAATCACCCAGACCTGGAGAGTTGTGCACTTTTGAGCTTGCCAACACCTCCAATACCTTGTTACTCCCTATATCAATTTGCTCAAGAACCTCACAATCTCTCTCCCCAAGTTCAATACCTTCATCCTCATTCTCTTTGGTGAAGACAGGTATGAAGTATTTGTTCAACACTCTCGCGATGTCCTCTGGCTCCACCCATAGATTGCCCCTTTCGTCCCTTATGGGCCCTACTCTTTCCCCTGGTTATCCTCTTCCCATTGATATACTTAGAGAATATCTTGGGATTTTCCATACTTTTACCAGCAACAGCTTTCTCATGTCCCTTCTAATTGCTTTCTTAAGTTCCACCCTGCACTTTCTGTATTCCACTAATGTGTCCGCTGATTTGCTTCCCTTGTACCTGCTAAAAGCTACTCTTTTCCTTCTCATCGTATCCTGAATATCTCTGGACATCCATGGTTCTCTGGGCTTGTTATTCCTTCCTATCACGCTAGAGGGAACATGTTGAGCCTGTACTCTCTCCATTTCCTTTTTGAATGCCCCCACTGCTCTTCTGTAGATTTCCCCACAAGTAGCTGTTCCCAGTCTACCTTGGCCAGATCCTGCCTTATTTTACTAAAATCCGCTCTCCCCAATTCCAAAACATTTTTTTGCAACTTGTCTATTTCTTTGCCCATAACAAACTTAAATTGTACCATGTTGTGGTCACTATCACTAAAATGCTCCCCCACCATCATCTCAGCCACCTGAGCTTTTACTTTCCGCAATACACTTTGATATGGCACCTCATCAAGTGCCTATTAGAAATCCAAGTACATCTACAGACTCCCCTTTATCCACAGCAGATGTTACTCCTTCAAGTTCTCTAATAATTTGGTTAGACATGATTTCCATTTCACAAAACAATGTTGACTCTTCCCAGTTACCTTGAATTTTTCAAAGTACCCAGCTATGACCTCCTTAATGATCAATTCTAACACCTTCCCTTTGACAGACATCAAGCTTGACAGATGTCAAATTGTTTCCTGTTTTCTACCTCTCTTCCTTCATAAATAGAGGTGTTATACTTGCTTTTTTTCTACTCTGATGGAACTTTTCCCGAATCTAGGAACTTTTTGAAAATTAACACCAGCGCATCCACTACCTCATTAGCCACCTCTTTTAAGAGCCTAGGATGAAATCCACCAGGATCCAGAGACTTGTCAGCCCGCAGTTCCATCAGTTTTCTCAGTACCTCTTCCTTAGTGATTGCAATTTCACCAAGTTCCCTTGTCCCCTTCACCTCCTGATTTTCAGCTATTACTGGAATGTCTTTTGAATCCTCTACAGCGAAGACAGAAGCAAAATATTTTTACTGCCAATGTGTATACTGCTTTAAACCTCAGGAACAGAATAGGCCTTAACTACCTACCAGATATCCACCAAACAGCTAGCTTCTTCCCCTCTAGTACAGTAAGAATCAATTCTACCCTGAGAAAGGTAGAAAAATCAAAGGAAATGAACACCTCCTTCCCCTTTCACTGAACTCCCCCATTCACCAAACTCTCAGGTTTGCACTCAAATTCCTCAGTTGCACTTGTCTGTCCTTTCTTAGCTGCATGTTCCATCACACTAAACAACAATGAAGGAATATATTATTGCATTGGATTTACAGTCCTTGTTTTCATCGCACGCTTAAGCTGTTGTGCCTAGCCCAGCTTGTCCGAGAACAGTGACTGAAAGTGTCTTGACACTTCTGTAAGTTGCTCTTCCTGCACAGCAGTACGGGTGCGACAGCAAGTCTGACATTGCTGGGCTGATTTATGGATGGTGCTCTTGAGGTGTTACTGAATAACATGAGGCAAAGTGCAGTGCTATGATTGACACTCTCAGAGAAAAGTCATCCAAATGTCTGGCAGGAGTTAGCTGACAAGATGATTGTTCTTTGCAATTTGTTGCCAATATGGAAGAAAACAATGACAGATTTGAAGTGTGGTGTAGGCATCTAGCAGATTCCTTCAGTATCTACTCCAAGTATAAGTGGCACAAAATGCATAGAAGATGTTGCTGTTGTACTGCTCCCCCCATCTGAACTTTCATACAATCTTATAGCATTTGCAGTATTAGCAGTATTGTCCCGATCCAGGATGCAACTAACATTTGAAACTGTTGCTCCATTGCAATATTGGACAGAATTTTAGTCCACTGCAAGGAGTTTAAAGGTGGGTGAGGCTCGTAAAATGCAGCGTGGCCTGTCTGCTGCCTACCTACCAGCCCCGACCTGTCTCCAATTTTACTGGGGGTGGGGGAAGGTGGAGATGTCATTCTGGACCTACTGAGGCCCTTAAGTAGTCAATTAATGATCAAGTGTCTCATCCTTACCTCTCCATTATTTTACCAATGTTGGAGGAACGTCCACACCAGGTTGATCGTCAGGCAGCTATTAATCGAACAGAAGATGCCAGGCAAGAGGGCAGGCGACCTCCTTTCAGGGTCCATCAAAGGCATCCCATCACAAGGTCATACACTCCTTTAACCCACACAACCAGCTTCTCAAATCCGGCTCCCCACCCCCTCACCCCATCTCACTGGGGCCTGCCAGCCAGGCCTCACCAGTACCCCGAGTTACCTGAAGTCCAGCCTCCATTTGCTCCTCTTCTTTGGGAAGAGCCTGTAGACCCAGCAGTGGCCACCATTCAAACCTGGTGCTGCTGGGACTATAGAGCTGCCGGCCAATCTGATTGGTTGGCAGTTCTCTAACATGGGTCTTCCTCCAAAGAAAGGGGCCAAAGTTCCATCTCCTGTCAATTAACCCTCCCTGGTGTATTAAATAGCTGTGGGGCAGCCAGTATTGGCCAGGATGTGTCCCCTACCAACTCTTCAGGTGGTAGAGTGGAAAAACCCACCATCCAAAAATCCTGCACAAACTTTTAACATGGCAAACCCTAACCTAGTTATATGCTGCACATTCGTGGATAGCCATACTGACGCCATGAATAACCATTGATATCATTATGGACTTGGTGATAATTGCAGTCCTGATATACTTCTGTTGTTATTAACTGGGAAATTAATTAATTGAAACTGCTAATCAACCTCAACAAAACATTGATTACTTGCTTAATACATCTGTGGGTGATATTATAGATAATGTCTGTACTAACTTAGAAAGAGAAATGTTAAGTCTCCTGACTGTCATTGTCAGTGCCATTCATAATATGGAGGTTGATTGTTGATGCCTTTGTAGCAGAGGGCACACCTTTGACCTCCTTTCTTTTTCTCTATTCATTCAAGGGATGTGGGCATCGCTGGCTGGGCCAGCATTTATTGCCCTTCCCTAAATGCCCTGGAGATGGTGAACTACTACCAACACACATGGCACCACACAAGGCTGGAAGTTAGCCTGTTTGCCTGAACAGGACATTAAAATGCAAACAACCTTTTAGGACATTCCCATTGAGAAGGCATTCAAATGTGACCAATCTTTCTTGTGAATGTAATGACTGCCATTATCCAAATACCTTCCAAAACTTGTTCACAATGGCCTTGAAGACATCATGTCTGTGGAATGGAATTCCACAGAATGGGTGTGAGGAGACACCCATTTTATCACAAGGAGATGCAAATGGATGAGTCTCAAACGCTTCTCTAGATCAATGCTCAAGTCATCAGAGACCACCTGTGTGAACAATGGAAAACAGATACTATGGTCACTGACAGAAATCAGGTTGTGATAAAGAATAAAAACAAAAAACTGCGGATGCTGGAAATCCAAAACAAAAACAGAATTACCTGGAAAATCTCAGCAGGTCTGGCAGCAACGGCGGAGAAGAAAAGAGTTGACGTTTCAAGTCCTCATGACCCTTCAACAGAACTCGGTCATGAGGACTCGAAATGTCAACTCTTTTCTTCTCCGCCGATGCTGCCAGACCTGCTGAGTTTTTCCAGGTAATTGTGTTTTTGTTTGTGATAAGGAATGTTTATTAACACACCTTTTGAGAGCAGCTTCAGTTAGTCTGAGGGACAAAGAGACTTGGACGGAATAGATCCAGCCCAGCAAATGAAGGACCCTGCCTAAAATCCACCAACAGGGAAAGAATTGGGGCTAGCCTTTTATCTATCAAACCAGATCTTCGCTACAGGGGCTCAGCTGCATCTTGACTGGAGTGAACTTTCTCAATTTCTTCTGGAAATCATCAGGTCTGCAATGTTTTAGACTTCTATCTCAAGAGACTCAGTATCACAGTGAATCTTTGGACTTTTTAAAAACCTAAATGCATATTACCACCTTTATAATCACCTTTTCTTGTGTGTGTGTGTGTGTGTGTGTGTGTGTGTGTGTGTGTGTGTGTGTGTGTGTGTGTGTGTGTGTGTGTGAGTGTGTGTGTGCAGATACAAATGCATTCTGGTGTTGAGAAATAAACATTTATTCTTCCTTTTTTAAACTTAGGAGAAAATCTGCCTTTTGTCTGTTCTTCAGAGTAACAGCACTCAAGGGATTAAAATGCTTCTTTAAAACACATTGACCTGCAGTCAGTCAAAAGATGGAAAAAGAAAGCACCATCTTACCATCTCTCCCGTGCCCGTAACAATTATAAAATAGGTTCTTTAGGGCCAACCAATGCAGTTGGTAGCCTAATTGTGAGAATTGGCAGAGTAGTTCTAATTCCCCAGAATGCCTTCCCTGATTTTTTTCATTTTCAAGAATGAAATATATTTAGGAGCTATAATGAAAGCAATCCTCATACAGCTTATGATAAGTGGGCATTTAAAACAATGGCATTGTAATTTTAAGACGCCCTATGCAATAGGCACTAAGGCTGTTAGGCCACTTTGAATGGACTGTCAAAATACGTTTTCACACATTCTGAATAAAAACACGGAGCCACAAGCAGGGAACCAGGAACAGCCAGTAGCAGGTGTACAAAATGAGTGGGCAGCCTGTGTGTCTGTTGAAACTCTATTTCCCAGGTCCTGCTCATCCGATTACAATCAGTAGGCCTACTTCTGCTAAGTGGAAATGGTGCCTAACCAATCAAGTGATACATGACCTCAATCGTCAAAGTACATTACTATTTATTTACTGTTCAACAAGACAATCATTATATCACTCTACTGTAACATACAGGTGTTCTTATTAAAATCTGATATTTTAATGATATTGCCATATATTTAATTGTAAACCAACCTTTGTTAGGCCATTCTGATGTCATTATTTTGATTGTGACACTCAATGTTGAATATTCAGCTTCACAAATGAGGCCTAATTTGCACAGAAATTTATTTGGATCAGGTTATAGCATAGGTAATCTGCAATTTGTGTTCCTTTTATTAAAAAGGTAAGCTCACACAGGTATTTGTGGTCAGTTTAATGGAAAGCACAATGGGCACGATTTTACATTTGTTGGGTGGGAGCACCCCGACCCGATCATGTGTAAAATCACGCACGATGACATTGAGTAAATGCCCCGATGTCATTGCGCACTCTCGCGATCTTTCTCTTGGGCGTGCCTGTCGACAATTAAGAAGCCTATAAAGTTCATTAAGCAATTAATTAACTTGTATTTTTCGCTGTCCACTCAACCGTTGTGTTGGTGAATAGGCCAGGCGGCCTGTGCATTTTTTATGAAACCTCATCCATGGTGGGGGGGATGAGGTTTCCAACAGTAAGTAAAAAACATTTTTAAAAATTTCCACTTCATTTTAAACATGTCCCTCGACATGTTTATTTCATTTTTTAAATCTTTATTTTCCTTTGTCCAAATCTTCAGCTCCATGCCCTCGAGGAGCTGTCAGCATGCGCTTCCCCATGCAGGTGCAGACTTCCGCACTCACCCTCCTCCCGCCCCCACCCCGGCAGCGCTGAGCTATTCAACGTGCGTTTCATGCTGGCTGGCCATTAGTTGGAAATCATGATCATGGCCTGATGGCAGGGGGCAGCCCATTTCACGGCCACTCCCAGGCCCACCTGCTGTGCCTGCCCGACAAAGGGGGTATGCTGCCCTATGAAAATATTCAAAAAGCGTGAGCTAAATGTTTGAGGATTTTCCATATGCATAGTCTTTCTGGGATCTTCTACTTTATTCTATTTTGTAAAGCGATTGCGAAAGCAACTGAACACTCACCAATCATCAAACAACATCCCCACTTCTGACCTTACTGTGGAGGGAAGGCAATTGATGAAACAGCTGAGGATGGTTGACCCTAGGGCTCTGGCCTGAGGAACTCCTGCAGCAATGTCCTGGTGCCAAGCCGATTGGCCTCCGACAACCATACCACCTTCTTTGTGTGACTCCAACCAGTGCAGTTTTCTCCCGGACTCTCATTGACAACAGTTTTACTCGGGGTCCTTGATGCAATACTCAGTCAAATGCTGTCATGTCAAGGGTAATCATTTTCATCTCACCTCTGGAATTCAGCTCTTTTGTCTATATTTGGACCAAGACTATAATGAGGTCAGGAGCTGAGTGGTCTGATGGAATCCAACCTAGGTGTCAGTGAGCAGGTTATTGTTCAGTAAATGCTGTTTGATGTAAGGTGTCATTGACAGTTCTATCACTTTGCTGGTGATTAAGAGTAGGCTGATAGGAGAGTAATTGGTCAGATTGGAATTGTACTGCTTTTTGTGAACAGGATGTACCTAGGCAATTTTTCCATATTGTCAGGTAGATGTCAGTGTTTTAAATTGCAATGCATACAAAATAAACTATAGCATCATTCTGGCAAGGCTCATTTATCCAACTCATCTATCTTCACTTTTCTTTGAAATACTTTTCCTTCTATAGCCCTATTAGGTAATCTTACATTTTCATTTACAAACTATTCTTACTTAAGTTTACAGGTAATGCAATTTTTCACTTCAAATAAAAGAAAAATTTGCACTTTCATTTAGTTTCCACACATTTATTTTGACCATTCAATCAATTCCACAATTTCTCACGTGTCTCAAAAGGATTTAGATGTTCATTTCCATCCACTGCCCTGTTATTTCTTCCAGCCATTTTAATATTTCTGTGCATGTCATCATTTCTCATGTTCACATTTTGTTTCTTCATGACAAGAGTTGTCAACATATACAGTTTTTTCCCCCCTGTGCCCTTACTTTTCATGATATGTGTTCTCTGTGCTCTTTTCTTAGCTTACACAATGACCTTATTTATAAACTGATGTCAGTGAATGACAAATTCACTTGTGGTAAGTTTGTTGTGTTATGGTCCTAGCTGAGGTTACCCCTGGACAAACCTGGTCCCAGAGTTGAAGCCAGCTTGATAGACCCCAACTTTTGTTTGTTTAGATATGTGGCGAGTAGCTACTGAACAGAGTTACAGGAGTCAGCTGATGAATCTTTAACAAAAGAATAAAACGTTTATTCGACAAGAAAAGATGAACTATATTATAATACTCCTTCACCCTCAACTATACCTTTACAGATATGTACAGATTTGTAAAGTTACAAAATAAGTTACAAGAACTATCTTATACTCTAATGTTCACAGTAAGTACAATCCATGTACCAATAGGCACCCTGTGGTCAGTCATACCACACACTGATACCAAGTAACAGATGTAACCTCAACCAGGTGCTATGGATCTCTCTTCAACTCCCCCTAGATGCCTGTCACACAGTGAGCCAACCAGTCTCACTGAACTCCGTCTTTCACATCAGGGTTTTCAATCACCGCTTTCTAAGGCTTCATTTTGGAATCTTCTCCCAAACCAACATTTTCTCTCAGGCACCTTCCACAAGGGTTCACTTCCTGGGTTTTGAACTCTCCTTTTGATGTTCCTCTCCCCTGGGTCACCACATGCATTCAAGCTGTCTTCCATGCACTGTCTCTCACTGACTCAGCTGTCAACAGTTCCATTACTTCACATGCCCATAGCCAAAGTGTTACAGACCTTCGGTTATCTCTTTGGATCTTCTTGCCCCTTGCAAGCTGTTCTCACTTTAAATCTAAGGCTTGGAGCCTTTCTCTCTGCCCCTCACTCTTAATGTCACCTAGCAGATCCTTTTCCAAGTGCCCGTCCTTCCTTTGAGTAGAAGGCCTTCTCTGGACTTTCTCTTGTTCCACACTCCTGGGTTTTTGGGGTTTTCCTTAGCTTGGGACTAGCTCTCTGTCCCCTCCTTGGTCACTTCCAATTCGCAGCTGTCTTCAAACCAACTGAACTCCAACAATTTCCAAAACAAACTGCTGTTTCTCTTGTGTGTGTGTCTATGGAAAGGACCTGCCTCGCTGGCCCCTGTTGCTAGGTAACAACCCAATTCTTCTACTCATTTGTTTAACCTAGTTTATGGTCATAAAAACCTCGTTAAAAATGCAAGCACCTTTTGAAGTGAAATTAAAACTCCCGATGTCACCCCGCGTCATTTCCAGCTTCAGGTTGGCGGGGACGCAACCAAGTCAGATGCACACCCGCCAACCTGTCAATGGCTTAGTAAGGCCATTAGAAAACCAATTCAACTCATTAATAGCTGGGAGCCCAGGTGGGCTTGTGAAAAAACATGAAACCTCATCCACCGGCGGGATGAGGTTTCATGAGGGTATTTAAATTCTAATAAAAGGTTTAACTAAAAGTTATGGACATGTTCCAACTCATGTGACAGTGTCACATGAGGGGACATGGCAGGGAAAATTTTTTAAATCCTTTATTAAAAGTTGAAAATCTGAGCCGATCTCCCTAAGGCAGCACTTAGCCTCCCGGCTGACGGAATCTCCCCTGCCCACACAGGAAGCGCATAGCTTAATTGGCCCACCCATGTAAAATGGCGGCACACCCCCAACGGGGAGCGCCGATCGGGAACCCGCCCGATTGTGCTTGCTCCCGCTCTTCCCCACTAATGGGGGGACAATTTTGCCCTTAACCTTTAAAGCTAAAACTCATCTCTAATGCCTAAAGAAATCAATATAACTTACTTAAATTATCTCTATTTCCATACAATTGTTAAATTTCTTGTACTATTAGGCTCTTGTCTTGGTTTTGAAAAGCACTAATACACTCTGGCATATTTAATATCCCAATTAGGAAAATGCAATAAATAGAAAAGAATAAATGTTTTCAAAATTACATTTCAACATGAGTTCATCAAGAGTCAGAGGCCTATGTACACATTCGTATGACCAAGGGCATGTTTGTAGGTATATACTTCCACACGATAATGTAGTTGTGAAGGGAAATTAGAAATTATGGCAATTCCTGATTGTCCATTTAATCAAAGCTGAAACATACATCTTAAAATAAAAATGCCACAAGACACTTCACAAAGGCATAAGTAGAGATATGGAGGCTGAGCCAAATAACTATATATTAGGAGATGTGACCGAAGGCTTGATAGAAGAAGTAGATTTTAAGAAGGATCTTAAATGTAGAGAAAGAGATAGAGAGACAGAAAGTTTTAGGGAAAAATTCCAAGACAGTGAAACCTAAGTGGCTGAAGGTGCAGTCACCAATGGTGGGGTGAAAAAAGGGGCAGGAATGATTCACATGAGACAGAGTTCGAGGTACAGAGATGGTTGTAGTGCTACCTGAGATTACTGAATAGGGTGAGGCTAAACTCATGAAGGGATTTAAAATTAAGGATAAGAACTTTAAATTGGAAGTGTTGGGGGACCAAAAACCAATGTCAATCAGTGAAGTCAGAGGTGCAGGGTGAGAGTGATTCTTGTGAAATAGAATCAGGGCAACAATATTGGATGAGCTAAACTTTATAGAAGTTGGAGAATGACATGATGACATAAATGGTGCTGTAAAAATGGTGCTGTATCACCCACTAACCACTTTGATAGGCTCATAAATATTGTAAATAACACAGTGTGGGAGAAGATTTCCTCTGTGTGTTATGAAGAAGACTTTCAATAAGTGAATCAATTTTGCTTGTCAACTCAGCTACAGGTGTGAAGATGTTTATACCAGGACGGGGAAGGTCATTGTGAATGACAAAAAGGGGTGAAGAGCTTTTTAATGGGATGGAAGGGCTAAGCAGAAAATCCAGCAGGTATAAGTTGCAGTTATCTGAAAGATAAACATATCATTCGCAACCTATCTCAACATGCAGGATGTGAATTCAGAAAGTGTTGTACTTGAAAGAATCTTTTGAACTAAGTAATTAGATAGATTTATTCAGATCTGACTGCAAATTATCTTGCATTACTGTCAATGGACCATTGCAACTCAGATATTTTCCCTAAATGTTTTCTTCCAATTATGGCTTTAAAAAGCTACCATAATGCCAGGTGTGTAACAAGGTCGACTAGCACTTTACAGCCTTCCAGACTGAATATTGAGTTCAACAATTTTAGATCTTGAACTCTCTCCTCCATCCCCACCCCCTTTCCGTTTCTGCCCCTCCTTTTTGTTTTTTCCAATATTTTATATAGATTTTTCTTTTCCCACCTATTTACATTATTTTTAAATGTATTTCCACCCTTTTATCTATACCTTTTATGCTCTTTTAGTCTTATTTCACCCCAACCCCACTAGAATTATCTGTACCTTGCTTGTCCTGCTCTCCACTCTTAATTAGCACATTCCTTTAGATAATATCACCACCTTCAACACCTCTTTGTTCTTTTGTCTGTGACATCTTTTGGTTATCTCCTCCTATCACTGGCTGCTTGTCCCAACAAACTCCACCCCCCCACCCCCCGGACCTTAAACCAGCTTATATTTCATCCCTTTCCTATTTTTACTTAGTTCTGTTGAAGGGTCATGAGGACTCGAAACATCAACTATGCTCTTCTCCGCCAATGCTGCCAGACCTGCTGAGTTTTTCCAGGTATTTCTGTTTCTGTTTTTGTTGTTCGGTTTGCTAAGCACTGAAAGGTCCTCAGGATAGTTCTGGAGTCTCCAGGAATTAAAGAGTAATCTCTTCGATATAGTTGCAGGCAACACAAGAGAATTAAAAAAAAATACTGGAATGTTAAAAAATGTTTTTTTCCTTTTTTGAGCACTTTCATTTATTAATAATAAAAATATTGACAAGGGGATAAAACCCTGTTTGCCTGGTTAAAACCATTTGAAGTGGAAGGAGCTGTGATGAGACCTCTGGGAATACCGACAGGCTGAGTTGGCAACTCCGGTTGGGTCTGCTGAGCATTTCACAAACTTGAAAGGAAATTATTTTTCTTTTGAGAAAACCGTCATTTCCACCAATACTTACAATGCAACATTTTCCAGGTGAGGATGTTTAGTCAGGAGACAGATTATGTATCTAGAAGTGATGACTACAATTTGATGCCACTAATTTCAGCTATCAGTCCAGGCAGTATAACAGCAATGTTGGACATTATTCTGCCATTTTTGCTTTATTAACCACTTGGAATCTGAACTTAGTTTTTCTCCATCCCTTTTTTGTCAGCAGTTTCGAAGCATCTTAAAAGATTTGCATTCATATAATGCCTTTCATGTCTTTAGGATGTCCCAAAGAAGTTTTACAGCTGGTGAAATGTCTTTGAATTAAAGTCATTGCAGTAAGGTAGGAAACGTAACAGCCAATCTGCAATCAGCCAGCTCCTACAAGCTGCAATGTGTTAATGGCCAGATTCAAATATGGTCAAAAGAGCTGAACTCCAGAGGTGAGATGAGAGTGACCATCCCTGAACTCAAGATAATATTTCACCAAGTGTGGCATCAAGAAGCCCTGGCAAAACTGGAGTCAGTAGAAATTGGGGGAAAATTCTCCGCTGTTTGGAGTGATACCTGGCACAAATGAAGATGGTTGTGGTTGTTGGAGGTCAGTCATCTCAGTTCCAGGACATCACTGCAGGAGTTCTTCATGGTAGTGTCCTATGGCCAACCAACTTCATCTTTCCATCATAAGATCAGAAGTGGGGTTGTTCACTGATGATTGCACAATGTTCAGCACCATTCGCAACTCCTCAGATACTGAATCAGTCCATGTCCAAATGCAGCAAGACCTGGACAATATCCAGGCTTGGGCCAACAAATGGCAAGTAACATTCACGCCTCACACGTGTCAGACAATGACCATCTCCAACAAGAGAGAATCTAACCATTACACCTGACATTCAATGGCATTACCACTGCTGAATCCCCCATTATCAACATCCCGGGGGTTACCATTAACCAGAAACTGAACTGGACTTGCCATATAAATACTATGGCTACAAGAGCAGGTCAGATGCTTGGAATCCTGTGGCAAGTAACTCACCTCCTGACTCCCCAAAATCTACAATGCATATGTCAGGAGTGTGATGGAATACTCTCCCCTTGCCTGGATGAGTGCAGCTGCAACAACACTCAATGAGCTTGACATCATCCAGGACAAAACAGCCACTTGATTGGCTCCACACCCACAAACATTCGCTCCCTACAACTGATGGTGTTATGGGCAAATTGGAGGCTGCCCACCAGCCAAATGCCGTGTTTCCCGGGAATGCTTGATTAATGTGGCGTGCCTGGGGTGAAAAGTTGTGGAAAGCCGCCTTTGTGGCTGGCAGGTAAAATGTTCTTTATCCTGGCTGCTACCGCACTTTGTGCAAATCTGAAATGATCCCACCCTGGGTCTAACACCAGTATTTTAAACTTAAATAAGGGCAATTACTAGGGCATGAAAGCAGAGCTAATGAAAATGAACTGACAAGGTTAAGTGATGGGTCAATAGAGATCCAGTGACAAACATTTAAGGGGTATTTCAGAATTCACGGGCCAGAACCTTCAGGTCGGCAAGTGGGGGTGGGTCCCACTTGCCGACGTGTAAAATGATGCACAGTGATGTCGGGTGTGTGCCATATAATTGTGAAAAAATCAAATAATTGTGCAAAGATGGGTGGCAGGTCAGAAGATTGGACAGAATATAAAAAACAGCAAAGAATGACTAGAACATTAATAATAAAATTATATGATGAGGGAAAGCTAGCTAGAAATATAAAAACAGACAGTAAGTATTTTGATAGATATTTTTAAAAAAGAGTAAACAAAGTGAGCATTAGTTCCATAGAAAGCAAGTCTGGGGAATTAGTAATGGTATCATCAAGGTGATGGCAGTTGAATTGAATAGGTATTTTGCATTTGTCTTCACTATAGGGGATACAAGTAACATCCCAGAAATAGCTGTAAATCAGGAATTGGAAGGGAGGGAGGAACTCAGGAAAATTACAATCACCAGGGAGGTGGTACTGAGTAAATTGTTGGAACTGCAGTTTGACAAATCATTGGGTCCGAATGGACTTTATCCTAGGGTCTTAAAAGAAATGGCTAGTGAAGTAGTTGATGTGTTGATTTTAATTTTCCAAAACTCACTAGATTCAGGGAAGGTTCATTAGATTGGAACATTAGCTAATGTAACTCCTTTATTCAAAAAGGGAGGGAGACAGAAAGCAGGAAACTATAGGTCAGTTAGATTAACATCTGTGATAGGGAAAATGTTTGACGCTATTACTAAAGACGTTATAACAGGGCATTTAAATAAATTCAAGGTAATCAGGCAGACTCAACATGACTTTGTGAAAGGGAAATCATGTTTAACCAATTTATTGGAGCTCTTTAAAGTAGTAACAGGTTCTGTGCCAAAAGGGGAACCAGTGAATGTGCTGTACTTAGATTTTCAGAAGGCATTTGATAAGGTGCCACATCAAAGGTTATTGCGGAAAATAGAAGCTCATTGTGTGGGGGTAACATATTGAGATGGATAGAAGATTGGCTAGCTAACAGAAAACAGAGAGTTGGCATAAATGGCTCATTTTCTGGTTGGCAGAACGTGACAAGTGGGGTGCCACAGGGATCAGTGCTGGGGTCTTGACTCTTTACAATTTATATAAATGATTTCAATGAAGGGACCGATGGTATGGTTGCTAAATTTGCTGATACACAAAGGTAGGTAGGAAAATAAGTTGTGAAGAGGATGTAAGGAGGCTACAAAAGGATATAGATTGGTTAGGTGAGTGGGCAAAGGTCTAGCAAATGGAGTATAATGTAGGAAAATATGAGGTTGTCCATTTTGGCAGGACAAATAAAACAAGAGGCATATTATCTAAATGGTTAGAGATTGCAGAGCCCTGAGAGGCAGAGGGATCTGGGTGTCCTAGTACATTAATTGCATAAGGTTAGTATGCAAGTGCAACAAGTAATTGGCAAAGCTAATAGAATGTTAGCATTTTTTGCAAGAGGAATTGAATACGAGAGTGGGGAGGTTATATTACAGTTATACAGGGCATTGGTGAGACAACATCTGGAGTACTATGTACATGCATTAGAAGCATTTCAAAGAAGATTTACTAGATTGATACCGGGAATGGGTGGGCTATCTTATGAGGAAAGACTGGACAGGCTTGGCTTGTATCTACTGGAATTTCGAAGATTAACAGGCAACTTGATTGAAACATATAAGATCCTGAGGGGACTCGACAGAGTGAATGTGTTAGAATGTGTTAGACATGTACTACCGAGAGGCTTCTTTAGTTGAACAATAAACTTCATTTACAAAGCTGTTGGAATAGCTGCAGGCCTCTAGCAAGGCTACAAAACTCACTCTCTAGACTAGGAAAACTCCACCCCTTATAAGCTTTCCTGCACTCAGCGCTGATTGGCTTTTCTGACCACGTGAGCCTTACTCAGCAAGGCTGGCCTAAAAGCAATGATCACCACATCACTCCCCCTTTAATTCCTTGTTTTACATTCCTTATTTACGCAAGTTACTTTATACAGGTGAACAGAAATCAATATCTAAAATCTTAGAAATAACCACACTGGCACTTTGTCATGAATTCAGGTTATACACTTATATACATCCATTCATTATGAATGTGCATCAATTATGAGTAAAAAACTTGTGCCTACGAATGGACCCATGTAGTCCATATGGATCTACATCCATGGTCGGCCAGGCCATTCTCAATGGTGTTGGCGGGCTATGGCTGGCAACTTTTATTGCAGTTGGCACTGTTGACACTGCTTGACTAACTTCTCAATACCTACATCTATACCAGGCCACCACATTTAACTCCTGGTGGGTATTTTCACTTTAGAAATGCCAGGATGAGTGCTGTGTAATTCGGTTAGGAGCAGTTTCCTGCCTCTTGCTCCCCAGAGTATGGTGCCATCCCAACAAATGGTTTCATTTCCTCAGAGACTGGCTTGTTTAATGCTCCTGTAAGGATCTGGTCTCTTACCTTGGACAGAAGTGGATCTCAATTGGTCCAGTTCCTGATCTGCCTCATGCAGATAGGCGAATTGTCTAAAACAATTCAATACAAGGAAGATTTCTTGGGGTACAGGAGTACACACAATGTGTTCTTGCAAAGGTAGGCGGCTAAGGGAGTTTTGGGTTCGCTCTGTGTATCCCAGGTCGGTGCTTGAAAGTGCATTTGTAGGTGGACAGAATTAATGCCCATCACATTATGAATTCTTGTCGAGGCTATTGGTTGGGTAGCCTTATCTTCTTTGAAAACTTCCAAAAGCAGTTTATGGTCGGCGATGATAGTAAAATGCCTGCCAAGTAAGTGCTGGTGGAATTTTTTAACTCCGAAGACTATTGACAGTCTTTCCTTCTTGATCTGCGAATAAACTGGTTCAGCTACAGAGAAGGTTCTTGATTCGTAACCTTCTGGCCTCAGAGCCATCGTCCATTTCATGGGACAACACTGCACCAACGCCAAATGGAGAGGCGCCACATAACAATATAAATTCTTTACGGGGTCAAAGTATGCTAACAAGGTTGAGGAATGCAGCAGTTATTTTACTCTGTTGAAGGCTGCCTCTTGTGGAGCCTTCCAGGACCAACGATGGTGTTTCTTCAGCAGTATGTTCAAGGGGGCCAGTACAGTTGATAATTTGGGTAAAAATCGCCCATAGTAGTTTGCCATCCCTAAAAATGATTTGAGTTCTGTGATATTTGTGGGGGAAGGCGCCTCCTTTATCGCCTTAACCTTCTCTTCCACAGGGTGTAATCCTTGTGCGTTTACGCGATGCCTCAGATAGGTAACCTCGGTAGCTTGGAATGTGCATTCCCCATTTTTTAGGTGGACTCCAGCTCCCAGAAATCTTTTTAATACCTCCTCCAAGTTTGCTAAATGCTTAGCCTCTCTCAATCCAGTTATGAGGACATCGTCAAGGTGTACCACAACCCATGGTAGTCCCTGTAGCAGACTCTCCATCGTCCTTTGAAATATTGCACATGCCGAAAACAAACCAAAAAGGAGGCAAGTATACTGGAATAGCATGTGTTTATTTTGTGTGTGTTTATTGTGCCATACCCCCGCGATGTGTTATCTAAATCGAGTTGCTGATACACGTGGCTCATATCCAACATAGTGTAGGATTGACCTCCTGCCAGCTTTGCATACATGTCTCCAATTCTTGGAATTGGATATTTATCCAATTTGGCCGCCTGATTAACTATTAGCTTATAATCGCCGCAAACATGGACAGTCTTGTCTGGTTTCAGTATTGGAACAATAGGTGCTGCCCATTCCGAAAATTGAACTGGCTGTATGATGCCTAGTTCCTCCAACCTGTTTAACTCAGTATCCACTTTTTCTTTTAAGGCATATGGTACCGGTCTTGGCTTAAAAAATCAGGGAGTTGCCTCTGGATCAACATAAATCTTGGCTTGCAAGCCTTTGATTTTTCCTAATTTACTGACAAAATGCTGTCATATATTTTCAACAAATCTAGCAGTCCTACTGCCCACACTTGAAAAATCTCAGACCAATTTAACTTGTTTTCTTTTAGCCAATCACGGCCCAGAAGGCTTGGTCCTTCCCCAGTCACTATTATTAGTGGGAGCTGGGCTGACTGCTGCCCATAGCTCACAGGTATCACAGCAGTCTCTTTTACTTTTATTGCTTCTCCCATGTAAGTCTTTGACTGGGCAGAAGTTCTCTCCAGGCTTAAGGGTTGGGCACCTTCTCTCAGGTACTGAAATGTGTGCTCACCCATCACTGTGGCTGATGCCCATGTCCACCTCCACAACTAAAGACTTCCTATTTACATGAACAATGATAGGGTTTGCCTTGACTGCTTTAAGATTAAAAAGAGATTGAATGTCAGAATCAGTTATTTCAGGCTCTTTCACATTATGTACTTCTAACATCTTTGCTGGCTGGTTACTTGGACTCTGCACTATTTTGTCAAACGTCCTCTTTTGCAACAGCAATGGCACTCAGCCTCCTTAACTCTACATATTTCAGGAGTGTGGTTACCCCTACATCGGTAACATTTCAACTTCAGGATCAGTGTCTGATTGCCTCTGGTATATTTTTTTGATTTCTGGGTGATTGGGAATGATTCCCGAATTAAGGCTTCTTCTGCAGTTTTGGCACCACGCCTGGCTGCAGGTTCCCACCCTAACTAGCAAACGGTGCCATTTTGCAAGCTCTGCAAATCTTTTTCAGTACTTTCCATGGCCAGCGCTAGCTATCTCCATTTTGTGTTTACAATTTATACCGACTTCTTCCAGCAATCAATGTTGAATGGCATCATTGCGCATGCCACAAACTAACCGATCCCGTAGCATATCATTCAAAGTCATTCCGAAATCACAAGGTCCTGACAGTTGCTTCAATTTAGCAATATAAGTCGCGATCGATTCACCTGGGGCCTTCGCCCTCATTTAAATTTAAATCTTTGCATAATGACTGATGGTTAGGCTGAAAATGGCCCTTCACAGAATCACAGAATTGTTGTGGGGTAGAAGGAGGCTATTTGGTCCATCGTGTCTGCACCAGCTCTCTGAGCATTTTAACTTAGTGCCAATCTCCTGCCTTTTCCCCGTAACCCTGAACATTGTTTCTTTTTAAGTAATCATCCAACGCCCTCTTAAATGCCTCAACTGAACCTACCTCCACCACACTTCCAGGTAGTGCATTCGAAATCCTAACTACTTGCTGTGTGAAAAAGCTTTTTCTCACCTCACAGTTGCTTCTTTTGTAAAGCAGTGCAAAACTGTACCCTTTGGTTCTTGATCTGTTTACGAGCGGGAACAATTTCTCCCAATCTACTCTGTCCAGACCCCTCATGATTTTGAAAATTTCTATCAAATCTCCTCTTAGCCTTCTTCTCTCCAAGGAAAACAGTCCCAACTTCTTCAATCTTTCCTCATGACTAAAATGTCTCATCCCTGGAACCATTCTTGTAAACCTCTTCTGCACTCTCTTCAATACATTCACATCCTTCCTATAGCGTGGCACCCAGAACTGTTCATAATACTCCAGCTGAGGTCTAACCAGTGTCTTATATAAGTTCATCATAACCTCGCTGCTCTTGTACTCTATGCCCCTATTAATGAAGCCTAGAATACTGTATGCTTTAGAAACAGCTCTCTCTATCTGTCCTGTCACTTTTAATGACTTATGTGCATGTACGCCCAGGTCTCACTGTTCTTGTACATCCTTTAGAATAGTAATCTTTATTTTATACTGTCTCTCCATGTTCTTTGTACCAAAGTGTATCACCTCACACTTCTCCGCACCAAACTTCACTGAATCCACGAGGCCACTGAATGATTTGGAGTCAGGCACACTTGGGGGTGTGAGACTACGAATAAGATTGTAGGTTTGACTCCCAGAGATACTCAAGCGAATCACTTTTCCTCCTCCCATATTTTGTTGGCCTGGAAATAAAACCTGAGGCGCTTGGTGCATTGAGTCCAGTCCTCTGTGGAAGTGTCAAATGGTTCGATATTCCCAAAGAAAGGCGAGTATATTTTTTCATATTTCTTTGGTAACATAATGGTATTGTCACTGGACTGGTAATCCAGAGACTCAGGGTAATGCTCTGGGGGCCTGGGTTCAAATCCCACCACGGCAGATGGTGGAGTTTGAATTCAACGGGCAGGATCTTCTGGCTGACGTGCGGGTGGCGGAGCCCACATGCCAGCGCTTAAAATGTCGGGCACTGACATTGCGTGAGCGTCCCAACGTCAGTGCACGACATTGTGATATTTCAGTCAGCGGGCACACTATGCAGCGGGATGCGTGCTCGCCATTAATTAAAGGCCTCGTTAAGGCCCTTAACTTGCCAATCGTCGATGATTTTAAGGGACCTGTGTGAACTTCGGCTCGGCACAGGGGCCCAATGGGCAGACGGGTAGATGATTTTTTTACAAACCTCATCCAGTGGTGGATGAGGTTTGATAGCGGTTTTAAAAATGTTTAATGAAGTTTTTGTTTATTTCATTAACACGTCCCATCTCGTGTGACATTTTCACATGAGGGGAACATGTTAATGAATTTTTTATCATTCTTTTTATATTTGCCAGCCTTTCAGCGATCTCCCTGAGGGAGCACTTTGCCTCACGGATATATGCACTCTTTCGTGCGCATGCATGAATGAGTGCACTCTGACAGTTGGGGAATCCCCCTCCCCCTTGCACAGGAAGCACATAGCGTTTCCCGTCAGGCAGCCTGCCCACTTAAAATGGCAGTGAGGCCTGTTTCGGTGGTGGCGATCAGCTGTTCGCCCGCCACCAAGCCAGTGGGGCCTGCCCGCCCATTAAGGGCAAAATTCTGCCCAACAAATACCTGGAATTAAAAGTCTAATGCTGACCATTGTCAATTGTCGTAAAAACCCATCTGGCTCACTAAGGTCCTTTTGGGAAGGAAACCTGCTATCCTTACCTGGTCTGGCCTACATGTGACTCCAGACTCACAGCACAGTGGTTGGCTCTTAAAAACACTCTCTGAACAAGAGCAATTAGGGATGGGCAATAAATGCTGACGTAGCCAGCAACGTCCACATCCCGTGACTGAATTTTTAAAAATGAGTTACTCACTGTTGCAGGGCAAGAGGCAGTGGAGGGTCATTTATCCTCATCGCCAGATGCACCATCAAGAGGCTTCTTTAATGAGCAGTATGCTTTATTTACAAAGCTGCTGGATTAGCTGAAGGCCTCTAGCGAGGCTACAATACACTCTATAGACTAGGAAAACTCCACCCCTTATTAGCTTTCACCCCGGCTTGGTGCTGATTGACTGTTCTGACCACGTGACCTTTACTCAGTAAGACTGGCCTTAAAGCAAAAATGCCACATTGTGGAAAGGATGTTTTCTCTTGCAGAAGAATCTAGAACTCGGGGTCACTGTTTCGAAGTAAGGGGTCGCTTATTTAGGACAGAGATGAAGAAAAGTGTTTTCTCTCAGAGAGTTGTGAGACATTGGAATTCTCTTCCTCAAAGAAGCAGAATCTTTAAGGCAGACTTATGCAGATTCTTGACAAGAAAGGGGGTGAAAGGTTATCGGGGATAGGCAGGAATATGAGGTAAAATCAGATCAGCCATGATCTTATTGAATAGTGGAGCAGGCTTGAGGCTGAGTGGCCCACTCCTGCCCCTAATTGGTATGTTCATATGTACTTTTACAGATTACAGTGTCTGATTTATGATTTCCGATCTCCCATGTGGCAGGCCTGTGGTTTCTTCAATGGATTTGATGATTTAAAGCTGAAGTGAGGGTCTTGTAAAGCGAAGGGTTCACGGCAGGTTGTGAGGTTTCTTGTGAACTTTGAGACTGCAACAGATTAAGTAGTTTGTCTGCTTGATCACTTGCAGCAAGTTTTAGAGTCTGATTCTCAGACTGTCTGACAGCTGATAGATCTGCTTGGCCCTGGGGTAATAAAGGTGCAGTCCCTTAAATCAGCTTTGATCACATAACCGCTGGATTAACGCTTCTGTTGCCCCCTCAGTATGGTTTGGATGGGGGAGGCCATTGTGATACAATGGGGGGCTGATAGTGTCCATTGAGTTTTGATTTTCTCTTTTGTCCAGTATGAAACATGACATTCTAGAATCTTCATAGGACGGAATTTTGCATGCCCGTTGGTGGCCAACACGTTTGGTAGTCTGAGTGGACAATATGGCGAGAAGCCAAAAAATCAGTTTCACGGCATTGTGAAATAAGTTTGCAATCATCTGCTCTGCCTGCCAATTGTGAGCCAGGTTTCCCACAGTTCAGATGTCAGGAACTTCATTGTAATAGAGCTGCATATCATGATTATCCCAGCTTGCCAGAATGATCCCCACATGCTGGATCATCTGAGCACATCAGTGTGATTGTACGCCGATGTGTTTCACAATTGTACATGAGCGACATGCACCTGGAAAGCTGCACTTCGCTCAATATTTTGAGTTTTCTTTGCCCATCTTGCTACAGGCAGCACTCGCAATCATCAACATCAGGCTTCGCAGACAGCACCACATCACTTTTGTGGTTGGGGGGGGGCCACACGGACAGGTCTCTACCTACCAGACCACTATAAGGCAGGGTTGGCTTTACAATGGCTGCAAGGCTAGGGCTTGCTTGGGGAAGGGGGAAAAGTGGCCTCAGGCAAGGAGAGAGGATGCAGGGTGAGGGCCGCGTGGAGGAAGGGGGGTATGCCAGGTTTTGTGTGGGGGTATAGGTTGAGCAGTACAAGTGGCCTCAAGATGATGAGGGCTGGGGAGGCAGTCTCCAGAGGAGATGAGGCCATATGGAGATGTAAGGGTATGTGAGAGAGTGAATGGTGATGTCCCTTGAGTTGGCAGTGAGTGAGATGTCAGTGAATGTATGATGGGCTTGAGTGGATTTAAAGTGATGAGATGGTTGCCTTACCCTGGCGGCATTGGTGAGGTCATTCATCCTCTTTCTGCATTGGATGGCCAACATCTTCTGGGCAACATTGGCACTGATCACCACTGCCACCACCTACCAAGATGGAATTGTGCAATTGCTGCCCCTCCTGCAGCCAGAGTGAGGGTAGATGTCATCATGGCGGCCCTCCACAACGTCCAAAAGGCATTCCAGGGACACGACACTGAATCGGAGGGGTTGCGGTCTTCTTGTCTTTCGGGGCCATGTCTTCTGTGCAGCAGTCCTGGGCTGGAAGCACTGAGATGTGCACGCATGGCTGCATTTTAATTATGATGCTGGGATATGTGTGAGGAAGCAATCAGCTGATAGTGTGGCGGGCAAATGAGAGCCTGCCCGCCATCGAAACGGTGTGTTTCATGAAATGCATTGTTAATGAGGTGGGATTGGGATATGAAAAGCCGCCATTGTGGCTGGCATGTAAAATGTTTTTTTTCCCGCCAGCTCCCGCACTTCGTGCAAATCCGGAACGATTCCGCACATAGTCTTTAAGTGTTGGCCCATCATTAATGAGTTGTGTGAATGCCACAAATGGTTGTGAGGTACTCTCAACTTTGTCCATATTTAATTGGGTATTCACTGAAGACCTGATACCGTGTGTAGTCCAAATGCTAAAACTGACATGATTTGTGGTAGCCATCTTAACAGCTTGTTTGTGTCCAATTATTAAAACAATTTATATGCGTTTATGTGACGGTTGTTTGCCTCCTACTCTCAAGCCAATAGTTTGTAAATGCTTTTGAACTTCCCTCACAATATTTGCATCAACATATCCCAGACGGTTTTTCATGCATGTGGTTCTTCCACTGCAGTTACAGCAGAAAGAGAGGGGATCCCCATAGCTCTTTGTTGCCATGGTTTCTGATTAGCTGGCTTGCTAAAGACAATATTCCTCATGAGTTACGCTCAGAATTTTTTTACATCTGTTAAAAATTCTGATTAAAATGGGCAGCTGCATAATGTACCCTGCCACATATGGGTGGAGGCGGCTTCAGCTGCCTAGGCACTAAGCTCTGAAATTCCCTTCTTACACCTCTCTGCCTCTTTATCTCCTTCTCCTCACTTAAGACATACCTTAAAACCTATGTTTTTGACCAAACATTTGGTCACTTGCCATTACATTTCCTTATGTGGCTTGGTGTGAAATTTAGTTTGATAATGCTTCTATAAAGCCTTGGGATGTTTTGCTAAGTTAAAATTGGTTGTTGAGGCACTGTGATCTTTTGCAAATGAGAGGAGCCTGCCTGGTGATACATGTCCTCTTACTTTCCCCTGAGAAACATTGGGTACAAGGAGTGCCGTCCCAACCCTAATAGTCAATGGTGCTGTGGCCTTGGGGTAATAAAGTTTAAAAGATAGTAAAACAACTGGAGATTGCATTTGTAGAGACAGAACTCTCAGCTTCCTTTATAATTCTAGCTCTTTGACCTTCATTGCAATAGTATGCTAAGATGATGCAATGAATTAGTTCACTTCTCCACCACCCCTGCCAACCTGAGGTGAATACCCGTCCACACAATAAATGAAATTGACACACACTCAGAACACCTGGCCCCAGGAAATGGGTGGGATGAGAAAGTCTGGCAAGGACAGGTGGAAGTTCCACTCCACACTGGATCTAATACAGGGCTATGAATTGTGACTGAATGTAAAGAAACAGCTACCAATCTAAACATGAACAAAAAATATTTTATTTTATTTAAGTCGAAGATTGAAAACATCAGTTCTTCTCTTGTCTTTATTATGTATACATGAACTTCTAATATTTATTCTCTTAATTTGATTCATGTTAAAGTCCAATGTAAGTCTGCTGGCCATTTATGGATTTCACATTTCTGCACCTTTTGTGTAGTCAAGGATAACAACAGCAGCAAAAAAAGGTCCAATGTGTGTAATGCTCAGGTTATTGTGTTCTATTGTATTCAGCCTCTAAAAGAAAACAGAAAATCATTTACAGGATAGACGGCAGTTTAATAGATCACACTGCCATCTTATCCAAATGTGTATATATACTGTGGTCAAATACAGGTAGTGAGATTATATAGAAGATGAGTTAGCAGACATTGGCTTAGCAATTGATGCTCATAATATAACTCTAGGTCCATTTGTAGCCCATTTTCCTCTCATTTCTCTTCCTCAGGAGACAGGCTACTTACTTTATTTCTTTCCATTCATTCACAGCCCAGCACTATAATGAAAGACAGTTAAAAGCTCACAAAAAGTGAATGTGTAATTCTGAATTAGCCAATTCGTATGCATTTGAGGGCTGCCTTTCCAATAATTGAAAACTGTTTTGGGTGGGGAGGAGTAGTGATGGGGTGGTGGTGGGGGTGGGGGGGGGTGGGTACGGGATGTGGGTATGGGGCTGGTAAAGAGCAGGTTCTCCCAATTTGCATTCCTAGCTGACAAGGTTTCCACTAGAGTGCATTGTTGGAAAATTGACCTTTCGATGACCATGAAGGGGTGTGTATATGGGATTAAATGTAAGAGATTACAGACAGACAATAGGAGAAACATTTTACTATAGAGTGTTATGAGGCAATGGACTGGACTTCCAATGATCCTGGGTGCAATTTTCAACTTCACCTGCTGTGCAGTAAGTTGGTGAAGTTTGTGCCTGCCTTCATAGAACTTGCCTGATCTGTGTTCCATGAACTTCTACAATGGGCAATCTGCTAGGATATCACACAGAGGGCAATGCTGAAAAATAACAAGATTTATGAAATGTCAGGAAAATGACAGAAAGGAGGCAGGTAATGGGGATAAGGAACAGGATGAGCACATTTGAATTAAGAATGCTGCTTGTGAGTGGGCAATAAACTAACACAGACCAATTGAGTCAAAAGCCTGTTTCTGTGTTGTAATTTGTATGTAATATTTACGATTCAGCAGTACTCCAGCCTTCTGAGATATGGGGAGGAATTTTACGCAGGCAGGATTTTACAGTCCGGCCAATCAATGGACTTTGGAATCGCTCGCCACATTTTACGGCCGCCACAATGAGGTCATAAAATTCCACCCGTCATGTGTGTGATTGCACTGTTTTTTTGTAATTGAACAATACACTGTTAATATTGTTTGCATTAGCAACAGGCTATTGAGTAATATGTAGTTTGGGACTAAGGATGCATTGCAAACGTAAGTCAAAGATTCAACCCAAGTCCCAAATTGACTTATTATTTAATGTTTTCATGAGGCAGGTCATTGAAGGTTTTTGATGTTGCCATGGTGGCTCTAATTACAACATGTATGCGAGAGTGTGCCAGAAGTATGCAAGTGCATCAGTTGCCATTGATAGATCATGTCAGAGTTTGCAAGGTGCCCTCATTTCAGTTCATTCCGCCATGAATTGGAAATGTGCATGAGGAAAGAAATCTGCAGCAGCAGCTGACTTAAAGGGACAGACATAATTTCACTTACAGGATAAATAGTGTAAACAGCAGGAAAAGATTCAGTTGATGATTGTGAAAGAATCCAGGGAAAGAGGAGGACTGTCGCATTCATAGTGAAAGCCTTTGAGGTGATGCTGAGGGAAATGCAGCAACTCAAAAAGACAAAAACATCATCAGTTCATAAATTAGCTAAATGAAACATTAAGAAACTCAAATAAAAACAGAAAATGCTGGAAAAATCTCAGCAGATCTGACAGCATCTGTGGAGAGAAAAGTAGAGTTAACACTTTTAGTCTGTATGACCCTTCTTCAGAGACTCATACAGACTCGAAACGTTAACTCTGTTTCTCTCTCCACAGATGCTGTCAGACCAGATGAGTTTTTCTAGCATTTTCTGTTTTTATTTTAGATTTCCAGTATCTGCAGTATTTTGCTTTTATATTAAGAAACTCAATCCCGTACTCTAAACAGCCAGGATGGGCAATAGTTAAATTGGTCAAGGTTTTGCACTGCATTCCAAGTGCATTCCAGCCTGCTTTCAGACAGTGGAAGACAGCCGCTCTCTGGCAGGTAGGGGCCTACATATCATGCTAAAGTGTTGTCATTCTAACGTGGCCAATAACATTCACACAGCACCAAACCCATCTGTGAAACCTGGTGGGAGCTTGCAGAGTAGCCATGGCCAATAATTTATTGAATTTATGTGAGGATTTTTTGTAGGGCAGGGGGAGCTAGAGTGCTCCCTGTGGCACATAAGATGTCCTTTGCCTCTTCAACCCCATACTTTACCATTCCTCCAATTATCAGCACATTCTTTCTGATCCCATCCCCTAGCTGGAGCCTGTTCCATTGTGACTCTAGTCATGTCAGATTCCTGACAAAATGCACACTCTTGCCCGCTAGTTTTGACATCACTCTCACTGGTTTTGGACAGGGGATTCAAGTTCTACCAAATTCAATTTAAGTCTGGAAATTAAAATGGCAGGGACCTAACATTCAACACATTCTGGAGGTTTCCCTCCTGCTGCAACCGACCTGCTCTATGTGTGCCTCGAGTTCAAATCGGGGTTTTGCTCCCAAATCCAGAAAGTGGGTCTGAAAGGGTGTCCAATTTTTATGGCCCTCCTGTAATGTCATTTAATTCCGATGGCCAACCAAATGTAAATTATGTAAGAGAATCTATGAGCATAATTTTCAAATGCTCATGCACATTGCAAACAAACCCCCTGTGAAAAAATGGGCAGTGCCATCTTGAAACACTATGTAAAGACTCCTCCCAGAATTGACTAATTTTCCCCTCTGCCAAACAAACACATGCACAACCAGCACATACACAAAGAAGAATCTTCCGATGGTATGTCATTTCATCAGGGTAAAAATACCATTCACACGAGAAATAGGAGCAGGAATAGAACAAATGCTCTGCCAATTAATATGATCATGGCTGTTCTTGGGCTTCAACTCCACTTTCCTGCCAATTCCCATATTCCTTGCTGGGAGACAAAAAAAACCTGTCCATCCCAGCAATAAATGTATTCAACAATGAAGCAACCACTGACCTCTGGAGTAGAGAATTCCAAAGATTTACAACCCTTTGAATGAAGCAATTTCTCCTCTTCACAGTCTTAAACGATTGACCCCTTATTCTGAGACTGTGCCCCCATGGTTTTAAATTCTCCGGCCAATAGAAATAATCTCCCGGCATCTATCATATCAAGCCCCTTCTGAATCTTATATGTTTCAATGAGATCGCCTCTCATTCTTCAAAACCCCAGAGAATGTAAGCTCAATTTACTCAGCCTCTCATCTTAGGACAACCTCTTCCTCCCAGGGACCAATTTAGTGAACCTTCGCTGTATCACCACCAATACAAGTATATCCTTCCTTAAATATTGAGACCAAAACTGCACAATGTATTCCAGATGTGTTCTCACCAAAGCTCCATAATAATTATAGCAAGGCTTCTTTATTCCTGTACTTCAATCGCCTTTCAATAAAGGCCAAAATGCCATTTGCCTTTGATTGTTTGCTGTACCTGCATGCTAACTTTCGATCTTTCTTGTATAAGCACACACAAGTCTCTTTGAACATCAATATTTATAAGCTTCAGACCTTTTCAAAAATATTCTGCTTTCTATTCTAAACAGCAAAGTGAATAATTTCACACTTCCCCATACATTATACATCTTTAAAAAACTCTAATACATTTTCCAAATAGGATTTCCCTTTTGCAAAAAAAAACTAATTGACTTACTCTAATCATACTATACTTTACTTACTGCAATGTTAAGACTTCCTTAATAATAGATTCCAGCTTTTCCCCAATATCTGATGTTAGGCTAACTGTCCATGGTTCCCTGTTTTCTCTCTCCCTCCTTTCTTGAAAAGCGATGTTACATTTGGCAACTTCCAATCTGATGCAGCCATTCCCGAATCTAAGGAATTTTGGAAAATTTTTGCCAGTGCATCTACTATCCCTGCAGCTATCTCTCATTTAGACCCTAAAGTATAGGCCAATAGATATTGGAGACTTGTTGGATTTTAGTCCCTTCAGTTTCTTCAATACTTTTTCTCTGCTGTTATTAATTATATTAATCTCCTCGCTCATTTTAGCCCTTAGGTTATCCTCTATTTCTGTATACAATGCGTGATTTTCACTGTGAAGACAGACACAAAATATTAGTTCAGTATCTCTGCCATTCCCTCATTCCCTCATTCTCCATGATAATTTCTCCTGTCTCTGCTTAAAAGGGACTGACATTTACTTTAACTGCCCTCTTCCTTTTTATATGCTGTTAAAAGTTTACAGTCTGTTTTTAGATTTCTGGCTAGTTTGCTCTCATTTTCTAACTTTTCCGTTTTTATCAACTTGTTGGTGGCCCTTTGTTGGTTCCTAAAACATTTCCAATCCTCAGATTTGCTACTGTTCTTTGCAACATTATAAGCCTCTTCTTTTAGTCTAATACGATCCTTAGCTTCCTGAGCGAGCCACAGTTGGCTCTTTCTTGCTGAGCTTTTATTTTTCAATGGAATGTATTTTTCTTGAATATTTTGAATTGTTTCTTTAAACATTTTCAACTGTTCATTTGCTGCCTTATTTTTAGTTTATTTACCCCATCAACAATAGACAGTTCTCCCCTCATACCTATGTAATTGGCTATGTTTAACACTAAGATATTTGTTTGTGATTGAAGTATATCACTTTCAAACTTAACACCAAATTCAATGGTATCATGATCACAATGTCATGGTAGATCTTCTACTCTGACATTACTAATTAATCCTGCCTCATTATACAATGCTAGATTTGAGATAACTTTATCCCTGGTCAGTTCTACAATGTATTGCTCCGGGAAACTGACAGAGAACGTTCTACAAGCTCATCTTCTTGACACCTTTTGCCAATTTGATTGTCCCAGTCTGTATGAAGATTAAAGTCCACCACAATTATGACATTGCCTTTGTTACAAGCTTCCATAATTTATTGTTTAATGCTCTGTCCATCAATATAGCTACTGATAGGGGGCCCATAAACTGCTCAACCAACTTTTCCTGACTCTTGCTGTTCATAATTTCTACCCATACTGATTATACTTCATGATCTTTTGTGGTCAGATACATTCTCATTAATGTCCTTATGTCCTTTACCACCAGGGCTATTTCTCCTCCTTTGCCATTCTGTCTGCCTTTCCAAAATACTGAGGGGTGACCTGATCAAGGTGTACAAGATTATGAGGGGCATGGACAGGGTGGGTAGGAAGCAGCTGTTCCCCTTAATTGAAGGGTCAGTCAAGAGGGGACATAAGTTCAAGTTGAGGGGCAAGAGGTTTAGGGGGGATGTGAGGAAAAACCTTTTTACCCAGAGGGTGGTGACGGTCTGGAATGCACTGCCTGGGAGGGTGGTGGAGGCGGGTTGCCTCACATCCTTTAAAAAATACCTGGATGAGCACTTGGCACGTCATAACATTCAAGGCTATGGGTCAAGTGCTGGTAAATAGGGTTAGGTAGGTAGTTCAGGTGTTTCTCATGTGTCGGTGCAGATTCGATGGGCCGAAGAGCGTCTTCTGCACTGTGATTCTGTGATTGTGTCCCCGGAATATTTATTGCCCCACCTTCTTCATCTTGCAACCATGGTGAGTAAATCTATTGCATTTTGCCTCTATTTGTGTCACCGGTTGATTTATCTTGTTGCAGATTCTTTGTACATTCAGGTAAAGGACCTTCAATTTCATTTTTTTCTCTCCTGCCCTTCTATTCACTTAATGTTGGCCCTAGGACAGCAGGCAAGTATGTGTTTTGGGTGGGCACAAGCCACACTATCTTGGAAGAGTCTTATCCCCAGTAGGAGTTGCTTTAAATAGTAATGATTAAAACTCAGAGGAAGGAAATTTGCCAGTTACTTTGCTGCAATTATTTAAAGGTCTTATGGCAATCCCTTGAATGATGAGTACCCACACTTGTTAGAATGACAGAAATCAATATGTTTGTTTGGTAGGCCCATTTGGTTGTATTTTTCCTGTTCTTTGTTACCTGTCTTTTGTTAATGGTGTCACTTTCATAATTTTATTATACATCAATTTCACTGTCAAAGCATTGTACTTGTTCAGTGGTGAAGTCGCTTCTAACTTATATATTGATGCATGATTTTAAACAGACAGATGACATGATTGTGAAATGCTTAGAGGGAAATTCAAACAGACATTTTAGAATATGAGATGACAGCTTTTTTTGGACTGCAAATGGTGGATATGATTAATGACCAAATGTCAGTAAAAGTCATTAGGAAAAGATGGCAAATTTAGCTTCTCATCCAGGTGGAGGATGCCTGATGTTGAAGGATGGAACACCTGCCCATTCTCCCATTTATCCTATTAAGTGTTGCTTGACCAGTATAGACTGGGTAACTGCAGGATTACATTCCATTTGCTTCCTGAAAATTCTTCTTAATCCTGTTCTTAAAAGGAACTCCATACTTGACCAGTGTGAAGTTAAATCTTTGGCTAATTTTAGTGCCAATGAGTGGTGATTTGTGGTTAATCTTGTGCCCATGCTCTGGAGGAATAGGGTTGAGAATGTCCAGATTCATTAGCATAAACATATATTTTACAGTCAGTGAGTTCGTCTCCATTGACATGGAACAAGAAAGTGGAGGTTGGGAACTGAGGTTGGGAATCCTCCTTCTGGGGCCCATGTAATTCACGCAGTGGCTGACACATGGAAAGCTTAATTTAAATGTGAACTTACATTATAATGTATGCAAATAAGGCATAGTGTGCAGTAGGTATGAAATGAAACTCCTTGTGCAATGGAGGAACAGTTGGTATTTTTGCATATATTTTTCTTGTCTGTTTTTTAGTTCCCTTTTTGTCTGCTAGCTTTTTTTTGCTCTTTATTGCTATACATTAATTTCTGGGAAGAACAATTTTAGTATTTTGTTTGCAGTGGCCCACTGAGTGAATATTTATGTTGAATGCCTGAGGCATTCAAAAAACTTAGGCTGAACAAGAAAGGGTTAAAAATCATGGCACATAAAGTAGATTTTAGAAACAGGAATTCTGCCAGCGATAAGGCTTCCAAGTGAAAACTGCAGAGACCTTGCCTATTCCCAAGTCAAGTTATATGTAATGGTGGAAATTTGTCCTAAAGTGTCTCAAGTATAATATTTCATTATTGAAATGGTAAAGATGAATAAAGGCGTAACAGAGAGATGAGCATACATCAGAATTAGTTTGCCAACTTTCTATAGCAATTGCCCAGACATTGTCATCAACAACACTTGTTGCTGACCGCGAAGAAAGTGGTTGTCAATGATTTAGCAATCTCTGTGGACTTCCCCTTTCCTGACAGCAGTTTAAAACTGGAGCTAAGTCAAGGGGATCACCAGGGTGTGCAACAGTGGTGATGTCAACAAGCGGGTGAGTAACCTGGGAAGATAAAAGCACTTAATGTCCTTCATTTTTGACTTACGTTTTTAAGTAGTAACATAAATTAATTAAGGTAGAAGGTAAAATAAACATTGCTGAAAAAAGAGACATGCTGTCAAAGATTTTCATCTTGCACTTATCATGACCAATGCCAAATTTTACAATTACTACTGAACATCTTTACTGGCTAATTCTTTATTTGTAGAATGTCAAATTTCTTTTTTTTTAAAAAAAGGTGGATTTTTTTTATTAAGTAAAATTTTCTTATATTTATTTCAAATAGTCGTTTGGTAGTTCTGAACTTGGGTATTGCTGAAAAAAGAAACATTGTCAAAGATTTTCTTCTTGCACTCATCAGGACCAATGCAGGAATGCCAAATTTCAAAGGGAGCAACCAATTTGCCAGTCAATCAGCACCCTTTTCTCATGTGTTCAGTGCTACCAAATGACTATTTGAAATAAATATATGAAAACCTTTTTTAAAAAGTGGATTTTTTATTATTCTACAAATAAATAATTAGCCAGTAAAGATGTTCCATAGTAATTGTTAAATTAGTAGATTATTAAAAACACAGTTGATGACCAACTCACTTCCCACACTGTCTGGTTCACTGCCTTATAATGTCCAACTCACTCCACCCAAGATGTCTGATTCATTGTCCATACAATGTCTGATTCACTTCCACAATGTCCAATTTACGCTGCATGTGATGTCCACTCTGAACATGATGTTCTGATCCCATCCCCACATGATGTACCATTCACTCCCCCCATGATCTCCAATACACTTTCCCAATGATTCATTCTCTCCATGGTGTGTAATTCACTTCCGTAATGTCCAATGTATTCCCCCTCCACCACCCCTGGTGGGTCTGGGCGTTTGCATGCTGGAAGAGACCCAAATCCGGAAGTCCCTCCTTCATGGTGGGTATGGGACCAGGGTCATGAGGACTCAAAATGTCAACTTTGTTCTTCTCCACCGATGCTGCCAGACCTGCTGAGTTTTTCCAGGTAATTCTGTTTTTGTTTTGAAATTACTTGGAGCTGTCAATCAAACTATGAAATAGAAAGAACCCTACTATAACAATGGAAGTTTGTGAAATCAATCATGAAGCACTGATCCAGAAGTGATAGTCCTCAGGTTATGCCAACAGAGCGAAATAGCAAGCAATGCTTCTTTTAAACGCTCCAGATATTTTTTCAAAAGTTTAAAGGGCAAGAGTTTTAAATGCCTTGACAACTTGATGGTTGCCTTGAAAGTTCATTTTGACACATTTGACAGTTCCAATGATCTTGGCAGTTAATGAGTTTATGCACCTTTATACATATTCATGCCTACTTTGAACAACCCCAAGGGACACCTGACCTCCCCAACAGCGTGAAACCAGTTTGAGATCATCCACTTAGCCCGCTGATGGCGGGTCGCATTTCCCACCATCGGATGTCAGGAACCTCATTGTAATACATCTGCATATCATTATTAGGCCAGCCCACCCGAATCGTTCCACGCCCCGCTGGATTGTCCGATCACATCGGTGGGAAAACACACTGACGTGTTTCACAGCAGCACATAAGCGACATGCACCTGGCAGGCTGCACTTGGCTTGGGTCTTCAAGGGTTGTTTTTCTACCTTGCTTTGGTCAGCACACGCAGTCATTAATGTCAGGCTTCACAGAAAGCATCACATCGCTTTTAGAGGGGCTCACAGCAGGTCTGTTACCTATACTATCAGCCATATGTGGCTGCAGGGCTAGGGCTTGATTGGTGAAGGTGGAGACATGGCCTAAGGCAGTGGAAGAGGCTGCAGGATGAGAGCTGTATGGGGAAGGAGGATAATCCAGGATGTGTGTCGAGGCACATGTTGATCTGTGCAAGTGGCCTCAAGATGGTGATGCCTGAGGAGGCAGCCTCCAGAGGAGATGAGGCCAGATGGACATGTAAGGGTATGTGTGTGAGAATGGGTGGTGATGTCCCTTGAGCTGGCAGTGAGTGAGATGCCAGTGAATGTGTGATGGGCTTGAGTGTGTAAGTTTAGAGTGATGAGATGGTTGCCATACCCTGGCTACACGGATGAAATCATTCATCCTCTCTCTGCATTGGAAGGCCAACTTCTTCTGTGCACCATTGGCACTGATCACCACTGCCACCGACTCCCAAGCCACTGCCCATCCTGTGGCCAGAGCAGGGGTAGAGGACATTGCGGCTGGCCTCCATGGCATCCAAGATGTGTTCCTGTGATGCTTCACTAAACCTGGTGGCTGCAGTTTTTTTACCTTCCCTGGATATCTTCCCTGTGGTAGTCCTGGGCTGGAAGCACTCAGGTGTGTGCAAATATCTGAACTTTAAATATGGCACCCAGCATGATGAAACAGCGAGGTGATGACGTGGTGGGTAAATGAAAGCCCGCCCACCATGAAAATGGTGTGTTTCCCAGGGATGCATAACTAATGTGGCAGGTTTGGGACGTTACAGCACGAAAACCCGCCATTGCGGTTA
This sequence comes from Carcharodon carcharias, assembly GCF_017639515.1. Lineage (NCBI taxonomy): Eukaryota > Metazoa > Chordata > Chondrichthyes > Lamniformes > Lamnidae > Carcharodon > Carcharodon carcharias. Next base: position 112,927,487 of record NC_054477.1, read on the forward strand.
GCCCCCACTATCGCACTTAGTGCAAATTTGGGACGATTCTGCCCATGATGTCGCCTGAGGACCACCATATATCTTGGTGTGCTTGCCTTTTAACTTCCCTAATTCATCCTGAAAAACTATGTTGTATTTGCTATGAAGTTCTGGGATTTCATCTGATTTTATGTGAAATATCTCAGACCAGCCAAGTTTGATCTTCTGTAGCCAATCCCGACCTAAAAGATTGGGTCCCTCTCCTTTCACTATTATTACAGGCAGTTGAGCTAACTGTTGCTTGTAAGAGACTGGGACAGTGGCAATGCCCTTTACTTGAATAGATTCTTCCGTGTAAGTTCTTAATTTAGTGGTTGTCCACTCCAAGTTTATTGGCTGTCATCCTTCATTAGGGTACCTGAAAGCATGCTCTTCTACCACCGTAGTTGAGGCACTGTATCCACTTCCATATGCAATGGCTTCTTATTCACTTGTACCGTCACCGTAATAGGCTTAGTCTGCATAATAGTCACATTATATAAGGAGTAAACATCAGGAGCAGCAGCTTTAGTCTTTGCTGTACCAGTACTTCTATCATGTTTGTTTGCTGTTTTGCAGACTGTTTTAACTTCGTGCGGCATTGCCTAACCATATGACCCTTCTTATGACAATAATGACATTCTGCCTCTGAATTTACAGGTATCTGCTCCGTTGTCACCTCCACATCTATAGCAATTTTGTCTTGAAACCAATGATGAAGCGTTTCTCAGCAGGTCTGACAGTGTCCGTGGAGAGAGAGAGACAGAATCAACGTTTTGAGTCCGTACATACGGAGTCAAGATGTTGACTCTGCCTCTCTTACTCCACAGATGCTTTCAGACTTGCTGAGTTTTTCCAGCATTTCTTGTTTTTGTTTCAGATTTCCAGCATCCGCAGTATTTTGCCTTAATGAAGTGTTTCTGTTCAGCTTCTTAATGTTTCTCACAGTGGCTATTGAATTGCGCTTTAATTCTGCAGCTCTTTTGCACCACACTCAGTGGCAGCTTCCCACCCAACATGAAGAATGGTGCCATTATCCAAGTGTTGCAAAGCCTGCGAGTCTCTCACAGCACTTTTCATGGAGAGGGCAATTTCTAGGGCGGGTTTAAAATTGATATCTACCTTGGCAAGTAATTGGTGCTGAATGACGTCACCCTTGACTCCACGAACCAATCGGTACTGCAGCATATTGTTTAAAATGTCTCTGAAGTCGCTGTAATCTGTTAACTGCTTGAGGTTTGCTACATAGATTGTGATGGACTCTCCTAGGGCCTGAACTCTTGAATTGAATTTAAAGCGCTGCATTATCACTGATGGTTTCAGTTGGAAGTGTGTTTTCGCTAGGTCCACTAATTCACTATATGACTTGGCAGTCAGGTTACAAATCAAGTTGTATATTTTACTGCCATATACCCATTAGAGAATCACTTTCAGTTTTTCTTCAGCGGTTATTTCATTTGCTACAAAGTAAAATCCAAGGCACTCAACATACTGACTCCAATCTTCATTATTAGCATCATATGGATCAATTCTTCCAAACATCAGCATGACTGGTGAGTAGTCTTATTTTAAAAATCAATTTACTTACAGTAACAGGGGGAGGCGCAGAGACAAAGTTGATTTTACCCTCGTCCCCAAATGTGATCGCTCTATGGTTTCATCAAGAAACAGTCAAACTTTATTACAGAGACATTTTTAGTGCTTGCACGTTGACCAAATCTCTCATTGGAAAAACATCCCCCCACCCTGTGGATTGCCGCGCTAAGAGCTCACTGTTCGGAGCCTCCGCAGAATACCACATGACCTGTGATTGACAGGAGGGGGTGACTATACATCACGTTACCACAGCAGCACACGCAACCAACCTGGAAAGTGTGCAGTGAGCTTTGGACTGCTCCACCAGAATCATTGCTTCAAAATCTCATTTATAGCAGGCCTATGGGTTTCTCATTGAATGTCTTGGTGTGCAGTGACCCTTGTTGTATCTGTACTGGGGTTATGGTTGAGGGTCTCTCATTAGGATTAGAAGCCATATCCTCAGCAGGTAGCTCTTGTTGCCCAGAATACATCTGCATACCTGGGAAGTGGAGCAGAGAACATGAGGCAGTCTTGGCTCATGGGGTATAAGTGTATTATGGCAACTCCCTAGAAAGTATGCACAGATGTGCAGTAAGTTCTTCCTATGGTCATATGGTTGCATGGAATACTAACACTTCCAGTTGATAAAAGAGTCTGATATTGCTATGGCTGCCTTGATTGCCTTGATGGCTGCAGTCCACAATGTCCTAAACCTGGGGGAGGGGTGGGGGTGGGTGGGGGGCGGGGTGGGGGGAGGGGGGCGCACTGCCTATAAGTGCAGAACCAGTAGCGGTTGCATCTGTTGAGAAGCTAATGAATTCAGGCAGTCTTGTGAAGAGGGCGTCTGTAACATCATTAATGCTGCGGTAAGCAGCCAACTCGGATATCCCACAGAGGCCAGCAGAGGCCTGAAAGGAACCCAAGGCTAAGAAGTTGAGGGCCATGGTCACCTTCAGCATTACCATCAGGGCCTATCGATGAGCGGTTCTAAGAGTCAAGCCATCATCCAGGAGTGTACAAATGTCAGTCACAATCTCTTCCTGCAGCACTGGCATTCTGACAATTCCAGGAAGGTGAGCCTATTGCTGTACACATGGAACTCAGGGTATTCTTGGATCCCTCAGCTCCAGGGTACTGGCTGCTGAGGTTGTGCCTCTTGCTGCCTCAGGGGCCCTTTCTTGGTGGCACGTGAGGCTGCTGCTGAAGCTGCTCTACTTGAATGGCTTGCAGGTGTGAAGGAGCAGCCCCTTGTATAGTGGCAGATTTCCTTTCTTGAGAGATAGATTACACTGATACCCTGTTGGTGCCCAGGCTTTGTCTTCACGAACCAGACCACTGCCTTCTCCACCTCCCTGGTGCCAATTCAGGGCCTTCCCCTAAGGCTTTTCTGCTCAAGGTAACAAAAAAGTATCCTTACTTGCAAAGGATTCAAAGTTTTCCTGTACTCCTGAGTGGTGCATAAGCTTCCAAACCCCACACAACTCCTTTTAAATTCAAAATGACTGCTTCAGTAGTCTTTAACATGGCGATCCTGATGTCCTTCACCATACATGTCAGCTTGTGGCCCTCCCTTGTTTCCCATGCCAGTGAAAATGGCTGGCATCAGAAACTGAAGGCGGTAATTCTGCCTCTTTTTTTGCCCGTTCGATGCAATTTGGCTCAGTGTCACAATGGGAAATTCCAGTACACGATGCCCTATACTCCCACCCTCCCACATTCCCACCCTGTGATGTTGGCTTTACCTTGCATCTGCACCCTGGCTGCTTTCCAGGCTGACATGTGGACAATCTGTCAATTTGGCTGGCTCTTGGGCTGAAAACCTGTTGAAAAATTTAAAAGACATCCATAATTAAATTTGGCGTGACATGTGCGAAACCCTTTTGCCTGTCTGAAAATCCTGCCACCAGTGTCTTCCCTGTTTGAAGTAAATATCAAAACTCTGTTCACAGTTGATGTTACATTGTGAACTATTCCTTTCATTAGACTACTTGTATGATCATGCACATTGTGATGTGAAACAAGCTCATGTTAGTTTGGGGCACCTAAGGATAGGCCTAAGTTTTATGCAGCACTCTACCATCGCAACATTTTCTGAGAAATAGTAATCCAGAAATAATATTCATGATGTTGCCAGCCTGGTACAACTCGGCATTGATGTTAAGGCATTTTACTTAAAAACAAATTCAATGGATGATGGCGAAATAAGGTAAGATGATCTTATGGGGATAAACATAAATCTTTTAGAAATGCAGTTTAATATTTTTCCAGTTGAAATCCTTAAGGGCAAGTGTTCTATCAAAGAGCTACAGCTGGAGTTTTGAACATAAAAACATCCTTTGATCCTCAATATGTACATTTAATTAAACAGGGAAAGAGGTTTTAGATCCATGGTTTAGTGAAGGATCTGCAGCCAATTACTAGCAGTTGACAGGTGATGAGGGTGGATAGCTAGAATTGCAGCCAATCTCAGGTGTTAACTGCTGGATTTACAATTGAATCTGCAGTGATATGTGACAAAAGACTGGAAAGTTTTGTATGAGTCCTGATGAACCAAAGTGAGGGCTCTCTCAACTTCCCTGCTGTTAAGGGTTGGGGTTGTAGTTAGGGGTGGGTTAGAGTTAGGTTGAAGGGTGTGGGCAGGAGGGTCGTATTTCCTCTGTCATTTCTCAAGGATTTTTGTTTCACAGGTGCCTGTCACTTCTGTTTGGCTTATGCTATTTATAGCTTTCTTGTCCAGTGTTACTTGCTATTATCCTTTTCTTTGGTAGTTTCTTTTTCTAATCCAGGGCTGGGATTATGATAGTGGAGCTGATTTAGGTCCACAAAAACTGGTAGTTTCTAAATTAGGGCTGTTTGCTTCCTGGGTGCTTTATTTCAATGTCGTTGGTTGCTTCAGCATTAAGATTTGGGGTTGGAGGCATAAATTAAATTCTTGAAAGAGTGTAGATTTGGTGTATGTTAGGATCAGGATAAAGACCATGGTTGAAGCTGAGATGTGGAGTCTGGACTGTGACTGTAAATTGAATCCAGGGTGCTGTCAGGGTCAGGGTCAGGTTGGCAGGCCCTGGAGAGAGGTGTGGGGAAGAGAGTAAAGGGCAGGGGGTGATAAGCTAAGGGTGGGTGGGGGGAGTGGGGAGGAGTGTTCACACCTTGGGCCTCCAATGGGTGCAGAATGCCCAACCGGGAAGCAAACTGTGTTCCCTGACCACCCCACTCCCACTCCAGCCCGTCAGCTCTTGTTGGCTTGGGTCTCCCCCACCGTGGATAAAATGCCAGCAGTGGCAGGAGGAAGCCCTCAAGGGCTTCAATTGCCCCACAGGTGAGCACACTGCATATTATTCTGGCCATTATTTGACAAAAGTGGACTGGAAACAGCCGTTTGAACATAAATCAGTGTCAGGGCAGTGGGAGGCGTTCAAGGAGGAAATACACAGGGTTCAGGACAAATAGGTTTCCAGAAAGAGAAAAAGTGGGACTCCCAAATCTAGATCTCCTTGGATGTCAAGGAGCATACAAGGTAGGAAAAGGGAGAAAAGGGAAATGTATGTTAGATACTAAGTGCACAATACTGCAGAGAGCCTGTTAAAGTAACAGAAGTGCAGGAGTAAAGTTAAAAAGGAAACTAAGAAAGCAAAGAGCGGGCATTTAAAATATACTGGCAAGTAAAATGAAGGATTACCCAAAGATGTTTTATAAATATTTAAAGGACAAGAGGATAACTAACTAAAGAGTAAGGCCAATTAGAGATCAAAATACTTACCTGTGTGTGGAGGTGGAAGACTTGATAGTGGTTCTTAATAAACACTTAGTGCCTATCCTCACAAAAGAGGGGGACGATGCAGCCATCAGTTAACAAGGAGGGTTGTGAAATATTGGATGGGATAAGCATAGTGAGGGAGAAAATATTAACATATTTAGCATCTTCTAACGTAGATAAATTGTCAGGGCCAGATGAAATATATCCCAGAATACTAAGAGAATCATTGCCCTCTGGCTTCAGGTCTGCTGCTGGACAGCTAATATTGTCCAGTTGTTTAAAAAGAGTAAAAAGGATAGATCAAGTAAGCACAGGCTCATCAGCTTAACATTTATGGCCGGTAAATTATTGCAAGTTCTAAGGACGCTATAAATCATCATATAGAAAATCAAGGACTGCGTGCATTGATTGATTAAGGGAATGTCATGTCTGAATAACTTGATCAAAGTTTTTTGAGGAGGTAAGAAGGAGGGCCGGTGAACGTAATATGGTGGTGAAGTCTACATGGATTTTACCATATGGAAGACTGGTCAGAAAAGTAAAATCCCAGTGGCAAGCTGGATCCAAAATCGGCCCAGAAGCAGGAAGCAAAGTATTATGGTTGACAAGTGCTCTTGTAACTGGGAGGTTATTTCCAGTGGAATTCCACAGGGATCAGTACTTTGGTCCCTTACTTCAGGATCATATATATAAAAGATTTAGATGTGGGGGACGTAATTAAGATGTTTGCAGATGATACAAAATTTGGCTATGTGGTTGATAGTGAGGAAGAAAGCTGTAGGCTGCAGTCGGGCAGAAAAGTGACAGATGGAATTCAATCTGGAGAAACTTCAGGTAATGCATTTAGGGAGGCAGAGACATTCAACACGTATAAAAAAATACTTTGATATGCACTTGAAGTGCTATAACCTACAGGGCTGTGGACCAAGAACTGAAAAGGGGATTAGGTTAGAAAGCTTGTTTGCAGCCAGGAGAAGCAGGATGGGCTAAATGGTCTCCTTATGTGCTGTAAAGTTAGTATCGTTCCGGGCTTTTTTTTAATGCAGTTTACTGCTTTGGGCTCAGGTAGTCAGGATTAGACTTGTGGGTGGGAGTCAGGGTATTAGTTAGGATAGGGTTAGAGTTGGGGTTGGGATCTGGGGTAGTCACGGTTAGGGTCAGAATCAGGATAAAAGTCAGGGTCAGAATCAGCGTTAAGGTCTTGGCTACATTTAGAGTTAGACTTACAGTAAGATTTGAGTTAGGGTTGCACACAGCCAGCTCCCATAAATAACAAGATTAATAAACAGAAAATCTGATTTTATTAGTTGCAGTGGTTTAAGGATCAATGTTGAATAGGACACTGGGAGAACTCTTTTTTCAAATATTGTCATAGGATCTTTGAAATTCCCATGAGACAGCAGATGAAGCTTCGGTTTTACATCTCATCTGGAGGTGACTCCATCAGCTGTGGAGTATTCCTTCAACTAGATTGTCAGCCCAGATTACTTTACACAAACCTAAATTCATGACCTACTCTCTCAGAGACAAAAGTGCAACATTGAACTGAGGCTGACACCTGCTCACAGTTTATATATTTATCTTATGAACTATTCACTGAGCTCAATTTCCTTTCTGAAAATACGTTTTGTTGCTTTAATGTAACCATGTTCCTTTGTGGCTTTTTAAAGCAATTTTTCAGCGGTAGTGGCAGAAGTAGTGCTTATCTCCCAGACATTGTCAAGACCAAGTAAACATAAAGTGGTCTCATAACTTTGTTTAACAGTTTGGATTAGAGCCAGAATCACCATTAAAGCTATAAACTTTATATTTCTGGTGCACTGAGATAGTCCATAAGCTTACATTTAATGAAGAAGTACAAGTAATGAGTGAAGAGACCTTTTAGCACTAGCATTTTGCCCAAGTTATCATCAGCAACATAAATGTTAGCTGTCTCCAGATGTTACAACATGAGATGCAGGGATTACTTTGTTACTGATCGATCTCATTTATTCCTCTTTGACTTGATTTGGTGTTAGTTGTGACCCAGTGGTAGAACTTTTGCCTTGAGTCAGAAGGTTATGGGTTCAAATCCCACTTTTGATTCTTGAGCACATAATTCAGGCTGACATCTCAGTGCAGTACTGAGTGAATGCTGCTCTGTTGGAGATGCTGTCTTTTGGAGAAGACCTTAAACTTAGGCCTTATTTGTTCTGTCATGTGGTTGTAAGAGATTTATGGCACTACTTTCAAAAACAGCAGGAGATTTTTCCCTTTTTTTTGAGCAATATTTATTCTTCAACCAACACCACGAAACAGATTATCTGTTCATTATCTGTTTATCTGACCTCATGAGCAAATAGGCTGTCATGTTTCCTTGATAACAGTGAATGCACATCAAAAGCACTTAGTAGGCTGTAAAACTATGGGATGTCCTAAGGTTGCAAAAGGCAAACTTATAAATGCACGTTTTTCCTTACATTGATTCTCCTTTAGGCTAGTCTACCACCTCCATATTGCCTGGTTTGGATAGGGGAGCACATCACGTTTATTAGAACAAAGAGGTTGGGGAACAAGGAATTTGTCAGAGGGGAAAAGTGTTTGACAAGAAAATTGATCTTAAGAAAGTCATCAAGACAAGGAGGGAGATTGAGGCTTTGAAGACAATTGATGGGGAGGATAGAGATCTTGCAATTGAACCTTTAGTCACAGGGAATGGGTGGAGCTTGAATAGACCAGGCCCAAAAGTAAGGCTGTCCACAACAGCACTTTTGTCTCTGCTCCTATTTCTACCCAGAAGTGAAAGCGCAAGTTTTTAAGTAGGATTTAAAGAATACATTATTTGGGAAATTTTAAGTCCTTGTTCCAGTGGAAAGACAGTGAATGGGAAATTAAAGTGCCATGGGCCATTTACCTCCTTTATTCCCATGGGTCCCAAAATCAACCTCTTCTTTATAGCAGGTGAACAGGATGATCAGTGGAAGGCAGTCTGGTCCTGCTTTAAGTATGCAGATAGGCTCTGATTATGTCACCAGCACTCAACTGCAATCTTAACCTCAGGTCACCTTGACATCAGAAAACCCTGATGTCTTCCCACCAGGTTAAACATATCAGGAAATGCAGCTGGCGCCAGAAACATTCAAAGAAAGAAAACTCCTTTATTTATTTTTCTGTTCTGTGGGATGGACAGAGTGATCCAGGAAAACAGAATGCTTTGTGAACTAAGGGCTTTAGTTGGGAATTTGGTGCAAATGGAAATTCAATGCGAAGTAAGAAGGAGGAATTGCTTTTTGTTTGACCTCTCGTGGCTGCTGAGTGTTCTTGTTGTTCTGAGAGTTTATTCTGGGAGGCAGTTACATCCCTTAGGTTAAGTAGAACTTTACAGTTGGTTAAAGGTCAGGGACAGGAGGGTGAGACTGCGAGTGGGGTAGGTATGGAGATCCAGCATTAGTGATGGAGGAGCCTCCATCCTGGACTTTGAACAATAGGAACAAGGTATTTGCTCCTGATGTGAATGAAAGCAAGGACTGAAAGGTGAATGAGCAAATTCACAATGGCACCATGGTGCAAGATGCCATTCAAGTAGGGGGAACAAAAAGGTATATGGCCTTGATAGAGGACAGTATAGTCAGGTGATAGATACTGTTCTCTGCAGCCTCAACCAAGAATTCTGAAGACTGTGTTGCCTGTCCAAAGGCAGGGTTAAGGTCATCTCTTCATGGCTGGAGACGAACTTGCAGTGGGAGGGTTAGCATCCAGTTGTCATGGTCCATGTAGGTGTAAACAACTTAGGGGAAAGTGAAATAACGTTCTGCTGAGAGAGTTTGGGCAGAGTCCAAATTAAAATGCAGAACCTCAAAGATAATCTTTACTGGATTGTGACATGAGCCATGTGCCAAATGAGATAGAGTCAAGCCGATTAGAGAACTAGAAGTATGGCTCATAGAGTGGTTTGGGAGGAAGGGGTTTCAATTCATGGGGAATTGGCATCAGTATTGGGGAAAGAGGGAGCTGTTCCATTGGGATGGGCTCTGCTTAAACCAGGATGTGACCAGTGCTCTGACAAATCATATAACTAGGGCTGTGGACAGCACTTTAAACTAAAAGAGTGGGAGGACAGGGGATTTAGAAATCCAAAGAGAAGAATCAAGACAATTGAACAGTGTGGCAATCTGGATCAAGAAAAGCAGGGTAGGACAGGCAGGGACAGAGGGTTTAGCAGTATCAGCAATTAAGTTCATACAGAAAATAGTTGTGAAAGTATAAAAGTAAAGGCTCTTTATCTGAATGCATGAAGCATCCACAATAAGATAGAGGAAATAGATCCACACATATAGATAAATAATATAAATCTAATTGTCATCGCAGAGACATGGTTACAAGGTGACCAATGTTCGGAACTAAATATTCCAGGGTACAAAATAAAAGACACACAGAATGGAGAAAGAGGAGGGAGACCCCTGATTGTAAAACAATGACAAAAGGAGAGAAGTGAGAAAGGATCTTGGCTCAGAAGATCAGGAAGTAAAATCAGCATGAGTGAAGATTAGGAATAATAAGGGTCAGAAAATAATGGTGGGGTAGCTTATTACACCCCTCTCCCCCACAACAATTGGTATACTGTTGGATAAAGCATTAAGCAAGTAATTAGTGGAGCTTGTAACAAAGGCAATGTAAAGATTGTGGGGACTTTAATCTTCAGATAGACTTGACAAATCAAATTGGCAAAGGTGATCTTGAATATAGGTTTGTTGAATGCTTTCGGGACTGTTTCCTGGAACAACACATTGTGGAACTAACTAGGGATTAAGCTATTTTAGATCTAGTATTGGGCAATGAGGCAGAGTTAATTAGTGATATCATAACAAAAACTCTGCTGGGAAATAGTGATCATAATATATTAAATTCCATAGTAAATTTGAAAGTGGCATACCCCAGTCCAAAACAAGAATCTTAAACTTGAACAAAGCTAAATTACAGATATGAGGGGTGGGTTGGCTAACTTTGATGAGTTAAATAGTTTAAAATGTATTGCAATAACTAATGAGTGGGAAACATTTAAAGAAACAATTCAAAACGGTTCAGCAAAACTGCATTCCATTAAAAAACAAAAACTCAAAAGAAAGCTTCATCCATGGCTTACTAAGGAAAATAATAGATTAAAGGAAGAGGCTTATAATGTTCTTACAATGAATAGTAGTACGTAGCAGTAATAATAGCAAGTCTGAGGATTGTGAGTGTTTTAGAAACCAGCAAGGAACTACCAAAACTTTGATAAAAGGAAAAAAATTAGAACATGAGGATAAACTAGCCAGGAATATAAAAACAGATTTTAAGTATTTTTACAAATATGTAATGAGGGCTGTAGCTAAAGTAAATGGCTAAAATAAATGTTGGTCCCTTAGAGGCAGAGACAGGAGAAATTATCATGTGGAATGAGGAAATGACAGAGACATTGAAGAAATATTTTGGCCCAGATTTCCACTCCAAGATTGGGTGTGCAGAGACTGGAGAATACCTGACTTTTAAAGATGGCTACCCAGATGCCAGATTTTCGGTCCTGGGGACTAACTGGGTTAGAAGTCAGGGCAGGAGACCTGGGACAAACAATGGAGACTTCCAGGTGTGGAGACGGGCTGGGCAGAAGGCCGGCCTCGAGACTCCAACACTAGATCCAATGTTTAAAAATAAAGACTAAAACATGAAATATCCATCCAACTCTCAGCTTTTACCCCCCTCACCCTCCACACACTCCTTTGGCACCACCAATGTCACCCCTTTTCCCATCCACCCGATAAACACTGCCACCTCATGCTCCCTCCCCACCCCATTACACCTTATACCTTCTATGCCAACCCATGACCCCCCCAACCCCCATGGCTCTTTATAGCCCCTATGCCAAATTATGCCCTTCCATCCACCCCCATGGCCATTTATAGCACCTCTGTCAACTGAGGGCCAGCTCATGCTAACTCATGTTTCCCCATCCACCACCCTTTGCTCTTACACACTCCATGCCATCTCACCTAGTATCCGCAATCTGCTTTGATGGTATTGATTGAGGGATAAAAGTTGGCCAGGACATAAGAAGGACCTCCCACTTTTTCTTCAAATAGTGACTTGAAAGGCATAATGTCCACCTAAAACAGCAGCTTGGCCCTTCATTTATTGTCCCAACCCAATACATCCTATCACTGTAGCAATTCCTCACTACTGCACTGAAATGCCAACCTAAATTATGTGCTCATGCCTTTGAAGTGGGATTTCAACCCAAACCTTCTGGCTATCAAAGCAAGAACGCTACCGAATGAACCAACACTGACATCTTAACAAACAAGTGATCATAGTATCTGATACATTATGTTGTGCAATATACATTTCATGCATTACATGGTATATTTTATGAGCTTTCATTTTTGGGAGGATTTTGTACCATACATGAATGTGAATTTGACAACTAGCACTGCAGGTCAATGCTTCGTGGTTCCGCATTTCAACTTTAATCATTGGAAAACCACTACCGAGACACTTTGATCCGGTTCCTGGAATACTGGCTCTGGTGGATTGTCTAGTGTTAGCATTATTTGCGCATAATCAGCAGACACGATAGTGACTCCTCAACCACACAGTAAATGTCTGCATGAGTGCCTGCCTTAGCGCACCATAGCCAGGAACCTGTGGCAGAGTCAGAGAGGAAGAAAACGTTATTTCATCAGAACTTTCATCAGTTTCGATGAAAGGTCATTGACCTGAAATATTAACTCTGTTTCTCTCCACTGATGACCTGTTCAGCATTTCCAACAGTTTTTGTTTTTATTTCAGATTTCCAGAACCTGCAGTATTTTATTTTTGTATTAAGAGAAAGTTCTTGTGACCCTTTTCAAATTTTGTGGGGGCAGTGAGTTTAATCAAGGTAATCAAACCTACCTGAAATAATTTGGATTTAGTGCAGTAGAAATTCTACCACTGGGAATGTGTGAATTGGGTCCGGTGATTGCTCGCCAGATACTATGACTGGCTTTCCCATTGAGTAAGTCTTCGTGCTGATAGTGCATTCTCAAGACATTTATCCCATGTACAAACAAATGCTACCTATTTTTGTTGATTTCTAAAGCTATCCTTCTTCAGCAGGTGGAAAATTAGGTTTCCTTCACTTTGCCTTTGTCAGTGAGAAAAGTTACTCCAATGTCTCTTGAAGCCCTACAGAAGCTTCACTTCATTAATTCAAGTTGAACTTAACTCTTTTAAGTACAAACACATTTCCATCTGTTTCAGATGAAGTTACATTGTTTCATAGTTTGCCTTTGTGAGATTTGAACTCTTGATCTTGGGGTTACAACCCCAGTACCATAACCACTTGGCTATTTAGGCCAAGCCTTCAAGTTGAATGTATCTGAACTCATTTGATATCAGAGCAAGATAGCTTGCAAAGTAGTCAAGTTTTTGCTTCCTTTAAAGGGCAGCAATGTAATTAAGCCATTATGTTAGTAAAACACCGTTATCACTGGAATTATTTCAAGGTGGTTTTAGTTAACTATCAATACTTCGCTTACTTATAAAAGCACACTTATGACACACAGGTCAATCTGTGGTTTACTGCAGGATAAAATTTGGTGCATTGACGCAGAAGAATGTTAATGAGCTGTTACTGATTACTCTAATTCTGCAATACTATTAATGAACAGCATATTAAAAATATTCCTGTGATGCTTCATTTAAGGGCCTGACTACAAGAGTGGAAAGATTTTCCAATTCACCAGCCAAAATGACATTTCAACACACGCTTAAAAGTCAGAGCCATTGGAGATGAGACTCTGATCAGCTCCAAGAAATAGTGACCAGGATTTTCTATATTTGTGCCTGTCAGCCCAAAATTTTCCTGTCAATTGAAATGAATGGAGAATGATAATTGTAGGCTGGTGAATACATGAGCAGCAAACCCCTGCTGATGAACGTTTATTAGTGGCAGTATGGAGTTAAAATTATAGAATGGTTACAGCATGGGAAGAGGCCATTCAGCCTATAGTGTCTGTGCTGGCCCTCTGAAGAAGCAATTAATCTAGTGCCACTTCCCTGCCTTTTCCCCATTGCGTTTTCCCCATAGCCCTGCAAATTGTTCTTTTCCTGATAAGGTTCGAATTTCCTTTGGAAAGCCTAAAATGAACCTATCTCCATCACACTCTCAGGCAGTGCATTCCAAGCTCTAGGTCATTAATATATATCAGGAAGAGCAAAGGGTCTAAAAACTGAACCCTTGGGAAATCCACCATAGACCTTCCTACAGTCTTCTGTCAATCAGCCATTTTCGTGTCCATGTTGCTACTCTCCCTTTTATACCATGAGATTTAACATTGTTCATTGGTCTGTGTTGTAATATGCATTTTAAGGGATATCAACATGACATCACTAGAAGGGAACTGTGTCATGTGATCCAGTCTTGATTTCACTTTCATTTTGAGCAGAGCACACATACCTCTGATACCTTCAAGCCTTATAATTATGTATAACTGTTCTCATATGCCTAGTCTTAATAAATCAACCCACCGTGTGTTTACCAAATCCCTAATGAGTGATTGGTGCCTTGTGTCTTGTACAGTAAATAAGCTCAAGGCGTTATAGCATTATAATAATGTAACATGGTGATCTATGGTGGTAATGCAGGTGGCAGAAATATTAAGTACAAGTATGACATGGTGAACAGCCTTAGAACATGCTACATGACATGAGAAGACCCTTGATGTTTTGGTGAGATTGCAATGAACCCACAGCATCAGAGAGTGTTGAAAATGCAGTGTGCTGACTGCAAAGAAAAGCTTAGAAGGTACAATGCTGACCTAGTGCTCAAATGAAGAGCTGGTAAGCAGGTGGTCCCTCATGGTGAGATTGCAGGGCATGGCCTGTCAGTTCCATACGTGAGGCAATGCATTTATAGGACCAGCACTGGGTTAGCTCAGTTGAAAAAGGCCAGTGACCAGGGTGTGGGCCAAATTGATAGAGAGCACAGGAGAGTCAACTAAAAAAGGATCATAAAAATTGAACTTGAGAAGGTTGCAATTATAACTGGTGACCTCAGGGGCAGAATTTTCTGGCTGGCAGGAGGGGCAGAGCAGGAGCGGGCACAGGTGGGCATAGACCCAATCGCCATCCGCGATCGGGTCTGCGCTGCCATTTTACGTGGGCAGGCCAATTAAGGCCCACCCCGCATGAATTGCGGCTCCCGAGGACAGCAGGAATGGGCAGGCAGCAGCGAGACTGCAATGACAGCCGGGTCCAATGGCAACCTGGCAGCCTCTTTTAAAAAGTTGCTGCAGCCTTTCCAAGGCTGCGAATGATGGCCAGGGGAAGGGCTCCCCAGAGGGCTGCTGGTGAGCAGGCTAGGGAGGAGGGTAGGGCAGGGGAGGACAGTGTTCCCTTTGTTTTTCTGATGACTGCCTTGCTACCCTCCTCGAGGGAATGGCAGCATGGCAGGTGGTCCTGGTACCCCAGGACAGGTGGAGGAGACCTCCCCACATCACGAAAAGTGCCTGGGAGGAGGTGGCGAAGGTGGTGAGCTCCCGTGGCATGGTGCGATGTGCCTGGGCCTAGTGTCGCAAGCGGTTCAATGACTTGTTGCTCTCAGGAAGGGTGAGTACCATGTTGGCATTGGCCACTTAACCCAGCAGGTGGGCTTCCCCCCTGCTGCTTCTACCCGCCAAAGTCTGAGTGTCGTGACTGCACTGAATTATTGACAGTGTGTGTCCTTGGCTGGGTGGGCCAGCAGATATTACCCATACTGAGGTCAGACTGAGAGGGTGGTGAAGAGATGGGTTCTGCACCCACAGCATGTGGTATACTGAGACCCATATGACTGTTTGGGGGCAACCTGGAGGAGCTGCACCAAGGCTCAGTGCTGGAACTCCAGGACATGTCAAAGTCAGGGTGATGACATGTTGGGAGGGGATCTTCAAGATGGTGTGGCAACAAACCATCTGCTGCCCTCTGCGCTCCAAGTGCTTGCGCCTCCTTGCTATGGAAGGATGTATCATGTGGTGCCTAATGTGATGGAGGCAGCATTTGCCCAAGGTGGGATGGGACGGTGGGGCACAGGCCCAGCATCTTTGTGTAAGTGTTCGGCAGCAGCAGGGTGAGAAGGCACAGGAGACCTGATATGTCCCAATCTGGTTGGGGTGGGCCGTGCGCAAAGCGAGTCCATGTACAATTTGCACTAATCAATGCTCTTCTCTTATTTTTAGGGGAAGAATGCTCATAATGCTGCAGAGTGTGTGAGGACTGGCAGCAGCCAGGCACAGTTAGCCATTCTTGGCCGGTTTGAGCAGGAGGCCCTGGATTTGGAGAGGCGCCATGCACCCAGGTCCACCGGTGGCGGTGAGGCTGGAGTGCCACAGCCAGGTATGTATGCCCAGAAGTGAGGTCACCATTGTTCTCTCAACAGCCGTGGCATGGCTGAATGCTCAGTGATTTAATTTTGCAACATTTCTTGACCATTTCTTATGGCAGGATGAGCGCATAATGATCCGGGGAACAGGGATGCACATTGACATTGTCTCCATGTTAACTGATCCACTGTCCTTGTTCTTCCTTTCAGCATCAGCTGGGCAGGCCTTGGAGGAGGAGCAGCAGAGGCCCCCTCTCACACCTGAGGGCCCTGAAGCCTCACCAGTGTCACACCATCTCTGCCAGGCAGGCACCAGCGCAGACACTAGCACTTCAGTGGGAATTAGAACATCGGCTATTGTCCCGGGGTACAGTGGTAAGAGCACTTCACAGCTGCTGGAGGAGCTGGCGGAGACAGAGTGCCCATGGCGCCAGCAGTCAGAGGACTATAGGGGACCAGGCACATGCTCAGTCGGTGCCTGATGATGTGCCTCGAGTCGTCCGCAATGCAGTAGGGGCAAGAAATGCGGCCGGGAGCATCTGGTGGTGATACATGAGGCTATGTTTGGCTTGATGTCCATGGTGGAGGAGCCTATGTGGATGCTCACTGAAGCAATGAGCCTCATGTCCAAGCACCATGTGTCCTCCATGGAGAGAGTGGCGACTCGTGGAGAGGCTCGACCAGGAGACCCATCAGGGCTTCCTGGGGATGTGCTCTGATGAGCAAGCCCTCACATCAAATTTGAGCTCAGCTGGTCAGTGTCAGTGTGGGAGATGGTCTAGGCACCAAGTTTCCCAGCTTAATGCCCATTCATCCACGGTGAGCAGGGAGGTCCAAAGCGACCTCACGTCGGCGCAGCAGCTGCCTGTCATTTCGGCAAGCTCCTCTCAGGGCACTCCGGATGAGGGCAGCAGCTCCTCAGCTCCTCTCCCATTGACTGTTGCATCCGGTGAGGCTGCAACAACTGGGGAGATGCCAGCTGTGGAACTGGCAGATCCCTCCCAGGCGAGGTCAGCACAGTCTTCACAGGCCAGAGGACGACTGCCAAGGTCAACGAGGCCAACAGGACAGCAGAGTCAGCAGGCTGTCTCAGAAACCACTCCCAGTAATGGGGCAGCAACAAGACGTAGGACCCAGAAATGTAAACATAAGGCACCTTAGGCACACTACGGTTTATCACTGATGCTTTTGTGTTGGCCCAAGATGAGGTCTTTATGATTTGCTCTGAATTGGAACACCCTTGTCATTTTGTTTCATTACGTTTCTTTGCCTGTGATATTAAATTGAGACATGTGACCATGGCTGAGGGTGCCTCTTTTTTTCTGCATGTGGATGGTTTAGATAAATGTTAGGAATGCTTTGTGGGATTTTATTTCCAAGGCCCTGAGTTAATGTTCCTAACCTGACAGATTTTGCAATTAGGTATCGAATATGGAGCCTACAGCCCAGGCTTGTCCTGGAGTCCATCTGTGGTGTGCTAGCTGAAGGTTCTTTGGATTAAAGCCTCCCGCGTGTCCCTGCCTCCTGGAGTATGCCTGGGTCAGCGTCTACCCCCTCAGCATTTTCCTGTACATGCTCATCCTCGGACTCACTGCTGGACTCATCGTGTGCAGCCGCAGCCACTGCGTCGATGTCTTCATCGTCCACTGCATCCCCCCTTTCCAGTGCAAGGTTGTGGAGAGCGCAGCATTCAACCGCTATCACCGAGACACAATCTGGGGGGTACTGGAGTGCATCCCCTGAGCGGTCCAGGCATCGGAAGTAAATCTTGAGAAGACCAATGGTTCTCTCCACCACAGCCCTTGTGGAGGCATGGCTCTATTGTACCGCTGCTCAGCCTCTGTTCTTGGATGGCGGAGAGGCATCATGAGCCTTTTGAGGGGATAGCCCTTGTCACCCAGCAGCCATCCATCCAGATGGGCTGGAGCACTGAAGAGCCCTGGCACCTGGGAGTGTATGAGGATGTAGGCGTTGTGTGAGCTGTCTGGGTACCTTGCACAGGCTTGTAGAATCAGCATCCTGTGATCACACACTATCTGCACATTCATGGAGTGGAAGCCCTTCCTGTTGATGAAGGCACCGGTCTTACCTGCTGGCACCTTGATGGCCACATGTGTACATCTGTAATGCATGCTGGGTGCAGGGGAAGCCAGCAATGGCCGCGAAGCCTCTGGCTCGCTAGGTCTGGCTAGCCTCATCCCAGCGGAAGTGGACGAAGGTCAATGCCCATCTGAACAGAGCGTCTGTGACTTGCTTGACAGAAGTGTGGACAGCTGATTGGGAGGCACCACAAAGATCATCCA
The DNA here is from genome assembly GCF_017639515.1 of Carcharodon carcharias. Classification (NCBI taxonomy): domain Eukaryota; kingdom Metazoa; phylum Chordata; class Chondrichthyes; order Lamniformes; family Lamnidae; genus Carcharodon; species Carcharodon carcharias. Next base: position 112,945,488 of record NC_054477.1, read on the forward strand.
CTGACCCCTTAAAGGAGTCAGAGGCATAGAAGTTGAGGGCAGCTGTGACCTTCAGAGCCACAGGCATGGGGTGTCTGCCCACACAGTTCACGCAGATCTCAGGGCCAATCATCTGACAGATATTGTTGACTGTCTCCCTTGAGAGACGGAGCCTCCTTCGGCACTGCACCTCAGACATATTGAGGTAGCTGCTTCGCTGCTCTGTACCCTGGCAGCAGGACAGTGGCGTCTTTTGTGGCCCCTTTGCACTACCTCTTGGCCCTGTGCCCCTTGTGCCTGCGCCTGTCCTCCCAAAGGTTGCTCCCCTGGAGGCTGAATGTGCACTCCTGGGCTCCTGCCCCTTCTGGCCCTCCCTTCCTCCCCAGAGGAGGTGCCTCCAGTGGAGAGTTCAGTCCCATTCCCAGGCTAAGGGAATGAGAGGGCATTGGGGAGCATCGCATGCCCACCTAACAAAATATTGTGATGGCGCGCAGTGACGTCAGGACGCTGGCCCGAAGTCACCGCGCATCATTTTTCGCACGTATTTGCGGGGCCCGCCCTCGCAAGCCAACAGGAAGATTCTGCCCCGAGGTTGCTGACCAATAAATTGAATAAAAAGCAAATACTCCATTACACTGTACATTCACACCCCAACTGGTCTTTGTGGGCGGATCTTCGGAAAGCACTCAAAAGCAGCTACAGCAACATTCATCCCAGGGACTACAGATGGAAGGCCAAAGGGATATTGTCAGAATGTACACAAAATTCCCCAGTTTGAATTGGGATGCAGCTGACCCACCATCTGAATTCAAAATGTTCAAAGTGTACAGAGCTATGGTTTCTTGATTCAAGTGTATCTGAACCACACAAGCTAGCAAATAAAAATTCACCTCGCAATTAGGAATGAAGGTCTTCACAGGCTAAACATGTCAGGATTTACAGAAGAAGAGCTAAAGGATCCCCATAAGATATGGACTGCCTTAGAAGATTGATTCAGAATCAGATTAAGCTTCAATATTCATAGGGTAGGGGCAGAAACGTCCCAGATTTGCACTCAGTGCGGTAGCGGGCGGGTAAAAAGAGTTCTACCCAACCGCCACAATGATGGGTTTTCACGCCATATCATCCCAAACCCGCCACATTATAGAGTCTTAGAGTCATTGAGGTCTACAGCACAGAAAAAGGCCCCTTGGCCCATCGAGTCTGCGCCGGTCAAACAAGTACCTAACTATTCTAATCCCATTTTCCAGCACTAGGCCCATAGCTTTGTATGCCATGGCATCACAAGTGCACATCCAAACACTTCTTACATGTTATGAGAGTTTCTGCCTCTACCACCCTTCAGGCAGTGAGTTCCAGATTCCCACCACCCTCTGGATGAAAGAAATTCTTCCTCTCATCCCCTCTAAACCTCCTGCCCCTTACCTTAAATCTATGCCCCATGGTTGTTGAGCCCTCCACCAAGGGGAAAAGTTCCTTCCTGTCTACCCTATCTATGACCCTCATAATTTTATACACCTCAAGCATGTACCCCCTCAATCTCCTTTGCTCCAGAGAAAATAACCCTGGTCTATCCAATCTCTCCTCATAATAAAACTCTCCAGCCCAGGCAACATCCTGGTAAATCTCCTCTGCACTCTCTCTGGTGCAATCACATCCTTCCTATAATGCAGATTCCAGAACTGCATGCAATACTCTAGCTGTGGCCTAACCAACGTTTTATTTACACACTTCCAGGAGATACGCTGTTTCCATGGTGGGTGGGCTTTCATTCGCCTGCCCACCACTACCTCGCTGCTGCATCATGCCGGGTGTCATATTTAAAGTCCAGCCACAAGCACATATCTCAGTGCTTCCAGACCATCACTGCTGCATGGAAGTCATGGCCCTGAGACTGAAGAAGACTGTAGACCCCAGGTTCAGCAGCATATCCTTTGAGTGCCTTTTTGATGCCATGGAGGCCTGCCGGGATGTCCTCTAACCCCGCTCTGGCTGCAGGTTAGGCAACAAAAGCACTAACCCGGCTTGGGAGGCAGCGGCAGTGGTGGTCAGCACCAATGCCCTACAAAAGAGGACAGCCACCCAGTGCTACAAGAGGGTGAATGATCTCTTCCATTCCACCAGGGTAAGTCACTCTTCTCATCACTCTCAACTCATACACTCACAAACCCATCACACATCCACAGGGCCCTCACTCACTGCTGATTCAAGGGACATCACTATTCACTCTCTCACACAAATCTTCATTGTCCTCATCCCGTCCATGGGACCACTCACCACCCACACAGGCCAAGCGTATTTATCATCTGTCCTGGCAGTTGTCCTGCTTACACTCTCTCCATCACTATTCATGCAGGACAGGCTGGTACACAACAAAAGTGAGAGATCACAGGCCAGTGGCGGAATGCCCGACATCAAGGTCCTCACGGACCTTGAAAACAGAGCTGTCCAGCTGTCCTGTGCTGACGGTGAGATCGGTGCTCCATCATGTGTGGGTCCAGCAGTGCAACATCCATCACAAAGTCCTGGACCAAGGTCTCCATGGTGGCCTCCATCCCCCCTACCAATGTTGATCTCGATGCATTGACATGGTAGTGTTATCACCTCAGAGTGAAGGCGGACAGACTCCGTCATATGCCTTGCAACCTGCTGTGGATCGGACAGTGCAATACGTTCTCCAGATTGTGATCCCAGGGCTATTCTAAAGCTAGGTGCCACCGAGGTATATGTCTCTGCACTGGTGGAGGGTGTGGGTGAGCGCTGTGACGGGTCTTCAAGGAGGATGCCTCCAGACTCATCTTCAGAGGTTTCTTCTGGGCTTGACTGGGGCCCTGGGTCATGGACTGAGATGTGCCTGCAAAAGCAAGGGGAGATAATTAGTGCGTGACAATGGCCTGTGAAACAGGAGATATCACTCACAGCATGTTGTCCCCGGCACTCGGAGGACTGCTGGAGAACATTACTGAGTCCGAGTCAGATGATGAGCTTCTGGACTCAGTCATGTCATAGTTGCTGGAGCTGCAAAGGCAGGCTTGGGAACATCAGGAAGGGATATCCGCTGCACACCCTCAGGTTGTGACATGACTGAGTCCAGAAGCTCGTCACTTGACTCGGACTCAGTAATCTTCTGACCTCCAGCAGTCCTCCGAGTGCTGGGGACAAGCATGCTGTGAGTGATGTGTCCTATTTCATAGGCCACTGCCATGCACTAATTATCTCTCCTTGCTCTCACAGGCATGTCTGCCAAAAAGCCGACAGAGTCCATTACCCAGGGCCTCCAGTAAAGCCCCGAGGAAATCTCTGAAGTAGAATCTGAAGGCACCCTCCCTGAATTCCCATCACAGCGCTCACCCAAACACTCCACCAGTGCAGAGACATACACATCGGTGGCTACAAGCCTTAGAATAGCCCTGGAATCACAATCTGGTGAACGTATTGCACTGTCTGATCCACAGCAGGTTGCAAAGCACGATGGTGGAGTCTGTCCGCTTTCACTCTGAAGTGATAATGTAAGCATGCCAATGCATCAAGGTCAACATTGGTAGAACAGTGACTGCCATGGAGACCTTGGTCCAGGACTTTGTTCCTGCACTGCTGCTTAGTTCAAATCCATCACTGATGAAAATAGTTGGCCTCCAACAGTGTGTACGTGAGAACAGTTCCAGGCAGCTCAATCTCACTCTAGAGTCCTCTGTTCCTCAAGGATTCAGACTGTGGCCCTCGGGTACCCATAGGAAGGAGGATCGGCAGGTGCACATTCTGGGGCAATCCACCCAGGTGACTCTGGGAGTGACCCATTAGGCCCATACTAATCCCATCTTCCTGTGACCTCAACAGCTCCAGCTCCACAGACCAAGGAGGGTGCCTCTGCCCCACAGCAGGACATCGAAAGCAGGCTGGGGCCCACCAAGTCTCGGCCCTGCAGAGGATGCCCACCAAAGTCATCACAGACAGGGAGTCACAGTCAGCAGGCTGCCTCCACCTCTGCTGTGGATGTCAGGGGAGCACCAAGACATAACGGCAGGGTTAGAAAGTTAAGGAGAATTAGTTATGTAGCCTGGACTTGGGTATTAATCATTTGTACATTCTATTTACTATTGTCAATAAACTCCCAAGAATGTCTCCTTGCCTATGGCTCCTTGTTCTGATGAGCAGTGTTCTTATCACTCAGATGTGAAACCTTTCTGACAAGATAAAGGTGGGTGTCTCATTCCAGGACCTCTTCCTTGTGCTCTGTGCAGGCTTCAGACCAAAGTGATGGTCCGGCCCCAGTGATGACCCCCATCCCTTTAGCAGCTGCGACCACTAATGCTGTATTCCTGAAGGGCTCAGGTGCTAAAGCCAGACAAAGGATCAGATGCTTCTAAAGTTTCATAGCTGCATCTCTATGATATGACCTTGATCACAGAGAGCAAGCAATCTGCCTTCAGCCTGGCAGGAGTCAGACATTCTCAGGGACTATTTGAAGATCTATGGAGTGTTCTCACTTCATGACATCATCATCCTCCTGCAATTGAGCAACTATTAGGGCCTCCACTGTATCTCCATGATAGGAGCATTCTCACAGAGGGTATTTGCGCTGCTATAAGTCAGGCTGGAGTCAAACATTCACAGAAACAAAGTGAGGATTTATGGGGTCACCTCACTGCATGTTGTTACCATCCTCCACGAATCTAGCAGCTATGAGGTCCTCCTGAGTGCGCCTGTATTCTCTACCCAGTGCAAGGGCCTCATCCACATCACTGTCGCTTCTGAGGACCTCCTCACCCTCATCCCTTTCGGCATCATCCTCATCAGAGGAGACTTGCAGCTCCTTCATCTCCTCCTCAGCCACTCATCCCCCCATTGCAGCGCCAGGTTGTAAAGTGTGTAACAGACATTGCCAATGTGTGACACCCTCGCTAACTGTATTGCAGGCCCCACCAGAATGGAACAGGCACCAGAACCTTATCTTCAGCATCCCAGTGGTCTGCTCCACCAAGTTGTGAGCTGTAGCATAAACCTCATTATACCGTCGCTGTGCTGCAGACTGAGGCCACTGGGTGGGTGTCATCAGCCATAGCCTCTGCGGGTAGCCCTTACACCTGAGGAGCCATCCCTGCAGCTTTGCTGGACCCTGGAAGATTCCAGGGATCTGTATCTGGCTGATGATGTAGGCATCATGCACACAACTACAGGATGTGTTTCTGGTGGTCGCACACCAGCTGCAAATTCAGTGAACGGAAGCCCTTGCGGTTGACGTAGTCCACTGTGTCTTACAAACGGAGATCCGAGTGCTACATGAGCGTATTCGATCATACCCTACACCGGTGGGAAGCCCAAGATCTGGGTGAATCTAATCGCTCTTACATCCTGGCTGTCCTGGTCACAGGCGAAATGCACAAAGTTGTGTGCCCTCGCAAAGATGGCATCCGTGACCTCATGGATGCATTTGTAGGTAGAGGCTTGTGATATCCCACAGAGGTCACCTGTGGAGCCCTAAAATGAGCCACTGGCATAGAAATTGAGTGCTTAGGTCACTTTTACGGCCACTGGCAGTGGAAGCCTTCCATGTCCCCTTGGCACCAAATCCTGTATTAGCTGGCAGGTGTGACCAATCAGTTCCCTAAATATGTGGAGTGTTCGGCAACACTGGTTCTCGGTCATCTGCAAGAATGAATGGCAGCGTCTATGGATCCTGGGTGTCACTAGGCACCCGGTTGAATTAGTAATCACATTCATTCCCATGGACGCATTCCAGAGATATCTGCTAGACAAGCCCAAAATACATAGCATTGAAAAGCTACTCAAAGATGGATGCAAATATGAAGTGATCCTCACAGGTTGACAAAGCTTACAGGTCCTAAGTACAAGCACAATTGTTGACACAATCACTAGAACACCCAAACCTAGCAAGACATGTGGAAGGTGTGGTCTTCTGCTTGCACCAAGGAAATTCCAAGCTTTTCATCAATTCTGCAATATAAGTGACAGAATGGGCCATTAGCTATGGCAATGCACAAGAGCAAAGGCTCATGCAGCTACAAAGAACCATGGACTGATCCAAACAAACTGTGCATGATGGGTAGCTTCAAGCAATAAAAATGACCATCTATATCCCATTGGAAACATATAGATGAGGTGATTGACAAATCAGCAAGTGATGATGATGTGCACAATGAAGAGTGGTGATCACATGTTTCACACCATCAATCTCGTGGAAAACATGGATGTCATTACACTATCTGAAATTTTAGGTCAAGTTTCAAATTATCTATCCAAAGAAATTATTCGTTATTAGTCAAGTTTGACACGGGGCAAATGCCAACATACTACCTCTGCAAATTCTAAAAGATGTTTCCAAAGATGTGAAAAGCAATGGCAAAATCTACTACTATGAAACTTTCAGCATTCAATGGTTCACTAGTACCATGTGCAGGAGTCATAGTCCTGGAGTGCAAGTACAGTTAATCCTCCTGGGTGTCACAGATGTCCTACATTGAGGAAACCAGAGGGCCAGCAATTGCTGGCCTACTGGCCTGTCATGACCTTACATTCATAACAATCCATGGAGTCAATCAGACATCACAAGACAGATCAACCTCAGAAACTACCCCTATAACTTCAATTCATGACTTAACATTGAAATATCCAGAATATTTTGACAACATTGGCAGTTTCAAGGGAGCTGCAAAATTACACTTGCATAAGAATGCAAGTCCATCAATTGATCCACCATGCAAGTTCAGCATGTTCTACATACATGCAAATTAAATTCGAATGAGACAAAATGGAGAAAGACAGAGTTATTAGAAGAATATAAGAGCACACAGATTGGTGCAGTTCAATCATATGTGTCAAAAAGAAGGACAGATTGTTGAGAATGTGCCTCAATCCACAACCTTTAAATACAGCTTTGAAACGTCGGCTGTAATTTCCAATTTCCAGAGCATCGCACTGGGGGGGGGGGGTACCCCAAAGATATGCTGGGGAATCTCCTTCAGAGGTCCTGAAGTAAGGTTTGCACAGCAATTGCCTGCAAATGTAAACTTCCTCTGGGCAACTGCCCTGCACTGGGAACCATTCGAAAATGCAATTTAAGTCACAAGCTTCGGATGGTTCCAACTGGGTTACATGAGTAGTTATTCAGAAAAGGTTAGGAGAATTTAAACATCTTGTTACTTCTGGCTAACTATTGCACGGACCCATAGTGACCCCCCATCACCCCTCCATGTGTTGCAGTCTTAGTTTCACTTTTGCTTTGAGCAGAGCACACGTACAGCTCTGATGTCTTCAAGCTTTATATCTATATATAACTGTTCTCATGTGCCTAGTATTAATAAATGAACTCACAACATGTTTACCCAATCTCTTATGAGTAATTGGTGCCTTGTGCCTTGCATAGTAAATAAGCCCAAGGTATTATATCATTATAATAACATGACAGTCTGTTGTGCGGCACTTTATCAAATGCCTTTTGGAAGTCCCTGTACACCACATCAGCAGCATTCTAAAGGCTTATGGAGCATTCTCCTCAAATTTGGCTATTGTTCAGAAATTTGTCACCATACTCTGCCTGCACCATGATGAAGTGCAAACCATTATCTTCAGTGAAGAATGGGGGTCAAAGAAGGCTGTGTCATTGTGCCAATTCTCTTTTCCATTTTCCTCACTTTCAATACTGCACCCCACCTCCAGCAAATAACCCACAGGCATGGAGATAATTTACAGAACAGATGGGAAACTGTTCAACTTATGGCACTTTCAATCCAAAAACAAAATTGTTCTAATCTCAGTCATAGAGCTTCAGTATGCAGATGATGCTTGTGTTTGCACTCACTCAGAAGCTGAGCTTCAGGTCATTGTCAAGTTCTACTCCAAAGCATGTGGGCCTTTTATTAAACACCTGGAAAACTAAGATCCTCCTCCAACCAGCTCCCACAGCTAAACACCTCTCCTGTCGATTAAGATCTATGGAAAGATCCTCGATAATGGGGACCATTTTTTGTGTCTTGGGAGCCTCCTCTCAACAAAGGCAGACATAGGCATCAAAATTCATCATCGCCTCCAATGTGCCAGCTCAGTCTTTGGCCGACTGAGGAAAAGAGTATTTGAGGGCTAGGATCTCAAATCCCAGACTCAGATCCTTGATTATTGGACTGCAGTGATTCCCGTGCTCCTATACACTTCAGACACTTGGGCAACCTAGAGCAGACACCTCAAAGCAATGGAGAAATACCACCAGCAGTGCCTTTGCAAGATCCTCCAAATCTGATGGCAAGAAAGGAGGTCTAACAGCAGCATATTCTCCCAAGCCAACTTGCCCAGCATTGAGGTGTTAATCACTCAAAACCAGCTGGGTTGGGTGCGATATGTCATTCATATGCCTGACATTAGACTCCTGAAACAACTGCTTTACTCAGAAACACTTTAGGACTATTCTCAAAGCATCCCTGAAGAGATCAAACATGCCCACCAACTCGAGGGCAACCCTGGCTTATGACAAGCCAACAGGAGAAGGCTCATTCAATAATGTATTGAACACATTGAGAGACCTTGTCGGGAATGTCTGGAGGCAAAGCAAAGACATCAGAGGGACCACACAAACCTCTAAACAAACCATCTCCCCGACCTGCTGCTCGGCATGTGACAGTCTGCAGATCACGTATTGGATTTATCAGTCATTTCAGAACCTATTGAAATGGAGTGGAAGCAAGTCATCCTCAATCCCAAGGAACTGCAGAAGAAGAGGAGAAGATTACTCTCATCAATCCTCTTTGTTGGCCTATCAAAAACTCATGAAGTTAAACACGATTTTCCCTCAACAAATTTGTGCCGGCTTCCCTTAATAAACCCGCATTTGCCCTAGTGACTAGTAACTTTGTCCCGAATTAATGTTTCTAAAAACTTCCACACCATTGAAGTTAAACTGATTGACCTGCAGTTGATTGGCTTATCTTTACACCCTTTTTGAATGTGGGTGTAACATTTGCTATTCTCCAGTCCTCTGGCATCACCCCAAGTCTAAGTAAGGTTGGAAAATTATGACCAGTGCCTATCCAATTCTTTCAATATCCTCAGATACACTCCTGGTGCCTTATCAGCTTTAAGTACATATAGTCTATCCAATACCTCCTCCTGATTAATTTTAAACCCCTCATGTGTCTAAACTACCTCCTCCTTCACCATGATCTGGGCAGCAACTTTTTCCTTGTTAAAAACAGATGCAACGTATTCATTCAATATTTCAACCACGTTAGAATTATTGGCCCATAACTTCTGATCTTCAGGGTATCATACTTGGGAGCTACCCCAAAGATGCGCTGGGGTGCCCCTGGAATTCCCCATGTAAGGATTGCATGGCAATTGCCCAGGAAGTTCAAACTTCTGTTGGGAACTGTCTGATATTTGATTTAAATCGCAGGCTTTGGATGGTTCTGACTGTCTTACCAGAATATTTACCCAGGAAAAGTTAGAATTAAAACCACTTCTGACTCCTAGGTAACTATGGTACTGAATCACAACCACCGCCCACCCTGCCACCAACCCCATGGGTTCCCCTGGATACACACCCCTACGAGATCCCCGACAACCAACCCAACCTCCTCCCACCCCTGGCTACCGTCCCGACCTCCCACGGGACCACCCAGCTTTCTCCCAACCCCCAACTACCCCCAACCCACCACCGCACTCTCCTGACCCCTCATGGGAAACCCCTGCCTATCCCCCATACCCCCAGTTAGTCCCCTGACCCCCCTGGCTAGTCTCCCGAACTCCTACTGGACTCCATGTCTATCTTCCTGCCACTGCCCACTGACCACCCATTCACTGAACATTGACCACCTCCCTGATGACCACCCAAATGCCCAACTGACCACCTGACCCCCCCCACTGATACCTGACTACCCCACTGAAAGCTCTCACTGAACACTGACCACCATTGCAATGACCATTCAACTCCCCCCTACTGGCCACTGACAACTTCCCCAACTAATCACCTAACCCCCATTGACACCCCCGCACTAACCATACAAACCACCCCAATTACCAACCCCTACTGACCACCCACCACTTCCCCAAATGACCACCTGACCCTCCCATTGACCACCCTCTACTGACAACCTTACCCCCACTGACTATCCTACGCCCCCCACTGATCACCCAAACCCACCCCCACTGTCCACCCACTCCCCCTGTACCACTGACTACTGCCCACCACCCCATGCCCTCCCCTCCCTGCACCATCCTATCCACTTATCATAAACACTTACCTTCTCCCTGGCTTCTCAATGGCTGGACCTTTAAACCTACCTGCCTTAGGCAGTTACTGCGGTAAAACGTGTCATGTCTTTCTTTCTCCTGACTCTTCTGCACTTGACAGAAGGCCTCAGGAACCCACTGCACCGCACCTTTCACACCCAGCCTGAGTTGGAAGGTCGAACGAGGAAGTTGTGGCTGCATTTCAGTGTAAATAGATAGGAGTGGAATGGTAATCTGACTGTTATTGCCAATCCTTGGAAGTTCTGGCCCATTAGCTATTTATGTGAGAATTGCCAAGGTAAGTTAGCTATTTGACTCTTCAGAATTAAACCATCATTGCAATCTTAATGCTGCTAGAAGAATGATTTTACTGATTATTCACCAGTATTACCAGGTAAGAATGAATCTTTCAACATGAGATGAAAATTAATCAGAGCATTGTAAAACTCATTGGTGTCAGTAGCCAGTACTTTAACTCATATACTGGCCACAAAATTTGGCTGCATAGCACTTGTACTTTTGGCTCTATGGGTGCCATTTCAGATCCAAAATTCAGATCTACTAAAACCATCTTCTTCCAGTCATGCATGCCATGGTTCCTACATCCTTTGGACTGCAGCATGCCCAGGAGAATGAGCAGAAGCATAAAGATACGCTGCTCAAAGAGGGGAGAGGAGGAGGAGGAGGAGGGGAGAAGGATCTCTAGAGGAGGCTGTATCAACCCAGATTCTTCAAAGAGCAATTCTCATTGCATGTCATGATCTGCCATAGTCTGCTGCATCCTGCAGAATCTCGCCATCATGAGAGCACATTGCCGACAATTACATAGAATGCAGCTGAGGAGGAGGAGGAGGAAAGGGGAAGACAGCCAACAAAGTCCCTTTCCGGCCAGGCTGCCTGTGAATAGCTCAGCTGACTGCAGTTCCAATGAACACAAGCTCAATTCCCTATTCTACAACAGTCCCATTCTTCACCTTCCCTCTGTTACTATCAGCCACCATGCTAAAATAAGCACCACCACAAAGCAAACATTTCAAACTAACTTTATCAATGAAACCTTTCAATATTCCATACAAAAATCAACTTGTTATACTTATGCATTCCATTGCCAATCTTCTGTGTCATAACATGGCTAGTTGATGGATGCTGACTTTTAGTGGGGGTGTCTGCAGATAACCTTTCAGGTTGACCTTGCACAGGCTGGGCCTTGAGGCCCAGCTTTTGCCTGCACCACCTCAGCATAATGGCAGCCATATAGGCTGGCTGGCTGACAGACAGACAACAGCAAGAGGCTTGGCAGTGAGATTGTGGTGGGAGGATATAGTGGGTGGATAGGATCAGGATCCATTGCCATACTTCTGGGACAGTGAATTAGCAATCCTTGCATTGTGTTGGAGGACAGATTGTTGACCTGCTGTATTACCCTGCAAGTCCCTTTGAACACTGTATCTGTAGTCGTGATATCAGCAATGATGCAGGAGCAAGAAGTGATAGAGGAAAGTGAGACTGATCATGAAGAAACATGATCACTCACTCGGATACTGACAGACAACAGAGCAGATGCACTGTGTGTACATTTGAAAGCAACTTAGAGACAAGATCTACATGTGGTGAGACTCTGAGCACAATCGGCCTGCAGCCAGGCAGGGAGAAAGGGTAGTGCAGGTGTCAGCTTTCCAGAGGTGAGGTTGTGCATGTGTTCTGCTATAGAGAATTCTGAGTTCTGCTGCAGTCTGAGTTTGCATGACAACGAGCTGCTTTTGCATGACAACAAGCTGAGCTTGCGTGACTTCTGTCTGAGCTTCCACTGCAGTACCCAGACTTTGGGTGTTTTCTGCTTGTGCTGCAATGGAATCTGCGGCATTGGCCATCAGACGCTCCATCGTGGTTTGGTCATTGTGTTTATGGAGGTGACCACTACTTCCATGCTGGACAGGATGAGCTCTAAATATTAAGCAAAGCCATGTGCAAAGTTGATGCTGGATTCCATCATGCTCCTTAGCATTGACTGCAGCCTTTCTGGCAGGCCTGTGAACACCGGTTGTATTTCTATGTGCAAATGCAATAACCATCTTCTGTAGGTCACCCTATTGGATTCCTCATCTGAGTTCTCTGCAGTAGAATACATGCGCAACCTCACCCTCTGGAAAGCTGACATCTGCACTACCTTTTCCTCCTGCCCTGGTTGCAGGCTGAATGTGCTCGGAGTCTCATCACATGTAGATCTTACCTCTAGGTTGCTTTCAGTGCACACACTGTATCTGTGCTGTAGTCTGTCAGTGCCAGAGTGAGTGAGGGTGTTCCTTCATGATCAGTGTCTTTTTCCTTCACCACTTCTTGCTCCTGCACTACTGACTGGCCAGATTGCAGTTTTAGGGGCTCTGAAAGGAGATGCACAAGGGTAGGGCTGTGATGAGGGAAGGGGGAAAAAACAAGCGGTGCATGCTGACACCATCTGCAGCTTTTGAACCGGAAGCGATTGTGGGATGGTCAATTAGGTAAGAGCCTGACCTCATCCTCGATGTTTTCAGTCCTGTTGCTGACCAACAGTCTCAATCAAGGTTGTTACAGTGATGGTGAGCACCTTCTCTTTCAGGCCAAGGACATATCTGTCCCTGCCCACTGGGTGCTGCAGCCTGCGGTTGTGTATTATCTTGTCCTGAAAAAGAGAGGGAAGTGTGTCAGTGAGTGTGGTGAAATGTGTTTGGGCAATGTGGCTGTCATGGTTGAGTAACTTATAGTGTGTGCAAGCCATAAGATGTGGGTCTGAATTTTGCAGCAATCCTAAGAGTGTGATGATGAGCTGAAGTAATGAATGTTAGGTATGAGTCATGATTAATGGAGATTGTTGGGAGGTGAGAAGGGGTGTAGTACATTGAACAGTATGTGAGGCAAGTAGTGCTGTTGATAGAATATTGCATTCACTCACCATGAGGTCTTGCAGCACTGCATCCAGGTTCTTGTGACTACACTGCTGGCATTGACTGCAACAACTATCTGCTCTGACTGCCTTCTCAGTGTCTGCTTGGAGGGCCTCTTGGTCCCCTATGAATGAAGGATCTCGCTCCTCCTGCACAAGACCTCGAGTGCTGCATCAGAGGATCTTGGAGCCTCTTCACTTTGTTGTGCCATTCTTGTGTCTCTCCCAGGTCAATCTCACTTTTAGAATGGCTTCCAGCGCCTGCTGCAGTCAAAATGCATCTCCCCTAGTAGGGGTGCAGTCTGGCTTTAAGTGCTGCAGGCTGATTTGGACTTGTGCTAGCCTCTCACAGTTATGAATCCCCTGCTCAGGCAATGCAGTCACTCAGCACGTACACTTAGCATTGGCTGCACACTGCATAAATGAGCAAACGTGACAATGTTTGCATGCTGCCAGCATCGGAAGCAATAGGCACAGATTAATCATATCTTCACACCTATTTTCAGGACTTAGCAATTTTCATGATCAATAAATCAAAATATGCACATAGCTATAATAATTAATGTCATTACACCCAAGTTTTTATGATTGGATACCATGTGATGTTTTGAAGTGATCTTTATGCACTCGGAAATTTGACAAACAATAAATAAACAGCAGGCAGATGTGGTGTAATGGATGCCATATTTGATGTATTAAAATCAAGAGCAAGTGCAAATGCTGCCTTTACTTCTCTAAATGGCTTATTTTAAAATTCAAGAAATTACGAGCTGATGACTTTTATTAACTGAATGTGTTCCAGCAACAGACTTATTTGTAGGAATATTAAAATTGCTAACAGTATTTACTGAAGAGTGAATGTCCATAACAGTTCAAGGCACACTCCTGTACCACCAACTAAAACTCTTTTCTCCAGACAGTTTCCTAAAAAAACATGTAAATGTATTTCTGCAATCTTGCATACTTTCTCAAAAATACCTAACACTGCCAATAACTGTTATATCATGTACCTTAATAATCGAGTCCTGTCTGATGGAAATGCTTCATACTTGTATAAAAAATTTAGCTAGCTTCTATGTATTAAATGTGCTAAATTCACAAGATGTCCTTCTTTCTAACTATGGGGTTTATGGTTTCTATTTCACATTATTGTGCAAGGTTATGCATAATTCTTCAAAGAAGCGTGCTTGAAAACAACAGTCAGAGTTTAGCTTGACCCTAGCACATAAGAGGCACAAACAGATTAATAATAGATCATGTACTATGGGCATGTGTCATGTTTTGTTTTCCATGAGTTGGGCATTTGTGCAGTCTGGTGTATGTACAAACTAATTCATATCTCAAACATGAATGCGCAGGTTAGGCATCCTCTGCTACCAACGTTAACTGGATCCAAGCTGGTTGGTGAAGTAAAACTAAGCCCAATGGCTTCATGGCTCCACCACATGGAATGGTACTGAACCAAGCAGATCAGGAAGGATACCTAGCATGCTGTTACAGATAGGAGGGGGCTTAAGTTAAACAGCACTAATTTCTCCCATCCATAAACAGAAAGGTTTTCCTGATTTGTTTCCCTTTTATAAGCAATGGCGTATTACCCAACCCCTCGGTATTGGTGCAATCCAATTTTCTATTAATATCCCTACCTAAACTTGAGATAAGATGAACTGAAAGGGTCATTTTATTTTCACACACTCAAAATGTGAAAAGAGGTTTTGCAATGTCCTCCTCACATTCAGATGGTAAAGGGAGGGATAGAAAAAAGAAATATTTGCACTACAGAGAGTATCGAGAAAATGAATATTATTTTACATGGATTCTGGAGTCTAGAATAAAGTCCAATGAGGTATTCCTTTACGGAGGTCAATGGGTTGAAAACCTACGCTGAATAATTCTCCTCTATGGTGGTGTTGACTTCACACAATGCAATAGGCATGCACAGATGAATCAGTGATGGTACAGAATTTCCTGCATAAGCAATGTAGGTGGGGGGCAGGTATTCCACCTAGCCAGAGCTCCTTGTCTGTGAGACTGCCAGTTAGATGATAAACATCAGACTGAGCTATGCAGTTCAGCAAGACAATGCCACTTGTTCCACAAGCCGGAGGTCTATGTCACATGACTCCCACCTCTCCACTAAGTCTTTGACAAAGAATGTGTGTCCATTGTCTGGATTCCAAAGGCTGTTAAATGTCTCAGCCATTAGGAATTGAAAGGAAGGCTTCGATGCCTTTGTCTTAGCAGATGATCCATCTCCTTCTGGCCATCTGGCTTATTAAATGCAGATTGCCTTTGTATAGCTCTCTTTGAAGTTGGGCTGTACAGCCCGCAGGTGGTCATTAGTGGCTTCTCAGAGATAATGAGGTGTAAATTTTCCCAAAACTGCCTTGTAGCTTCTTTTGTTCAGGCAGTCACAGACAGACATAGGTTCAGCCATTTCAAAGGTCTTTGTTCAGTTTTAAAAATTTAAAAATAGCAATGAGCATATCTATATATATTTTATAAAAATATAAATTATGAGGCCTTCACCCCTCACAATGTGCTGAGCTATTGATCTTTATGTAGACATTATCAGTCATTGGAATCAGCCTTACCGCCCTTGAGTGTTTGTTCCTGGTCACTAATCAATGGCTACTGATAGATATTTGGTGATGAGAAATTGGGCTTGGCTATGATGCTCCTTAGAGTTAAATATCAAGTGGATGTGTATTTATTTAGCTTCACTTAGGACTTGGAATCATAGATTATACAAGGCACAAAGGTACCATTATGCATGTGCCAAGCCCATGAAAAACTATTAAATTAGCCTTATTCCCTGTCTCTTTCCCCAAAGCGGTGCAATTATCTTCCATTCAAGTAATTTCCAATTGCTTTTTGAAAGAGACCATTGGATCTGCTTCCATCACCCTTTCAGGCAGTGCATTCCAGATCATAACAACTTGCTAAGTCAAATATTTTTTCATCATCTCTCCCTGGTACTTTGCCAAATACTTAAATCTGTGTCCTCTGGTTACCAACACTTCTGCCAGTGGAAACAATTTCTCCTTATTCATTCTATAAAAACACTTCATGATTCTGAACACCTCTATTAATTCTCCCCTTTATCTTCTCTGCTCTAAGGACAACAGTCCCTGCTTTTGCAGACTCTCCACACAACTGAAGTCCCTCATCCATTGTGGCATTCTAGGAAACGTCCTCCCAAGGTCTTGACATCCTTGGATAAGGTAGTTGAGCATAGCTAGCATTGATTTAGTCACCGACTACAGAAATTGGAGATAAAATTGAAAACAAAAGCATCATAATGACAAGGCTAAAAACTACACATTCTCACAGGAAATGTATTTAAAACAATTTGATCTGTTCATTTTTTTTAGCGTATCATCAGACACAATTTTTCTTCCCCTTTAGGGAATAGTAGGTAGGTGGTGGAAGGATTCCCAGGCTGATTGTCAGCCCATTGACCTGCAACATGAACACTCCTTCCATGGCCAACAAGTCCTGGCGGAGGACTCAAACCTGGAGCTTCTGCCCCAGACGTAGGCACACTATCACTGTGCCACAAGACCTTCATCTGTTCTTTAAGCTGTTTAAGAAGGGTTTTGGTGCCATTTTTTTTGATACAAGCTTTTTTGAAAACCTAAGTTGATTCAAATGCCGAATGTATTGTTTGTTGATCGTTGTAGTGCTGTCACATTGAAGAATAGTGGTGCTGAATTGCTCTAAGTGCTACAAGGCCAGTCTGACATGAACCAAACACCACAAATGTGCATTCAAACACAGGGGGCAGAATTTTCTGTGCCCGCTGGCAGCAGGAGTGAGAGGTGGTGTGTGCAGACAATATGGCGCGATCAGTTTCACAACGGGGGAAAGGCAGGCCACAATCATCCTTCAGCTCGCCAACGGTGGACCACATTTCCTGCTAATGATCTTTGGGGAGCTCATTGTGATACATCAGCATCTCATTAAAAGGCCATTCTGCCAGGCTCTGGACCCCCGCCGGATCGTCCGTCCACATCGGCGGGATATGTTTCACAACAGCACGCAGACAACGTGCACTTGGCAGCCTTCAACCTGGGGGAACTGGAGGTGAGTGAACAGCATCATTCGGCAGAGCTCACCAGGGTTGCCTGTTGTTTTTCATCCTTCAGGGTGCTGGGAGACCGGGCTGAAGTGCCGCCGTACAATGGAGGCGACTGTTGTTGGGTGGGGGTTGGGTGTCAGGGGACAACTGCTGCTCAGCCTCGGATGCAACTGTTGTCAGGGGTGGGTTCCAACTGCTGCCCTGGCATTGAATCCCGTGCACAAGAAATTGAGGTGGAGGGTAGGGTGGACAAGGGAAGTGGCCACTCAATTGGGGCACCTGTATACACTGACCATTCCTCTGCAACTGAGACAGTTCAGGCACAGCCACAGTGATATGATTGGGGTCAGGCTCCTAGGCTGGCCACCCACGCAAGCAATGAGGAGGCACCAAAGTGCCATCAAGCACTCCAGACATTACCTCCACCAGAGCCCCAACACCCCTGCCCGGCACAGGCTGAGACTCCACGTCCACTTTACTGTACCGTGGAGCAGTTGGCCTGCATATGTTGTACAATCTCTTCAACAATGCTGGCCATGTAGCAGTCGCTGCTGGAGGTGCTCCCTGCAATCTCAGCAACCCAGTTAGGATCAGCTCCCCCATGTCACAGGCTGATAGCGTAGCCATGCAGCGCACTCATCTCTGGCCATCCAATGGGTGGTCAGCACTCTCCAGGAAGCATTAAGTGGCCTCACACAGGACCAGGAAAGGCACTAAGTATATCCATGCTAACCACGTCTCTCTCTCCCTTTCATGACCACATCAGAAGCATGGAGCCTGGTGACCTAGCTGCATTCCTGATGACCTACAGAGAGCGGAGAAGAGAGCAACTGAGGCACCTGGCCGTGCAAAGGCAGGAGCAGCAGCATCATGAAGAAGGGGCTGCTGGGGCTCCTGCACATGCTGCCCAGGAGCGACAGTGAGCCATGGCTGGTCGGCATCTAGTGACACCCAGCGACAATAGATACCGCCTGTCATTCCTGCAGATGATCTAGAACCAGTGTCACCAATGACCGTATGTCTAGGGATCTGGTCGCTCACACCTGCCACTTACTGCAAGAATTGGTGTCTAGGGGACATGGAGGGCATCCACTTCCATTGGCTATGAAAGTGACCACTGGACTCATTTTTTATGCCAGTGGCTCCTCTCAGGGCTCCATAGGTGACCTCTATGGGCTGTCACAATCTACCCACCACAAATGCATCCTTGAGGTCATGGGTGCCATCTTTGTGAGGGCACAGTTTCCAGGGACTGTGCATGATGCCTACATCCTCAGTAAGTCAAAAATCCCTGGAGTCTCCCATGCTCCACAGAAGCTGCAAGAATGGCTCCTCGGGGACAAGGGTTACCCACAGAGGCTGTGGCTAATGACACCCATGCGGCGGCCAAAGACTGCAGCTGAGTGACGCTATAATGAGGCTCAGGCCGCAGCTCACAACTTGATGCAGCAAACCGGAATGCTGAATATGAGGTTCCTGTGCCTAGACCGGTCTATTGGAGCCCTGCAATACAACCTGCAGACGGTGTCATGCATCTTCGTCCTCTGCTGCGCCTTTTGCTACCTTGCACTGCAACTGGGAGATGAGCTGGCTGAGGAGGAGATGGAGGTGCTGCAAGTCTCCTCCAATGAGGAGGACGCTGATGGGATGAAGAGGAGGAGGTCCTCGGAGGTGACGATGACAGCGATGAGGCCCTCGCACTGGCCAGATGAGGCAGGCATGCTCAGGAAGACCTCATAGCTGCTAGATTTGTGGAGGATGATGACGACATGCAGTGAGGTGACCCCAGTGTTCCTCACATCGCATTTGTGAACATTTGAGTCCAGTCTGGCTTATGGCAGCACGAATATCCTCTGTGAGAATGCTCCTGTCATGGAGATGCAATGGTGGCTCTAATACTCTTTCAACTGCAGGAGGATGATGACAACATGCAATGGGGACACTCCGTAGATCTTCACATTGCCTCTGAGAATGTCTGACACCTGTCTGACCAAGGGCATTTCGCTTGCACTCTGTGATCAGGGTCATAGAGAAGCAGCCATGAAGTTCTGATGCTTTGTCCGCCTTCAACTTTAAAGGATGACAAGGGCAGCATTGCCTGTAGCTGTCAGGTTGATCATGGCTGTTAACTTTTACACATCTAGTTCCTCTAGGTAGCTGCTGGAAATCTAAGCGATATCTCACAGTTTTCAGTACACTGGTCTATAAGGAAGGTTACCGAGGCTATCTATACACAGAGAAACAGTTTAATCACATTCCCTCCCACCATAGGCAAGCAGGTGGAGTTAGCATGAGTGTTTACAAAAATTAAAGGCTTCTCCATGGTGCAGAGTATCTTTGACTGGATACACATTGCCTTGTGTGTTCCTCATGTAAAATCTGCCATTTTCACCAATTCGTTGAGCCCCTCCAGTGACCACTATCTCAGTGATGCTGCTTCCTATCATAGGCAGCACTGTCTCATCCATGGAGGTTAAAATATGCAGGTACTGTTGTCTTCCTCCAGTTCTTTCTTGCTACTGCTTGTAATGCACCGCTTTCTCCCTCAAGTGTGCCTGTGACTGTCCTGCAATTTGTTTGGGTAATGTAGCCATCATGGTTGAATGTCTGCCAGTATATGCAAGCTGTGAGACTTGGGTGAAAAAATTACTACAGTGCCAAATGTGTGTGAGGGTGAGATAAAGGATATGAATTGAAGGTTTGAGGACTGATTGATAGAGATTATTGGTAGGTGGGCAATGGGCATGTAGCGCTTTGAATAGTGGATGAGGCTAGCAGTGAATTGGTAGGATATGCCAGATGAAGATGAACTCACTGACCTTGACAACTCATGCGACATTGGTAAACCTCTTCCTGCACTGCTTCCATGTTTTGGGATAACATCCCAGGCATTGGCCTCCATCACTGCTTCTTCCCACTACCACCTAAGAATCTGTCTAGAAGGCCTCCTATCCCTCCCCACTGCACATCCACTTCCATTGCGCCCCAGCAGATAAAGGATGTCTCTTGTTCTCTCCACATCTTGCAGCAAGATCTCAAGAAAACCTTGGTGCATGCTCTCGCATGTTCAAACCCTTCTTCCAAATAACATTGCACAGATACATTTGAAAAAATTCCACCACTTCTTGCCATTACAATGCATCTCTCTTTAAGAAGTACATGCTGCCTTTAAGTAGCACTAGCCACTCACGATAGCAGGCGTCCAGCTGATGCATGTAGTAAATGAACAGCATGGGTAGCTATTGCTGAGTGCTTATAAAATCGTGTAAAACATCAGGCAGCACAAAGTTAACTTGCTTCCTGTACCACCATGATCATGTACCGGTTAATCACAGATCATGATACCCACAACACTTTTTGGACGTTGTCCAATTTAGCCACCAAGATCTCTTACCTTACACACCACCTCATGTGGAAGGTTTTGTTCTCACCCATGTTCTCATATATATAATCATCACCAGGAGTTATTGATAGCCTACAGAAGCAGATATAATACTTCTGCTCATCCAGGGTCTATAAGGCCAACTGTTGCACCCTAATGACCTTGCTGAGATCACTGAGTTATGGAGTTACATAAGTTGCCAATTACATTTTGAAATGTTGTAATTTTGCAGTAGGCTATAATTAAGAAATCTCATGAAGAACACTTTGGTTATGTTTTAGTACTCAATGATGTGGTACATTTTGACATTTGGTCAAGAATTCATCACATTTTTGTGAATGCTATTCCACAATTTATGTCTTCTCATTAATTCTGGTGTCACATTTGCTGATTCCTGCCACTGTTTGCCTAGGTTTAAAAGTGATTTGTAAGACAATAATATTCAAAATTGTGTAAATTAAACTTTCTCTGCTGGTATCAATTGATATGCAAGTTTTATTTTTATTATTAATATTATTTTCATTATAAACTATGTAATATCACTTGTGTAAAACCAAGTACTTTGGCCACAGAACATAGAAAGCAGGCAAAGATACTGTGACAATTAAAAATGTTAATTGTTGTTCGTGAATTGTGCAAATTAAATAAATTGGGGATTCAATAAGTTACTTTAGGAACCTCATAGTGAATTCAATATTAATCAATTTAGTACACAGTGTCACTCGTTAATTGGTGAAAAATTGACAGATAGACAATAATAATAGCTATGACAAACTCAATGAAGTGTCATGAATTTGTATTTAGTTTACCTCCTTCAGATAGCATACAAAAACATCTCACTACCACGCTCTTTCTGTGGGCCTGTTCAAGAAAGCATTTAGGTGTGAAACTACATTCAAAGATTGTCCATTTGCCATTGCATATTATACTGATGCAACTTTGCATCCAGGAATCAAAGAAAAGGTGTTTCATCAGGACTCCCAATTTGCAAATGAGGTACTTGATTGTCTCTTGTAATCCACAGACAAAATGAACTGGCAGTGAAGATTGGAAAGAGAGGAATGGACAACATGAAGAGTACTTTATATTGCAGAGGCAGAGCATTCCATTGATGAATTCATGTGAAATAATATAATTTTTGAGATCCAAAGCAACAACACAAGCCTTGCCAAAATGGTGGGGGTGGGGGTGGTGGTGGGATTCAGGAAATGGCCTGGGAGGTAATAGCAAGAAGATCAATGCAATTTCCCAACTCAAGAGGTTACCTAAAACCCATTGCAATAAATTTAAGAGTAAATTTTGCAAAGCCCAACACTTGTGAAGATTATAGTCAACCACCAGAAACTGCAAGCATTATGTCTTAGCAACATATTGACCTAATTGTGGCTTGTAATTATTTTATTTGAAATAAAACTAAACACAGGCAGCACAAGTTTAGAATTCTACATGATGATTGTGAAGGCCTGGTAGTCTCATTACATTGTTATTCAGACATAGTGTAAACTCAGGGGAACATTTTAATTGTGAACCAAAGATACATTTTAAAGCGCTTGAAAAGCCTACAACTAGTTATATTTTTAAACAATGAGATGTTTACAAACAACATTCAGTTTTAAATAATGAATGAATTTTTCCTCAGAAAGAGTGGGGCTTGACGTATCAATGTATTTAACTGTTAAATTATCCATGACTTAAATTTGTGCTAGAAATGGTGAGTCATATTTCAGGTTACACTGAAAACTGTAAATTCAGAGGAATTCCTGTTTTATTTTTTGTCTATATATTGAGGTAATAAATTTATTATTAACAGCTGCTTGCTCCAATCTCAACCAATCAGCCCGCTACTTCAATGGTGATTACAGCTAGTCTGATTCCTTACCCTCACTAGGGTAAGATACTGTCAGGGATAGACTTCAGTTTTGAACCTCAAACTCTAACCCTGATAGGAGCTTGCATCTCCTACACTTCTATTAGATGAACAAGGAAAATACATCAGATGCTGGAAACCTGAAATTAAAACAGAAGATGCCAGAAATACTCAACAGGTCAGGAAACATCTGTGAGAGAGAGAAACAGAAGTATTGGCCAGAATTTTTCAACTCACCAGGGAACATGATGGCAAGGTGGGAGTGGTGTAAAATTGGGTGGCATGGCTACCCAGCTCCTTTGGTATCAGTGGAGAGGCATCAGGCAGTATGCCCACCCTTGGGTCAATTGAGGCCCTTAATTGGCCAATTGATGGCCCCTTAAGGGTCCTTTCAGGGGGAGCTTATGTTCAGGTTCTTTGTGCCCAAGTAAGGCCCACACAATGGTATTGCTCTTGTTTCACTCCCCTACCATCTCAATGGCAGCTCACCAATCCCCTCACTGGGGTCTGTCAGCCTTTCCCCAGAGAACTATTACCTCCCCCAAACCCCACTCACCTTGTTATCCGGCTCCAGCGACGCTCTTTGTTTCGGACTGGCTACAGTCCTAGCAATGGCCACTAGAATTTTATTGGCCAGTAGTTCTTGGAGGCTAAATCTCCTCCCAGATGGAGTGGAAGTCTTGCCCTGAGCCAATTAATGGCCCAATGGCCGAAAAATCTGGTCAGGGCTTCTTAGCTGTGTGGAGGTGGATTTGCCCTGACCTTTCAGCCAAAGGGGTGGGGCCACCACCTCCACTTAAAATTCCGGCCAATGTTTGAGGCCATTGACCTTGCGGAAGAACTGGAATAAAGAGATGTAACATTTTTAAAGTGAACACAGAGGCAGTGAAAGCAGGGGTGGGGGGTGGGTGGGGCGGCGGTGGAGAGAGAGGTTGAGAGAGAGAGAACAAAAGGCAAATCTGCAACAGGGCGAAAAGCAGGAGAGATTAAAATGTCAAAGGGGTGTTGGAGTGAAGCAAAGAGCAATGCACCTTTTGCGGTGGGAACTCAACTTAAAGACCCCTGCTGTTAAATTTTGCTTGTCATTTGGGAAACCCATTCCTCCAGTTTCCCACATCAAAATCGTTTCCTGCACAGAACTCACCTCAAGGTTAAAATCAAGATCAGAGTGTGCCATGACTTCCCTGTACCCTGCTCCCACCCCGTCAGCCCAAATTTTAGGCTCCATAGAAGATTGAAGTATTAAGTTCCCATCCTGGAATTATTTTCATTCAGAGTAGCATTCTTGGAGCTGCTGTCCATCAAGATGTTAGACATAGGGTAAAGCTATTGCATTCTGGAAATCTGCTACTGGCATGAGCCTCTTCATTTAGTTCAGGCCAGGTGTACAATACATATCTGGATGCAGTAGAACTATGCCAGCCACCAGAAAGTTGAGGGCTTGGATTGGGGGTGGGGCGGGGTGGTGTGTGTGTGTGGGGGCCGGCGGGTGGGTGGGGGGCGGGGGGGGGGCGGTGGTGGGGGTGCTAAGAGTCATAATTCATGGGTGCCTTTCTGTTATGCAATGTATGAATTAAAGAGGTATATTTATTTTTTCCAAAGTTATCAGAAGTTGTTGAATTCATTGTGGTCTGATTATTCTCAGCTGTCAGAATGAACTTTACAACAAAATAGGATGGTTGGATGTTTTTTTTAACAAATATTCCTGATTGGTTGGTATTGTGGTAATTACTGTACCTGATTGGAAACTGTAACTTTTTGTCCCTGAGAATCAGGCCATATTTAAGAAAATGAGCATGTTTCACACTTAATATTTTAGTAAATCAACAAATTGCTACATATATATTTAGAATGTTATAACTTTAAGATGTGGGGAGGATACGTGTGTGATATATAAATGGTATTTGTGCTCATCTCTAAATTTTATGGTAAAGTTATCAATTTCACTTTTTTGATTTTGATTGCAATCATTTCCCTTTCCTCTTCTTCACTATTGTCCCTAATATTATTATTATTCTAACTTAGACGGGTGGTCACACCGCAGCTGAAGGGACTTGAGGAAGGAAGGGAGTGGGTGACCACCAGGCAGTCCAAGAGAAACAGGCAGATGGTTCAGGAGTCCCCTGGGGCCCCACTCACAAATTCCATTTTGGAGACTGATGAGGGCACTGGTTCCTCCAGGGAGAGCAGACAGAGCTGTTCAGCAGCCTGTCTGTTCAGGAGAGGAGGAAGAGAGGAAGAGCAATAATAATAGGGGATTCTATGGTTAGGCAAACAGATAGGTGCTACTGTGGCCGTCAACATGACTCCAGGATAGTGTCTTGCCTCTCTGGGGCCAGGGCCCGGGATGTCACTGAAAGGCTACAGGGCATCCTGAAGGGGGAGGGTGATAAGGCAGAGGTCATGGTACATGTTGGTACCAAGGACATAGGTAGAAAGAGGGATGAGGTCTTGCATCAAGAATTCAGGGAGTTAGGCTGTAGACTGAAAAGCAAGACCTCACGGGTTGTAATCTCTGGATTACTCCTAGTGCCACGTGCTAGCGAGCACAGAAATAGGAGAATAACACAGATGAATACGTGACTTAAGAGTTGGTGCAGGAGTGAGGGTTTTAGACCCCTGGATCACTGGGACTGTTTCTGGGGAAGGTGGGATCTGTACAAGTGGGACGGTCTACATCTGAACCAGAGTGGGACTAACATCCTTGCGGGCGGGTTTGCTAGTGCTGTTGGGAGGAGTTTAAACTAATTTGGCGGGGGAGGGGACACAGAATGTGAGCAAAATAGGGACACATCATAATACAGTAAAACAATCAAGTCAGAGGGAGTACAGCTGCATTAAGTTTCAAGGGAGTATGGCAAGGCTGGGTGGCCTCTACTTTAATGCCAGGAGTATTACAGGTAAAACGGATGAGTTAAGGGAAAGGATTGACATGTGGAATTGTGATATAGTAGCCATCACAGAGACGTGGTTGCGGGAGGGGCAGGATTGGCAGCTCAACATTCTGGGATATAGAATCTTAAGGCGAGACGGGGAGGGGCTAAAAGAGGAGGAGACATTGCATTATTAGTTAAGGAGTCAATTACTACAGTAAGGGGAGATGATATCTTGGAGGAAGCATCGAATGAAGCTTTGTGGGTAGAGCTTAGGAATAAAAAAGGGGCAGCCACATTGTTAGGTGTTTATTATAGACCCCCAGATAGTCAGCGGGAAATTGAGCAGCAAACATGTGCACAGTTTGTGGTGGTGTGTAAAAACAATAACAATAGGGTAATTATATTTGGTGATTTCAACTTTCCCAAAATTAATTGGGATAGACATAGCGTTAAGGGCTTGGATGGAGTGGATTTCTTGAAATGTGTACAGGAAAACTTTTTAGGTCAATATATAGAAGGTCCAACAAGGGATGGCGCAGTGCTGTACCTAATTCTGGGGAATGAAGCCGGACAGGTGGCTGAGGTGGTGGTGGGGGAGCATTTTAGTGATAGCGACCACAACATGGTACAAGTTAAGTTTGTTATGGACAAAGAAATAGACAAGTTGCAAACAAATATTTTGGATTGAGGGAGAGTGCGTTTTAGTAAAATAAGGCAGGATCTGGCCAAGGTAGACTGCGAACAGCTACTTGTGGAGAAATCTACAGAAGAGCAGTGGGGGGCATTCAAAAAGGAAATGGGGAGGGTACAGGCTCAACATGTTCCCTCCAGGGTGATAGGAAGGAGTAACAGGCCCAGAGAACCATGGATGATCAGAGATATTTAGGATACGATGAGAAGGAAAAGAGAGGCTTTTAGCAGGTACAAGGAGAGCAAATCAGCAGAGGCATTAGTGGAGTACAGAAAGTGCAGGGTGGAGCTTAAGAAAGCAATTAAAAGAGCAAAGAGGGATATGAGAAAGCTGTTGCTGGTAAAAGTAGGGAAAATCCCAAGATATTCTCTAAGTATATCAATGGGAAGAGGATAACCAGGCAAACGTTAGGGCCCATTAGGGACCAAGGGGGCAATCTGTTGGTGGAGCCAGTGTTGAACGAATACTTCATATCCGTCTTCACCAAAGAGAATGAGGATGAAGTTATGGAACTCGGGGAGAGAGACTGTGAGGTTCTTGAGCAAATTGATGTAGGGAGTGACAAGGTATTGGAGGTGTTGGCAGGCTCAAAAGTGGACAAATCTCCAGGTCCGGATGATTTGTGTCCCAGACTGCTGAGGGAGGCAAGGGAGGAGATCGCAAGGGCTCTGACCCACATTTTTATTTCCTCTCTGGCCACGGGGGAGACGCCAGCGGACTGGAGAACAGCTAATGCGGTTTAGCTATTTAAGAAGGGTTGTAGAGATAAGCCAGGGAACTACAGACCAGTGAGTCTCACGTCACTTGCAGGGAAACTATTGGAGAAAACACTGAAGGAGTGAATCTATCTCCAGTTGGAGAGGCAAGGTTTGATCATGGATAGTCAGCATGGCTTTGGCAGAGCGAGGTTATGCCTAACAAATTTGACTGAATTTTTTGAGGAGGTGACCAGGTGTCTAGGTGAGGGTAGTGCAGTTGATGTGGTTTATATGGATTTCAGCAAAGCCCTTGACAAGGTCCCACATGACAGACTTATAAACAAGGCAAATGCACATGGGATGCAGGGTAATTTGATAAGGTGGATTCAAAATTGGCTTGGTTGTAGGAGACAGAGGGTGATGACAGGAGGATGCTTTAGTGACTGGAAGCCAGTGTCCAGTGGTGTACCACAGGGATCTGTGCTGTGTCCCCTATTATTCTTCATTTATATAAACAACATAGATGACTATGTGGGAGTAGGATTAGCAAGTTTGTGGATGACACAAAGATTGGCCAGGTGGTTAACAGTGAGGTTGAGTGTCTTGAGCTACTGGAAGATATAGACAGGATGGTCAAATGGGTAGATAAGTGGCAGATGGAATTTAACCCTGAACAGTGTGAGGCGATATACTTTGGAAGGAGTAATTTGACAAGGAAGTATTAAATGAGTGGCATGGCACTTGGAAGTTCTGAGGAACAAAGGGACCTTGGCGTGTGTGTCCATAGATCTCTGAAGGTGGAGGGGCATGTTAGTGGGGTGGTGTAAAAGGCATATGGGACACTTGCCTTTATCAAACGAGGCATAGATTACAAAAGTCGGGAGGTCATGTTGGAGTTGTAGAGAACCTTGGTGAGGCCACAGCTGAAGTACTGTGTGCAGTTCTTGTCACCACATTATAGGAAGGATGTGATTACACTGGAGGGGGTGCAGAGGAGATTCACCAGGATGTTGCCTGGGATGAAACATTTAAGTTACGAAGAGAGATTGGATAGACTTGCGTTGTTTTTGTTAGAGCAGAGAAGACTGAGGGGTGACCTGATCGAGGTGTACAAGATTATGAGGGGCATGGACAGGGTGGATAGGGAGCAGCTATTCCCTTTAGCTGAAGGGTCAGTCACAAGAGGACACAAGTTCAAGGTGAGGGGCAGGAGATTTAGAGGGGATGTGAGGAAAAACTTTTTTACCCAGAGGGTGGTGATAGTCTGGAATGCACTGCCTGGGAGGGTGGTGGAGGCGGGTTGCTTCACATCCTTTAAAAAGTACCTGGATGAGCACTTGACATGTCATAACATTCAAGGCTATGGGCCAAGTGCTGGTAAATGGGATTTGGTAGGTAGGTCAGGTGTTTCTCATTTGTTACTGCAGACACGATGTGCCGAAGGACCTCTTCTGCACTCTAATTCTGTGGTTCTATTTCTCTTGATTATGTTGTGTTTTGTCAGTGATATTTTTGCAGAGCTTGCATCTGTACTGGAATCTGCATAGGTTCTTGGACCAACATACTCTATACCCTTTTCCTAAGTTTGTTTTAAAATTCAGTTTTCTGCTCATTCAGGAAACACTATTTACCTTAGTGCTGAAACCCACGTTGAAAATAAAAAGCTATTTCAAATTGTCTGCAAGCCAACTTTAAAGGTCAACTTTTGATCCAATTGGGTGTCAGTCATCTAATGACTGTAAAGGACTACATTACATTCATGATTAAGTCAAACCTTTGATGTGGCTTTTACTTGTCATGTTAAGATCTATGCGGCTGAACATGTTATCTATTATACGATGCCAAAAATAAAGCCATACTTGGATAAGATAACTCATCCATGAAACGGTAAGGTTAAATCATTGAAGAAATTTTATTTCATTTCCTCTTGGAATTTGACTTTAGAATAACTGCAATGCCAGCTTTCTTCTCTAGTGGTTTAGTGCCTCTGTATCACTCAATGTACCTTCTCCTGTCTTCAATTCTCAAATGGTTCATTGTTCGGGTGCATCAGAATCTTTCTTAATGCAGTAGAATGTGGGTTCCTGGTTGTCTAAAGGTAAAAAATGTCAAAGTTCCTTGTTACTTAAATGAGTGTTGTGTTCTCCTAATTGATTAACATTTTTGATAGCCTTAGATTTGCATTGAATTCATTTGAATTTTTAGCCAGGTTGTTTGTATCTGAATTTTAATCCTAAATAGATCTGTATCCTTACACCCTCTACCTACATATTTATAAATCATCTCTGAATATCCAATTGTGTATTTTGTATCTAAAAAGCATATAATAGAGGTAGGACTATTGAGATATATGAACCCTGTTCTGCATTGTTTGTTGGACCAAGTGAAATTGAACTCTATTTAAACCATCACATTTCTCTCAAAAGATCTTTTCCTTGTGCTCCCTTGTGTAATTCTACTTCAGCTTGTGCAGTTCACCTGTTCAATATTCAGTTCAGTTCAACAATTTACAAGGCAATATTCATTTTAAGCATCTCCCCACACAATGCTTTTGTAACTCTTTCGAGTACAAACCCGTTTTCCATCTGTTTCAGATGAAGTTATATTGTTTCATAGTTTGCCATTGTGAGATTTGAACTCTTGATAATCTTTTTAAATGAAAACCAAATCAACAAAATTGGGATAAATCAGGCACAGCCCCTAATTCAGGTCAGCTGTAAAAACCAAGGACAAAATTTAAAGGAACCTTACAAACTTTAAATCAAAATGTGATTAAAGGGGTCAACAAAACACCCCAGTCCCCGCAGTGCCCACCGAGCACGGAAGGCCTCGAGCGTGTCAGCAGACACCGCGTGCTCCCTCTCCAGGGACATCCGGCAGCGAACGTAGCCATGGAAGAGGGACAAACAATCGGGCGGGACTCCCCCGTCGATCGCCCGCTGCCTGGACCTGTTAATGGCCAACTTGGCCAGGCCCAGGAGCAGGTTCACGAGGAGGTCCTCCTCCTTCCCGACCCCCTTCCTCACCGGGTGCCCATAGATTAGGAGTGTGGGGCTGAACTGCAAACAGAACATCAGTAAAAGGTTTCTCAAATAACTAAAAAGTGAGTGCAGCCTACAACACCCTATGTATACATGGTCCCCGGACTCCACAAGACCGCAAAAAGGGCACGTGTCCTGAGAGTTCGTGAACCTATGCATCCTCTTATTATAGGGGACTGCTGCATGCAACACCCTCCAACCCAGCTCCCCGATAGAAAGGGGGAGGGCCTCCCATCGGGGGCCTCCGCCGCCGGACGGCAACAAGGCACGCCAGGGCGTGTCTGGGCGACGGACAAGGGCGAGAAAATGGAAGGTGTGCAGCAGCAGTCCATACAAAAAGCCCCTCTTTGCCTTGCCAAAAGGTACGGAGGGCATGTCCCCGAGACGGCTCATATTGCGGGGCACCAGCACCCGAGGGAGGGTTCAGGGCTTGGGGCCAATGTGGAATTCTGTCTGAACAGGGGAACGTTCAGACGGAAGACCACCACGCACCTGGGCCACCTCAAGACCCAAAATAACGTTGGGTCCGAGCACGACCGTTCTCAGGTCTTGGATGGCATCGGCTGCGAAAAGATACAGCTGAGCAGGGGAAATTTGACTTGCTAATAAGGACATACTAACATTGTAACTCTTTCGAGTACAAACACATTTCCATCTGTTCCTATTCAGATGAAGTTACATTATTTCATAGTTTGCCATTGTGAGATTTGAACTCTTGATAATCTTTTAAATCTTTTAAATAACACGTTTCCATCTGTTTCAGATGAAGTTACATTGTTTCATAGTTTGTCATTGTGAGATTTGAACTCTTGATACTCTTTTGAGTAAACCTGTTTCCATCTGTTTCAGATGAAGTTACATTGTTTCATAGTTTGCCATTGTGAGATTTGAACTCTTGATCTTGGTGTTACAAACCCAGTACCATAACCACTTGGCTATTTAGGCCAAGCCACAACAATGCTTTTGTAATCATTCTTCATTAAGATTTTTTTCTCTACCAGAAACAGCCTATAGCCAACTCAATTAAGTGTTTTCAGGTGCTGAGGTAGACTCACATATGACATACTATCTTGAAATACAAATAGGCTTCACAAAACAGCCAAAGTTACTTAAATAATAAATTACAAATGGATAGATTTACTCTTGGGTACTTTAACACTGATGGGATGTATCAGTTTCAGCACAACATTTAAGAGATATATCGGGGGAACTTTATCCCCCTTGTCCCTCACCATCTCCCTTCCACCCAATGTTAAACCAGTTGATTCCTTCCTTCGCAAATGGTAATGTATGAAGCAAAGGTATTGGGGAAAACCTGCGATTGCTGGAAGGCTGAAAGAAAAATACTAAGGGCAGAATTTCCTGCCTGTTGGGCAAGCGGGCCTGACCCAATCTCCGGTGGGCGGGGAGCCGATCCCCGCTGGAGAAGTGGGCCCTGCTGCCATTTTACGTGTGCGGGCTAATCAAGGCCCGCCCAGCGTGACATCTGGCGGGAAATGCTATGCGCTTCCTGTGCGGGCAGGGGGGGATTCCTCAAAAGCAAGAGTGCGCTCTTTTGCTAATGCGCACAAAAGAGCGAATATCTCCCTGAGGCTAGGTGCTGCCTCAGGGAGATCGCTGACACTTTTAAAAAGATTAAAAATAGAAAAAATAAAAAAATCCTTAACACGTCCCCCTCATGTGACAATGTCACACGAGATGGGACATGCTCATAAATTACAGTAAAACTTTCTTAAACTTTTTAAAACCCTGCATGAAACATCATCCCGCCAGTAGATGAGGTTTCATGTTTTTTCTATTGCCCGCCAGGGCTCCTGGCCTGCCTGCCAAACTTAATAGCCTCAATTGGCCATTGACAGGTTGGCGGGCACACAGCTGATTTTGCTACTCCCCCCCTTCCTGAAAACTTAAATTGACCGGGATGATGTCCAGGGTTCTCCCCGACATCATCCCACGTCATTTTACGTGTCGGCGAGCGGGCCCCGCCCCCTGCTCACCAACTGCAAAATTCTGCCTTAAATGTTAGCATCAAGTATAGGGCTTTAGAAACAGAAAATGCTGAAAATACTAAGCAGGCCTGGCAGCATCTGTGGAGAGAGAAACAGAGTTAATGCTTCAGGTTGTGGTCTTTCATCATGGGACTTTAGACACAGGTCTGTCATTTCAGGGACCCAAGTACAGCTTTGACTGATCGGATGAAAGTTCCCTTGTGTCCAAAGCAAAGGCCATGTGTGAAATGAGATTTGGCAGTTTTAGTGAATATGGGCCTAAAGTACAAAGCTGTTCCTAATTCTGCATTAATTGGATAATGCACTCAAATAAGCTGCAAGATGGATTGCTGTGTGAAATCAAAAACTGTCACATTGATACAGTATAGAATGGTAATTTGAGAACAGGGCTGATACAAGTTGTCGGCAGAGAATAGAAGGAGCTTGATGACATGTCTAAGCATCTAAGCATGCTATAACTTGACCTGGTACTCCTTTATGCTGACCCTTAAGGGATAATTACTTGACTTCACACTCCCAGTTGAAAGCCTCATCTGCTGGGAGGCTGAGAGGCTAAATTTCAGGGATAGGATTTTCTAACATATTATGGAAAGAAAATTGTGTACACTTGAATTTCCAACACATGTGGCCAGATTTTCTTGTCTGAGGTGGGAATCGGGAAATATACCAACATCTTGATCCTGCCTCCTACTCAGTTAGTGGATTTTCATCCAGTGGAGGTGGGGACAGCCTTGGTCAGCAGGCATATAGCGGAGAGTGGGGTGGGGGGTGGGGGTGCTGATGCTGAGAAGGCCATGTTAAAAGGCTCCCCTCTGTTCACAGAGACATTGGCACAGTTCTGCAGTCCAGTGTGAGCACTGTAAAGCTCACTGTCATCCTCACTTCCCCCACTCCCTCAACCCATCAATACCTCCTTACCCTGTCAACCCCCAACATTCCTCAACCCCCCTCAGCCCCTTAATAGCCCCTTATACCTCTTACCCCGTCATCCTCCTGAAACTCCCCAACCCGCTCACCCAGTTTCCATGATAAATAGAACTCACAAATCCTATAATAACATTTAGAAATATTTGAAATGTTCATATGTCTGTCAAAATAAACAACAATTACTTGAATAGCCTTTTTAAAATATTATCCTTTTCATAAGCTCATAAATCAGTCAAAATTAACAAGGCTCATATTCCCCTGGATAGCTGTGTAAACAAACCCTGCTATGTAAATAAACAGCCAAACAGATGGCTGGATTGAACTTCAATGGAAAAACAATACAAGCAATGTGGAAATTTCACACATTCAACTCTGGATTTCAAACTGGCCTAGTCTTTCAATATTATACAATGCAGAATAGCACGTTATCCAATGGATAAACTAGTCTAATGGATGATGACTTCTCCACTTTCACAAAGCTATTCTTCCCCTTAACAGCTTGATAGTCATCAGAAGCAAAAGCCTGGCAACTACAACATTTAATCGTCACTTACTTTTTCAAATCAAAGCAATATCATCACTCACTTTAGTAAAAACAGGTACAACTTAGGCTATAGCATTTCACAATGACATTTGAAGTAGGCAACATCATTTGCACTGATCTTTTGCATGGTTTCCACCTCCACCTCCATTGTTCACCCATTGCCCATGACACCTCTCTGCTGGAGTGACTTTATAAGCTATCAAAACCCACTTGCCTCCATCAAACTCTGAGAGTTCTGAAATGCCCACTTCCACAATGGTGCCAGCAACATTAGGAGAGGACCCCCTTTTCCCATGCTGATGAAAATTGCTGGTGCCAGAAATGGGGGTGGGAATCTCTGATCTGGATTTCTCCCATCATTTTTAAAGCCTGCCCAATGCAGATGGGAAAATCCAGCCTGTGGTGTCAATAGATGAGCTTCCTTGTTACTAACTCAAAGTTGGGAAATTCCCTTTTAAAATAGATTATCTTTTCCCTAAAAGCCTTCAGCTTCTTGACCACAAATTCCATATATTAAACCCATTATATTAAGTGTAACATTGGGCTGGTGCAAGGCAAATTTATACTTAGGTGTTAGCCATGGCTTAATGGTTGCACCCTTGCTTTTAAGCCAGAAGTTTGTAGGTTCCAGTCCTAATTCAGAATCTAGGCTGTCAGAGGTGCAATCTTATCAATGAAATGTTAAACCAAGGCCCTATTTGCCCTCTCAGATGAAAGTTAAAAAATCCCATAACTCTATTTTGAAGAAGAGTAGGGGGAGATCTCCTCAGTGTCCTGGCCAACATTTGTCTCTCAGCCTATATCACTAAAATTACATTACCTGGCATTTGTCACATTGCTGTTTCTGCAACCTAGCTGTGTGAAAATTGGCTGTCAAATTCCCTACAGTACTATAGTAAATGCACTTCAGAAGCAATTTATTGATTACAAAGCACTTTGGGCTATGCCTGAGGTGTTATATAAACACAAGTCTTTCTTCCCTTAATGCTTATTGTTAACACCAAGTTGTAACCTGCTCTCAATATAGAACCTTCAATTACATTAATGTTATATTTTTCAAATCATCCATCTTTTGGATTTCTTTTGTGAGACTGCCAATTTTCTGGTGATTAATGCTAAATCAAGGCCATTTTAATTTCTGGATTGACACCTAGGAGCTGGGTTCAGACTATTCAAGATCATTTTATACAGGACTGCTGCAGCTGACAGAAGGGAAACTTGTGGCGCATCATTTAAAGCTGCATTCAAATTCACATTATAGAGGTAAAAGGACAGTGTGCCAGTAAACTGTAGCATCCATTATAATATCATTAATTATATAATATAATATGCACCTGTCAATCATTAAGTATTTGACGACTGCTCCGATATAAAACTTGCTGACAAAAGTTTACATGAGCTTGTTGAGCAGACTGTTCCATGCAAAGCAAGTGCAATTCCAGTGCATATTTATTTTGCTAGCAAGGTTCTCAAACAACAAACTAAACTAGCAACAATATAATTGTGGGCAGGATTTCCTGGTCGGCGTACAGGGGGTGGGACCCACATACTGACGTGTCATTTCAATTTTCAGGTTGGCGGGGGGTGCAGCCGAATCAGCTGTGTGCCCGCCGACCTGTCAACGGCCAATTGAGACCATTTAAAAACTAACTGAAGTACTTAAAGGACCAAGGTTGGCAGGCTTCAGAGAAAGCATGGAAGCTCATCCACGGTCGGGATGAGGTTTCATGTAGGTTTTTAAAAATGTAATAAAAGTTTAACCAAAAGTGATGGACATGTCCCAACTCATGTGTCAGTGTCGCATGAGGGGACATGTCAGGGAAATTTTATTTTATTTTTTTAACACTTTTGAACTTGGCGCCAATTTTCCTGAGCGCACGAAAGAGCACAGTCTTGGCTTAGGGAATCTCCCCCCTGCCCACACAGGGAGTGCATAGCACTTCCTGGCAGATGTCACTCTGGGAAGGCTTTAATTGATGCCGATTGGAGGCGCGCCTGCACATGCCCATTCCTGAACTTCCTCCCTGACTGGGGGAAAATTCTGCCCTCTTGACGATTAATGCATTATAAAAGAACACTGAAAGAAAAATGTGGGTAATGTTAAGGACAATTACTTGCTCGCATTTTCCTCTCCACCCAATTCCTGCTCATCTTGCCTACCCCATGTTTTTGCCAACATCCTAAACTTCTTTTGATCAGGCCTTATCCTTGCCCTATGCAAGCTTCTATTCTTGCCCCTTGCCTTAAAAAGCCCACCCTTCACCTCTTTGCTCTTTTCAACTATTGCCACATTATCAGCCTCTTTTTTCCCGATCTTAGCACTTGTTAATATCATTCCCTACTTGAATCACTTAAAATGAATCAAATTGAAAATCAGATGGTTTCTATAACTCCTGTAGCCCCATTTTTCTACCCTGACAAAAAGTTGAAAATCTTAACCAGTGATTCTTAGCAGAAAATAGAGAAAAAAAATCCTCACAATGAATTTTGTTCAATTTTCTTCCGTTTTCTCCATTGTTCTCCTTCAATGCATTAATTCCTTGTTAGAGTAACATTTTACATGTACGTGTTACCCCATGATAACTTGCTCAAATGATCATGATTCATGTTTGAGCCTTGACAGTGGCTGTTTGCAGGTTTTTGACCATGAGAACATCACAACCAAGATCCTTTCTTAGTCACTACCCACCCACATGTGCTGCCATCAAAGCAACCTACCAAGGCCTTGTTTGAGTTGATCTAATTCAACACACTGACCAGTGACAGTTTTGTCATGTCAAATAAGCATATCCCTTCGTTGTACAGGGTGAGAAAACAACCAATGTTAGACTGAAGAATTAGTTTAATTCTTCAATAAGAACGGCAATCCTCCCATATCAATTTAGATCAATTGCCCATGGTAAACTCTCCTCATTTTTTATTGGCACAGGATGTGATGAAGTATAGTAACTACAATAATCTACTCACAAACATGAAAAGTTATGATGCATTTTCTAGTAATAGCCTTGGAACAAACATTGCCATTACTGAGTATTTAATAGCAAGAGTGAGCCATTTAGTTATTCCGCAGAGCTGGATCAATAGTTTGACAGCACTGCATCAGACTAGCAATAGCAGGCATTAACAGCATAT
The DNA here is from genome assembly GCF_017639515.1 of Carcharodon carcharias. Classification (NCBI taxonomy): domain Eukaryota; kingdom Metazoa; phylum Chordata; class Chondrichthyes; order Lamniformes; family Lamnidae; genus Carcharodon; species Carcharodon carcharias. The sequence goes on from NC_054477.1 coordinate 112,981,874, forward strand.
TGTATCAGTAAGTGATGATAGGTACTAACCTGTTACTAATTATCACCGTACCTTACTTCACTCATTTTAACCAAAAAAATCCATGATGCACAATAAAACAATTAAAAAACTCCATGACCTAGTCTACAGGTTCTATTAGGACGGGTAAAAGCTGATGGATCTCATCCCAAAGAAAGAGGCAGAATTTAACAACACGGATCATTTGTAACTGCTGGAACAAATTGAAATGGTGTACATTCTCTCCATTTTTAGAAAATAGGATTATGAACAGGAAATAGGTTTCTGTAGGAAATGGCGCTGCTAAAGGAAGAGTCAAAACAGAAAACTCACAATGTGATATTCAACTTAATCTAAAAAAGGGACATAGGGTGAAAAATGCAGTTGCACAGTATTGCTTCAACAGATACTTACCTCTGTTTCCCAGGGTGAGGCTGCGTAGCCAGTCACTTTCTGCACATTCCAGCCCAACCAGTTAATGTGATGCCAGGATCCCAAATTTGAGCAACAAATGTGTAGGCAGCACCTGTGTTGTTTACTCATCAAAAAATAAGTTTGAATCTGCAAGATGGGCCTTGCAGTAATGTCAAAGGTTAGCGACCCTGACTGCAGATAAGATAGTTTTTAGGAACTCTATCTATTGCAACGTGTCTGATAGTATGTTGGGCTGTTCTTAGAATAGGTTGCTGAGTCTCTGCATTCTTTATTTGTGTTCAGATGTGGGCATTGCTGGCAAAGCCAACATTTTTGCTCATCTCTAATTGCCCTTGAGAAGGTGGTGGTGAGCTGCCTTCTCGAACTGCTGCAATCTATCCAGTGTAGGTACACCCACAGTGCTGTTAGGAAGGGAGTTCCAGGATTTTGACCCAGCGACAGTGAAGGAAAGGTGAATCAAGATGGCATGTGGCTTGGAGGAGGATGGAGGTGGTGGTTTTCCTATGTGCTTACTGCTCTTGTCTTTCTAGGTGGTAGAAGTCATGAGTTTGGAAAGTGTTATCGAAGGAGGTTTGGCTAGTTGCTGCAGTTCATCATGCAGTACATCTTGTAAATCATGCACAGTGCTGCCATTCCAGTAGTGGTGGGGGTGGTAATTGTTTAAGGAAATGGAAGGGGAGAGAATGTTGACTCATCCTCGCAGCGATGACAGAGGAATATGTGACCTGTGCATATAAAAGCTGTAACAGGTACGCTGGCAGCAGCGATTGTGCCTCTGAATCTGCAGCACAACAGGTAGATGAAGTGGGGACAACAGTGAGGGCAAACTATACACCACCCCTTCTGCCAATTTGGAGTTGAACTCCTTCATGCTCGTGGCAGAAGGCTGACTGGCAGGTCAGCCAATGAGCCCATTCATAACTGTCCTGTTTGCCACCCCATCAAGGTCCTCACCTGAGTCCTTTACAGCATTACCTATCTTCCACTTGCCCCTCCGGTGAGCTGACAAATGCATCATTTTTACTACTGGCCTGGCTGCAGCCTACTCATGCCCAATGACTTACTATGTACTGATCTCAACTCTGGACTAGCCTCCAAGAATAATACTGTCTAAGATGACAGCTACAAGTGTCACATCGATAGACATGCCCTTTTCATCAGTGCTATACTATTTCTCTCTTTCCTACTCTTAGGGCTTCAAGGACTGGGCAGATGACAGTGCTTGGGTATCTGAAAGCAGGAATTCAAAAATTGGCATGGGGGAAGGAGGACGGAATGGGAAGCAAATCATCAATATTCTCTACGTTAGCTGCTTGCTCAACATGCCAGGTACCAGGATAAGAGTGAGCAGAGGTTGAGAAGATGCATAAGGCATAAACATACCATCATCCTCAATGTTCATAGCAACCTCGAATGCAAAGGACACTGTTGCAACCAGCATCATGATGCAGAGAGCCATCTCCACTGTAGGGCTTAGAAGATGCAGGGGTTCTTTTTCACCAACCCTTCCTGTTCTGTTCCCTTCTATTGTGCACCACCTTATCATGCAAGAGAGAGGGCTGAATGTCAGTGGTTGTGTTTTGCAGTATTGGGTGATGTGCCTCCCAAAGTTGAATAGCTGGAGGTATGTGGAGGCAGCGATAGGTCGATGCGAGATTAGCAACATTGATAATTGCATAAGGGTGAGATGGAGTGTCTGGATGTTAGTCATGAGTCCTGAGTGCCAGGGACCGCTACCTGATGAGGAATTGTGGGGGAATCTAGAACTAGCGGTCACTGTTTAAAAATAAGGGGTCGCTCATTTCAAACAGAGATGAGGAGAATTTTTTTTCTCTCAGAGGGTTATGAGTCTTTGGCACTCTTCCTCAAAAGGCGGTGGAAGCAGAATCTTTGAGTATTTTTAAGGCAGAGCTAGATGTGTTTTTGATTAATAAAGGAGTGAAAGGTTATCAGGGGTAGGCAGGAATATGGGGTTGAAGTTACATTCAGATTAGCCATGATTTTATTGAATGGCAGAGCAGGCTCAAGGGGCCAAGTGGCCTTCTCCTGCTCCTAATTTGTATGTTCGTATGAATTGGGATGCTGTACATTGAGCGGTGTAAGAAGCTAGTTGTAAGAAGCAATTGGTTGGAGATGTCATGTGAAGATGCATTCACTGATAGCCAGTCACATGAGGTCATTAGACTTTGTGTAGTGCCACTGTCAGGTCCTTAAGTCCAGACTCTAGGGGTTGATTGCCCTGGCCACCTATTCCCACTCCTTTCGGAGGGTGATCCTTGAGCATCACCTTGCCATACCATGGGACCATGTTATCCCTCCTCTTGCCTACCTGCACCACTAATGCCTTCAGCGTTGCACCTGTCATTGGTGCATCTCTCTGTTTGATTTGGTGTTCACTTTGCAAGTATTGCAGAATTTTTTTTTTGTTGCCATTTCCCTTTAGATTATAGCCCACCTTAAGCAGGCTGTCTGCACTACATGGTCTACAAACAGTGCTGCCAGGGCCTCCTGCTGTATGCAGAGCTCACTGGCAGCATTCAGCAGCCAAGAGCAGTGTTGGAGGTTGACCAGCTAATGTCACAATCATTTAGATGGGAGGGGAACACAAGTTTTGCATATTGCCCACTTTGATCTAATGAGCACGAATCACAATCTTCAAGGTTAAAAGATGTGACTATCCAATTTCTAGCCCATTATGTCAGCATACTGTCTCCAAGCACTGATGGTCCCTCTAGGATTGTAGCTCAGATTACCAAATAACATTTCAATTACTAAAACCAGATTTAATAAAAAATTCTATTCTGCAGCATCTTTGATCCACTATCCTCAGCTGATTATTAATGACCTTATCTTCATCATGAGATCAGAAATGGGGTTGTTCACTGATGATTGCATGGTGCTTAGTTCTTTCACAACCCCTCAGATAATGAAACAGCCTACACCTGCAGCATGCTACCAGACATGGACAGCATGAAATCTTGGGTTTATCAGCAGTAAGTTACATTCATGCTGCACAAGGCAATGCCGTCTCCAGCAAGAGGCTAACCACCTCCTCTTGACATTCAGCTGAATTACTATCTCTGAGACTGTCAACATCAATAGTACAATATTTGTATAATACTCTTATAATACTCTAATATTCCACATAAATATTGTGGCTACAAGAGCAGGTCAGAGTGTACAAACCCTGCAGCGAGTAACGCACCTCCTGACTCCACCAACTACAAGGCACAAGTCAGGAGTGTGATGGAATACTCCCCATTTGCCTGGATGAGTACAAATCCCACAACACTCAAGGAGCTTGACACCATCCAGGACAAAACAGCCCATTTGACTGGCACCACATCCACAAACATTCACTCCCTCCACCACTGACGCACATTAGCAGCAGTGTGTACCATCTATAAGATGCAATGCAGTAACTCACCAAGGCTCCTTAGACAGCACCTTCCAAACCCACTACTACTACCATCTAGAAGGACAAGGGCAGCTGATACTTCAGACACCACCACCTGGAAATTCTCCTCCAAGTCACTCACCATCCTGACTTGGAAATATATCGCTGTTCCTTCATGGCTGGGGGGGTCAAAATCCTGGAATTCCCTCCCTAACAGCACTGCGGGTGTACCTACACCACATGAACTGCAGCGGTTCAAGAAGGCAGCTCACCACCACCTTCTCAAGGGCAATTAGGGATGGGCAATAAATGCTGGCCTAGCCAGTAACACCCACATCCCATGAATGAATAAAAAAAAGTATGGTGCTTTTCCTGGATTGTTGGATTCAGGTGCATAGCACTAAAGAAGCTTAAAACCATGTAGGGCAATCAACCCCTTTGAATGGCATTTGATCCAGCAGTCTAAAAATCAATCTGCTCCACCTCTAATGCATGGTGGCTACAGTGTTTATGATATAGAAATGCACTCCACCAACTTTCCAAGACTTGTTTAAAAGCATTTTTCAAATCTGTGACCTCCACCATCTAGATTATCAAGACCAACAGGCGCATGGGAACATCATCACTCCAGATTCCTTTACAAGCTATACACAATCCTGACCTGGGCATATATTGCTGTTCCTTCATGGTCCTGGGTCAAAATCCTGGAATTTCCTATTTTACAGTATTATGAGACACCACACAGAGTGCACTAACTCAAACACAAGGCTCAAGGCAATAAATGCTATCCTTGCCAGAGACACCAAAACCCTGAGAATTAATAAAGAACAAATTCCTGTCTCTGCCACGTGGGGCAGAACAAAAAAAAGAGTCATTTTCATCCTCAAAAAAACAGCAGAAAAGGGCAGAAACAAATTCTCTTCTTCTCAACAAAATCAGTCCGGACAGGTAAGAAACATAGCTTACTGGGGCTGGTGTATACTGTTCTTATCTTAAATGGAATCATATCTACAACACTGAAGAAGGCATTTAACCGAATGTACTAACATTGAGATGGTAACCCAATAATCAAATTTCCGGACACTTTCAAGGGCAGAATTTTATGTCCTGCTGGCGGGTGCACCTGCGCCCGACCCGCTCAGGTGTAAAATAGCGCGTGATGATATTGGGTGAGCACCCGACATCATTACGCACTCGCGCGATATTTTGGTCAACGGGCACGTGCGAGAGTCAGCAGAATGCCCACTGACAATTAAGAGGCCAATTAAGGTCATTAATGTAGTAATTTACCTGGATTTTTTTGCTGCCTGTCCAACCTTACAGTTGGCAGGTGGGCAAATCAGCCTGGCAGCCTTTGGATTTTTGAGAAAACCTCATCCACGGGCGGGATGATGTTTTTGATATTAATTTTAAAAAATAAAAATGTTTGGGCAGAATTTTTATCATCAATATGCTTAGGTGAATGATTCTTATGGGTGGAAAACTTTTTCAGAATTTCATGATGTTTATTTTTGGCTTTAAAATTCTTCAGCTCCCTGGGGCAGCTCTCTGCCTTCAGGGAGCTTTCACCACACGCTCCCCTGCACCCACGCTTACTTCAGCACTCACCCTCTTCTTGCCCCCACTCTGGCAGCACTGGGCCTTTCCACACGCGTTTCACGAATCGTGGTCAGTGGCCAATCGCGGGCGGCGGCTCATTTCCCGGCCGCCCACCATACCTGCCAAGGCGAACCCAAAAATCCTGCCCCATATGTTTCTTTTCCAATGTTTATCCACTTCTATTTAAAACACTTTGTCAGGATCCTCCTTCCAGCAGAATTCCATAAAGTGTTTTCCATATGCTAACAATGTTCTGCATAGAATAATTCTCCTAAACACTCCTTTTGTTCTTTAGGCATTAATCTTCAATTTACATCCTTTTATTATTGGCCGACGTATCAGTGGAAATAGTTTTCTCTCCACAGACTCAAACCTCATGCATGTTTGTATACTTCTATCAGATCTTCTGTTAACCTTCTGTATTCTAGTGAAAAGAACCTCAATTACTCCGGTTTCTTTTAAAACTCATATTTCTCCTCTGGCATTGCTCAAAGATAGCGTGGGACCTGAGGTGAGATTTTTGATAAGTATCATGGACCTATTGCAGCTTAAAAACAGCTTTGATCATCTAGTCATTATAATGCAACAAATTAAAGAAGCAATGTAGAATAACTGACTTTGGTTTAAAGTATTATCCATCTTCCTGATAATAAATTATATAATGGCCTTGGAATTCTGCAATTACACTGGGAACATAGGGGCAGGCGCAAGATATTCTGCCTGTTTAGTCTATCCAACTATTCAACTCGATGATGGCGATGATGAATTAGATGATGTACCTCAACTCCATTTATCTGTATTTGACCCATATCCCTTGATACACTTACCTAATAAAAATCTTGTCAATCTCTGTCATAGAAATTGGAAAAATAATTCTATTTTCCAATAACCTTTGTGTGCAAAATTGATTCCTAATTTTACCTTTGAATGACCTCGTGCAAATTTGATGATTATGCTCTTTTTGGAAATTCCATACCAGGGAAAATAGAATTCTTTCTGAATTTACCCAGTTGAATTACTTCATGATATTAAAGTCCTTAATTAGTTCAGCACCCCCCCCCACCCCGAAGTCCAGAAGTAACTATTATAAGAAAGGATCCCCTCAATAATGTATACTTTAAAAGCTAAAAGATTGAGCATAGGAGTGTCAAAACAGTGGGTGAACTGAGGAATGCAGCACTGAATTGGATTTGTTTAAACAGAGACTCACATATGAACCATATAATGAGCAACACAGCCCTATACAAAACATATGTCGTGGCTTGCAATATGATACATTAACCTTTTCAGGTGGGGATAATTGGATAGCCCAGTGACTTTTGCCCAGAGCTCTTATTGCTGATCTCTTTCATCTATGACTTACTCCCTCCTTTACCTTTTGTTTGTGTTGGGTTAGAGTTTAGGGTAGACCTATGTATATAGGTAGCAGCTTCATTTTTACTAGTGTTCTAGGACTACAAGGAATTTCGAAGACAGACAAGCTGCATCACAACATCAAGATACATAGAAACAGCGTCATTTTTTCCAAATTTTGAGCCAACTGTGCAACTAAGCTGCTAAATGCTTTATAATATTGTTTGTCTGATATATATATATATATATGTGCAAAGTGTGTATCTGTTGCAAAAACCCACATTAATGTACTGTAAGTATTTCTTCACTATCAGAAGAAATGAAAGTAGGACTTGCATTAGAAAAAATTGTTACGCTCAAGTTTCAGATTAGGTCCCATCTATCTACTTAAAATGCTTTGTCATTTTCTAACACATCTTTTAAAGACATCACATTTGAAAATGATCAGGGGCTCCCTTGCTTTAGTGGCCCAATTCAAGTTTTTAGAAAGCATCACCCTTCCTGTTCAATGGCCTCATCCCCTTTCCAGTTTCCCTATCTTCTGTCTTCTCTTCAGTGCCTCTATTCCCCATTCTTTGGCATCGTTCCCCACTCAATTGGCCCCATTTCCTGTCTTCAACTTAAAAGTCCCATTGCTCCTTTCTTTCTTTTGTGCCCCAATTTTTGCACTCTTCAGTGTCTCTGTGTAGGGCTCAATGGGAGAATGAAATAAGAAAAAGGAAGGGGTAAAGAGAGAACATATTAAAGAGGGATGAAAGAGAAGATAGAATAAAGGTTGTGAATTAACATTGTGGAAACCAAGGGTGATTTGCAAAAGGGAAAGTAACAGTATTACAAAAGGGAAGATGATGGAGAGAGATTCACAAAAGGAAAGCAGACGTAAGGTTGAGCTCAAAATTGCAATTTCAGGTAAAACGAGGGAAAATTACCTGATTAAGGATGAAATTGAGATAAGTGAATGCTACCAATGTAATGATAAAAGCTTTACTAAGAAAGGCAACTGAGCATAAAATGGATGCCCACAGTGGCAGTGTCCAGCTGCCCTTTCATATAATCAATTTCCTGCCCCTCAGCATGTCCACTGTTCAAATTGGATGGGGATCATATTAATTGACTGCCTTCTGGAGGATTGAACTGGAAGGTGAGCTACTTCTGTGAATGGGGTCAGGACTTAAAGATATTCTTGATGGCTGTAAATGTTCTAAGTACAGAAAATTCTGCCTGATGTTTCTGATTGGCAGCTGAAAACACTAAGGGCATACAAGTTGAGCACTGGAGCCACTTCCATCATCTGGATGTGATATCTAGCAGCTGACACTGGTCTGTGATTATATTGTTATTGAAGCAGATCTTCCTCACACTCTGTTTCTGTATGTCATCCTGGTAAGTTAGATGTTACCAGTACTTTCAATGCATAAGGCAGCAATGAGTCTGAAGAAATGGTGCTTGTGCAAATGAATCCCAATGAGAAGAAACAATTTTCCACAGAGATTGCTTGGAAGTAAGATGTGCTGTTGGAAGGTATGCTCTCAAACAGTAATAATTGAATCTACAGTTTAAATATGGAGTTACAGCAACTGCAAACAATGGTTCCATAGGTTTTACAGCCACAGATTTGTCATGAGATGCTGTAAATGTTTTACATTTAGTTTTGCCTATAATAAGGTTTTTCTTGGATTTCAGAATGAGAGGGGTGAATTTTATGATTCAACACTCCCCAAGGTGCTTGCAAATAACATGCATAAGGTACTGCTGTGGGACAGACAATGATTTTTCATCTGGACAGAACAACACATGCTACACACCAGCAATTCCTCAAGATTCTCTCCTTGACAGTGTCGCTCCCTGCAAGGAGCTCTTGGATTGTGGAATGGTTTCCAATTATCAGTCTGCACTTCCCTTGTCTTCCTCATATCCTTCACCATTTCATGCCCTATTACCAATCTGATTTTCTAGCCAGTGTAGGAATTCATTACTCTAGCAGAACGTTAGCCTTGTTTACGTACAGATCTAAGATGGCAAACTTGCCAAAACAGCTAGGACTGACATTTTCCTTTCTGTGAGAAACAAATGGCAATTTTTAGAAAAATGCTCAGGATATCACAAGAATGTCCACTATTTCCTTTGTGACAACCACAAGGCAGGTAACTTTGTCGGTAGCAACATAATGGAAAAAAAACAATTATGATACACCAGCAATAAAGACCATTCATACTAATAAGCTATTTAAATTTCAAACATTTAGAAAATGCAGTCTTGGAACCTGTAAATCCTGATGAAAATTTCTCAATGCCAATTTAATGAAACTAAGGGCAGGATTTTGGATTGTGACCTCAATGTCAGGGTCAAATGGGGGTCACAACCTTACACTGTGTGGCAGTCACCAGGAAGTGATAGTCTGCAAATTGGTCAATTTTGCACAAGGGGTGAGCTTGCCATCCAATTAAAGATGGTGGGTGGGTTTTCAATGCTGAAAAACCAATAAGAGGGCCTCCAGCTTGAAAGGAGTTGAAGCTTCCAGTTCAGGTCAGAAAGGAAGTGACTCCATTTTGAGGCACTTTTTTCTCCAACTTTACAAACTTTCAAAGTTAATATATCCAGCAGCTTTTTTAAAAATTCATTCATTCATGGGATGTGGGCTTTGCTGGCTGGGCCAGCATTTATTTCCCATCCCTATTTGCCCTTGGAAGGTGGTGGTGAGCTTCCTTCTTGAACCGCTGCAGTCCATGCAGTGTAGGTACACCCATAGTGTTTTTAGGAAGGGAGTTCCAATATTTGACCCAATGACAGTAAAGGAACGGTGATACATTTCCAAGTCAGGATGGTGAGTGACTTGAAGGAGAACTTGCAGGTAGTGCTGTTCCCATCTATCTGCTGCCCTTGTCCTTCTAGATAGTAGTGGTCATGGGTTTGGGACATGCTGTCTAAGAAGCCTTCGTGAGTTGCTGCAGTGCATCTTGTAGATGGTACACACTGCTGCCACTGTGCATTAGTGGTGGAGAGAGTGAATGTTTGTGGTGCCAATCAAGCAGGCTGCTTTTCCCTGGGTGATGTCAAGCTTGAGTGTTGTGGGAGCTGCACTCATCCGGGCAAGTGGGCAGTATTCCATCACGCTCCTGACTTCTATCTTGTAGATGGTGGACAGGCCCTGGGGAGTCAGGAGGTGAGTTACTCACCACAGGATTCCTAGCCTCTGACCTGCTTTTGTAGCCACAGTATTTATATGGCTATTCAAGTTCAGTTTCTGGATTCAGTGATGGTAATACCATTGAATGTCAAGGGGTAATGGTTGGATTCTCTCTTGTTGGAGATGGTCATTGTCTGGCACTTGTTACTTGCCATTTGTTTGCCCAAGCCTGGATATTGTCACGGTCTTGCTGCATTTGGACATGGACTGCTTCAGTGTTTGAGGAGTTGCGAATGGCCAGTTAACTCCCTTAATTGGCTACCTACTGCTTGCATGTGGATAGCCCTGACCCCCATCCCTCCTTCAGGAAATTGCACTGGGGGTGAAATGCTCCCAGCAAACTGGCAGGTGGCATGAATTTTTGCTCCTGCCCACCTCCGCACTTGCTCCCATCAGGGACTAAAAACCCTGGCCCAAGTTAGTGGCAAGGCCCTATAAATACCAGCAAGAACAATAAAGGAAGCAACAAGAACACATTTTTGATGAGGGACATATACTCCCAGCTTGCAAGAATGAAATGAAGCATAAACAACAAGACCACCTTGCAGTTCTTTTCTTAACAAACTAATAAAGATAAATGCATCTACTTAAGGAGACTAACCACTGTAAGCCAATCCACTGCTATGCAAACAAACCACAATACTGTTTTGCCAAATAAGCTGCTAAATGAAAACATAAGTTTTTAATTACAATTAGGTGTCTCTGTGTTTCTGGGTTTTGAATTTCTCTGTATTCTAAACAGATGCTTCTCTCATTTGCGGTAAACCTTGTTCTGTGGAATTAAGCCAAAACATTAGGATTATAAATTTACAAGCAGAAAGTAATTGAGGCTTTACTCACTGAACAGACTATGTAATTCAATCTCATTCAAACAGTCAATGGAACTCCCAGCCAAGCCTTTGTCCACTCCTCCCAAGTAACTTGTCCATAACGCCACCAGCTGCATTCCTGGTGTTGCTAGTGAGCAATTGTTGGCTCCCAGTTGGCAGCACCAAGTCAGAAAATTGCACATTCTGTGGTGAAACCATTGCTGTAATAGTGTCAGGTGCATAATAACATTAACGTTCATCTGTTATTGCACAAATTGACTTCATCAAGTGGAATATGTTGGAGGGATGGAAGATTCTAGAAAATGTATTGTCCATTAGGGATGAGCAGCAAGCTTGAATATGCCTAACACCAATCATTTCTATACACAAAGTCCTGCGCTCCTGTTATGCTTGCCCTGCTCTAACCTGCAATAGCTCCCCATTAACCCAACTCAATATCTTTATCCTCATTTACAATTCCTTTCAATGCCTCACCCTTACCTATTCTGCAACCTAGCTTTGTTAATAGCACACACCATCCACAACTCTATCATAGAGAATGTGTTCTAAGCTTCGCCAGCTTGTGTTAGTTCCATCCCCTTGAAAAGCCAACTCAAAACATATTTCTTACATAAATTTGCTCACCTCTCTGCTCAGATTTCACTTCTGTGAAGTGGTCTGAGATATTATTTTAAAAAAACTTGTATTTATATTTTTTCTGGGATCTTCCAGAGCACATAACTCTATTAAAAGTAGTATTATAAGTACATCTTGTTACATGAGTGATGCATCAGGCTCCTCAATATTCCCTACCTTAGCGGAGGAGAAAAAAATCAGAAGATCACATCACAAGCGTTTTCGGAATATCGGAGGTGGACTTTGAGGACTCACTTTCATGTGTCACAATATTGGCCACTGAGCCAAACCTCATGGAGCTGTTGTGAGCTTTACAAAATATTGGTGATACTGTTTCTCATGTTGCTAGCTTGTCATGTCCTCCACCTTACAGATGCTGCTGACCACTCTAAAGTTGACTATTACCTGCAGATAGGAATTTGCTTGAATGACAGATGACCATATATCGATTTGTCAATTCCTGACATATGTGCAGGTAATTGTTAGTCCCTCACTGGTAACTATCAAGATGGAAAAATAATTCCTGTGGTGTTAGTCAGATGCAGAGTGACATTGAAGTGCATCTGCTACTCCCAGAAATTGGCTTCAGCAACTCGAATCAGCATTTTTTCAAATTTATTCTTTCACAGGAATTGGGTTTCGCTGGCTAGGCCAGGATTTATTGTCCGTCCCTAGTTATCCTTGAGAAGGTGGTGGTGAGTTGTCTTCTTGAACAGCTGCAGTCCATGTGGTGCAGGTACACCCACACTGCTGTTAATAAGGGAGTTCCAGGATTTTGATCCAGTGACAGTGAAGGAACGGCAAAATAGTTCCAACTCAGGCTAGTGTGTAGCTTGGAGGGGAGCTTGCAGGTGGTGGTGTTCCCATGGATCTGCTGTTCTTTTCCTTCCAAGTGGTAGAGATCGTGGGTTTGGAAGGTGCTGTCGAAGGGGCCTTGGTGAGTTGCTGCACTGCATCATATAGCTGGTACACACCGCTGTCACTGTGTATCAATGATAGAGGGACTAAATGTTTAAGATGCCAATCCAGCGGGTTGCTTTGTCCTGGATGGTGTCGAGCTTCTTGAATGTTGTTGGAGCTGTACTCATCCAAGAAAGTGGAGATTATTCCATCACTCCTGGCTTGTGCCTTGTAGATGGGGGGGGGGGGGGGGGGCAAGCTTTGGGGAAACACTTGCTGCAGTATTTCCAGCTGAAGTTTTTGTGTAGCCAGAGTATTTATATGGCTGGTCCAGTTCAGTTTCTGGTCAATAGTGTTGATAGTTAGAGTGGAGGGAGATGCTAACAGTAATCTTGTCCACCAAAGGTGAGTAACAAGCTTCAATGTCCCGCATCCTGTGAAATCCCATTCTGTTGTGGTGTAGCCCTCTAATAATGATGTAACGCCTTCCTATCTATTCTTGTAATTCTCAGGTCGCCTCCATTGAAAACTCTATTTGACTTTCCTCTCTATTGGTCTGATGAAATCTTCTCACTTTCATAAAATGAGGGAGGGGAAGGTGAGGGTCAATTTTAACAGACATTGGAACAAGGAAGGGAAGGCTATGCAAATATTTTTTCTGCCCAGAAGCAACAAAATGCCCAGTAAATGGCCAAACATTTGGTAGTTCCTTGCTGATAATCCAAGCTTCTTAACTGTGCTGCAGGGGATTTGACAAGTTCGGTATTCTCGTGCACATTTTATGGACTTTTCTAAAGGTCCAGAAATATTGAACTAAGATTTAATTGATGTTAAGGTGATCTGAAACTGACATTGCATTGAAACCCAAACTGGTTTGCTTCCTTGGAGATCTTTTGGTATGGAGCACCAGAAGCCTGATCTTCCGCTTCTGACACAGGGTCAATTCAACTCGGCGGGACCCTGATATGGAATTCCCACCCCCTTTCTGGCATTGGTCGTTTTCACTCGCTCGCGGGTTGCAAGCCAACATGCTCAGTGAGGGACATCATTTAACGGACTGCTGAAACAGTCATTTCACTATTTTGAGAGAGTTGTGCGGGCTTGCCTGTGTAAACCATGGCAGTTCAGTGCAGTCAGGAATGCAGCAGGAGGCCCATCAGAAGTGCAGGAACGTTTTGAAAAATGTAGAAGGCTGGAAACTTTTGCTGCACTTTGACCAGAAAATCCTCAGGAAGGTCCTGGATTTGCACTAGGGTGGGTGGCAGGGGATTTTGGGGGGGTAGGGGGGGGCAGTTAGGCAGTGGTGGGGGTGGGGGATACATCAGGGGAATGGTGCCAGAACAAATAAAGCCTGGACAAAATTCTTCCAATGATGTATCAGTCCAGGCTTGTGTAATCTCTACCCTAAAGCAAGGAAGGCTGTCAATGTTCATGGCTTCAGCTCTGCAGTTCCCCCACTCCTGCAGACCATTCAGGTAAAACAGTTGAAGCAGCAACCTCATGTGCCACGAGGAATGGTTTCCAAGCAGTAAGAGGCATGACCTCAGCAGCCAGGAGGAGGAGGAGGAGCTGAGGATATCCCAAGCTCTGAGTATACCACAACAGGCTCACCTGCTGGAGGAGACTTTGGCTGTCCAGAGAGATAGAAAATGACCTTTGTGCCATCCTTAACAATGACTTGGCCTGTAAAATCACCCAGACTCAAGTTCTGATGGTAGCACTGAAGGTGACCACGGCCCTCAACTTCTTTGTCTCGGGTTCATTTCAAGCCTTTGCTGTTGACCTCTGTGGGTATCTGTCAGCTGCTCACCACTGCCTCCATGCTGTTATATATAGCCACTTCATAAGATGCACTGGCTTCATCAACCTCCTGACAGACATAGCCTCACAAGCACAGAGGGCAATAGGTTTCACATCTATAGCTCTATAGGTGGCATCCCTCAGGTCCAGGATATCATCATGTGCACACATGTGGCCATGAAGGCATCCATGGAACGACCAGACAGGTTCATTAACAGGAAGTGATTCCATTCCATCAACGTCTGGATGGACTGTGACCATAGCAAGAACTTTCTGCACATTTGTGCATGCTTCCTGGGAAGCTGCCATCTTTCCTTTATACCCCATGACTCAAGGCTGCCTTAGCTCTTCCATCCCAGTCGCCTGCTAATTGAATGGATTTGGGTGACAAGGGCTACTTCTGAGAATAGGCCTTCTAATTGCACTGAGGGTTCCTCAAACAGAGCAGACACAACAAGGGACATCTGTACACCAGGACACTCATCGAGGAGGCCATAAACCTTCTCAACATGAGGCATTGATGCCTTGAACACTCTGATAGAGCCCTGATTGAGGCCTGCCAGGGCGTCTTGGATGGTCATAGTGTGCTGCATGCTGCACATAATGGCACTGCAGAGGAGTGTGGTGCTTGATGAGGCAGAATGTGAAGAAGGCTCCATATCATGGAGAGGGAGGAGCAGGAGGAGAAGAAGCAGTGGCGTAGTGCTGCTGGAGCACACCAGAATGCCACAGCAGCAACCTTCTATTTAAAAGAGGCTTGTCTGACTCAATGAGGCCCACCAAACTTGTTGGACATTCAACCGACTTATATTTGAAAAATGCTGTAAAGCTGCTCATCCAATCAATAGATGGTTTCTCTCGGCATTTGCTGCTGATAAGCAAACCAGTGAGCCTATCAGCAGCAATTGCAGGGAGGCACCAGCCTATGATTAGATGAGCAGCAAAGAGTGGGAAAGTAAGTTCTGAAGGCTGCTATAGCAGCAGGGCCTATGCGAGCCAGAGCAGAGGGTGAGGCAGCTGGAATAAAATGGGTATTTTAGTAATCTGACACACTGTATGTAATGTTGCCCATGGCAGAGTGAGCCATTTGTTTTAACCAATGGTGTCACAGGAAGGAACAGTATCCAAAACAGCAGATCTGGAAAATAAAATGAATGTTCAATCACACCTGTGTGCATAATGAGGTAAACCACTGCTTTCAAATGTTGTTTCTTGCTTTGTTTCATTTCCTACCAAAATCAGGTCGCCGGATTTTAAGGTAATGTTCCGCATTGCCGGAGCTAATGCAGTTGTATTTAAATCACTACTATGGATTAAATAGAAAAGCCCTTACAATATGAAAGCAAAGCTGCTTGTAATCCTCTATTTCACATTAGGAACATTTTTTAATGCTTTGGCTAAGAATCATGGTGTCGAAACTGGGCTTGGAAAATGGGATGGCTAGCATGACACATCACTGAATAAATGCTAATAGGCCAGTTGAAGGGTCATGAGGACTCGAAACGTCAACTCTTTTCTTCTCCGCCGATGCTGCCAGACCTGCTGAGTTTTTCCAGGTAATTCTGTTTTTGTTTCAGATAAATCTATTAATGGTTCAAATATAATCTAGGAGGAATCACTTTATCCTTGAATATGCAAGTTTATATTGAAGTTTCCACCTTTATAACTGAACAAAGCAGAGTTACAAAATGAAACAGCATGTTAAACTTCTGAACAATATTACTGCTTCATTTGGCAAGACACCGATTGTACATCACAGCAATCAACCACGAACAAAACAGTAACAATTCACTTAACTCCAATTGACTTACGAACGACAATGGTCGCTTTCAAAAGTGGAGCTAAATGTAGCTGTTACAGTGAGTGTAAACTGAAACACGCAAATACAATGGACAGCTGCACCAATTTGCCAATAGCAATCAATGTTATCCAAGATATAGTGGGTGGGAGCCTCAAAATCCATGTGTTTTTCAATCATGCACTAATCATGTTAAAAATGGCAAGTTTGTTGTGAAGCAGGTTACTGTTTTTGGCATTTGATAGTGGTTAATTCAAGGTCTGTGCTCTATTGACTAGAGTTTATCATGTAACCAGGTGAAAAGACTTCTCATTTTCAAGAAGCGAGTGGTCACTAATTCTTTAATTTAGGTGCTGTTTCTGCGTTCCATTCACTATAAGTCAAAGCCACTGTGAGTGGTGGTGTCAGCTTCCCTGTGAAGAGAGAGACCAGAATTAACATTTTCAGGTGGATGACCTTTGGTTAGAACTGACATATTTATTTTGTGTTTGTGAATCATGTGCCGCCAGTCTGATTATCCACAACGCAACATATGGAATTTCTTACTCGTTGCGATCAGGTCCCTATGTCGGTGGTTGGGGGGTGCTGGTGTGTAGCGGGGGCAATATGGTGGGGGTGGGGGAACTTCTAGTCACTTCTTAAATTGTGTGGAGCTATAAAGCAAGATACTCCTATTGGCCGGATATAAATAATCTGAAGCAAATATTGTGGATGCACTTTAAACTGCATACGTAAGCTTGGCCCTCCGAGTACGGTTGCCTTCCATTATTGTTTGTGGTGCCATAAGTTTTTTTCAGACATTAAGTAGTTTGGATGGCAAGGCATTAAAGCAAGGTTACCCATAGAATCATAGAATGATTGCAGCACATAAGGAGGCCATTCATCACATTGTCTCTATCTCTGTGTAGGTTCTCTGCAACAGCACCTCAGCTAGTCCCACTCCTCTACCTTTCCACATGGCCCTGTAAAATCTTCTCTTTTCAGATAATTATCCAGTTCCCTTTTGAAAACTGCAATTAAATCTGTCTGCACCATACAACCAGGCATTCCAGATACAAACCATTTATTTTTCCTTATGTCACCTCTGGTTCTTTTGCTAATCACCTTAGGGTTCTCGACCCTCTGCCAATGGGAACAGCTTTCCCCACTTACACTATCCAGATCCCTGATTATTTCTAACAGATTTCCATTCAAATAAATTAAAAGCAAAATACTGTGGATGCTGGAAATATGAAAAAATAAAACAGAAAATGTCTAGGTACCTCGCCCCCATGTCACCTCCATCCTGATGGTGCCCACCAAGGTGCGTGGCCATGGAGCGCAGGACCAAGTGCAAACCCGACTAGAACTGCTGGACCAAGGTCTCCATGGTGATCGCCAGCCTTCCCATGGTGACCTCGAGGCTCTCGCATGTCGGAGCCACAACATCAGACAGAACACGGATGGACTCCTCCATCATTTACTCTTATCTGCCTGTCATTGCATCTCCAGCTTAGATTTGGCAGCCGCTTCCAGAGGCTCATCATCTGACTCAAACCGAGTGGGCTGGTCTCCAGCAGCTCTGAGTGCTGGAGACCTGGGATGTCCCTGCCTCCGACTGCTGTGGGGATGTGTCAGTGAGGTGTTCCCCGGTAGGTGAGCCCTAACCTAAACTATGTCTATTTTCAACCGACGTGTGTGTCTCTGAGCTGGCGCAGGGTGCGTGTGAGCGTCATGACGGTTCTTCCAGAGCTTCCTCTTTGGGTGAAGTCTGGAGGCTTGCACTGGTGCTGCTGTACTGGCTTGGGGACCTCAATCTGCTGGTGCCTAGAAAATAGAAAACAGAATTTCACTTAGTGAGCATGAGGTAGATAGGACAGCATGTGCCTCATTATGAATGTCATGATTTGATGAAGTGATGGAGCTGTGATCCATACTAGGTTGGTGGGAGAGGCCAATCTCCCCTTCCCCACATAAGCGATTCCTGCTCTCCCCAGCCAGCTCAGCTGCAGCCTCCTCAAACTCAATGAGAGCAATGATGTTGGATGCCCCTCTCCAGGTCTGTGGTCTCTCGTGCCTGTTGTGCGCCAGCTTGGCCTGTATGAAGAAGAAAGAAAGGCATGTGATGAGAAGGGATGGAGCAGAGGTTGGGTAGATGCATGTCCCCTGTGTGTGGTGAGCCCTCCCCAGAAGGGCCAGAGGATGGAGTGTGAGCAATGTGACAGTTGGCATGGTGGTGATGTGAATGTCTCGGTGAGAAAACGAGTGTTGATATGTGTCCCCCGTTGTGTGAGAACCCTGCAGATGTCACCATTGGAGTTCATGATGCCATGATGAGAGTTTGATGTTGTAGGGAGTTGAAGGATGACTTACCACGATGGAGTGGATTAGATCATTAATCCTCTTCATGCACTGGGTGGCATTTCCTGCTCCATGATAGCCTCCCAGACCGGAGAGGTGAAGCGGCTGTGCTTCCTGCAGCCATCCTTGGGATAAAGCACATGCTTTTGCACCTGCACCCCTCTGATCAAGACCTTGAGGGCCTGGTGCGTGAACTGGGTCGCTGCCTTGTTCTTCAAGCCCTCAGCCTTCGCCTTGTGGCTGCCAGACATCTCTGGTGGGCTGAGAGAGTGAGATTGTTTGTTGGGCTGGCCTTTCAATCTGACACCCAAAGCTGCAAACTCATCAGCTGATGGCGGCTTCAAGAATCAACTCCTGGCCTGCCAGATGATTCGGACCAATGCACAATTAATGAGGCTCCAAGTGCAGAATCGGGCTCGAGTTCCCGCATTCCAGTCAGTGGATGGGTGCTGCCCAAACTACCTGGCATCACGCTTAGTCTCATTTATGGAAAATTCCACCCATTTGGTTTTCCTGGACTTTAACAGTTAAATAATTACACCTTAACTGCTCATCATTGGTTGGAAATCATTGGATTTGAAATTGTACATTTTTTGGTATTTGTTAAAACGTTATTACTATAAAACTATTATAAGCAAATGTTTTTTTTAAAGTAGTTTGAAATTCAATCCATGGAATTCAGCTTCAATTGGCCAGCTTGAGTTAATTTGCCTCAGTCACATTGGGACTAGTTTCATGAAGATCTATACCTTTTTTTATAACTTCCCTATGTCAGAATAAATTAATGTCCATGAATTATTGCTTGCGGTATTAATGTATGATTATTTAACATGCTTTCAAGAAATGACTGCCCACTTTGAATGCAGTATGTACTTTCTCCAGTTCCTTCATGAAAACAGAGTAGTGGGATATCATGCAAATGCAATCAGATTTGAGACATAAACACAGTCAATTTTTAGGCTTTAAATGTGTCTCTGTGTGCAAAGCATTTTTCTATGTTACTCCTCTTACCAAGTTTAAGACCTGCAATTTGAATCCACAGGGTAGGAGTGAAAATGGCAACCATATCTTGGTAATGCTTTTTATTATAGGAAATACCATTTTATACCTACCTCCTGTTTTTCCACAATGAAATGAAATGACTTTGTCAGCTCACATCACAACAAATGAAACCAATGGTCCCTACACAAAGTTATAAGCCTGGGGATTATAACTGTAATGCTCATTCTTGAGGTAGGTTACAGAGCAAAAATACCAGGGATGTGTTGTAGCTCAACATTCCTGCTTGATTCCTGCACGCTGCCAAATTGCTGTTCTGGCATTGATGCACTGAAAGCTTTGTTGGATAGTTGAACTAATTATCGTCAAAATAATAAATATGTCAATGCAAATTGTAACATGTTACAAGAATACTCACATTGCACCTGTGGGCCTCATTTGAAAATATTGTTGCTGTAAGAGCTATAGTCTGTCTTTTTATTGAGAAGTAACCTGCTATGTTATAAAATCTACACCTGATCTGAATTCATTGCTCCACTAATGTCACAATTGGCAAAACATGATCACCAATAACTAGAAAGGTGATATACAAAATACATCAAATGTGCAATGCCATGTGTTTGCATACCAACTCAGGCACAGCTACCTAGGAATGATGGAGGAAATGTATCCGAGGAGGCTCAGGTTGAAGTAGATGGGAGAATGGTGTTGTTCCATCTCTTTCAAGAAGACCTATTAAAAAGGCCTACCATCCATAAGTGCCCAGCCATAGGCACCTTTTGACATGCATATAGGGTCTTAGCATTTATCTTTCCATCAGTCAGCGCAGCCAGATGTTCAGAGACCTTAAACATATCGGACACATGTCATGGGTCAGAGCTTTGAGTGCCCAGCAGTAAAACACTTTCAATGTTATTTAACCAAGCCAACATTCTCATCACTTTCACCACTGACAATGATCAGCAAGACTATCACTGCCATATAATTCTTTGGCTCTACTGCCATTCTCAAACTGTAGGATGTTACTATTGTGCCTATGTTATCAATTAAGTTTGTAAGCACAAGAGAATTAGGTAAACCAAAGTGCATGTGACCAGCACAGCATACAGTAAGTGGAATCCTGATTAATGTGAGAGCTTTCATGATACTAATGCTCTGAGAAAATCATCCATATATCATTTATTTGAAATGTAATGATGTCTCCTGGGAGTATAAGAGTATCTTGCGTTCTGATGATCTGGTGCCCTTGTGTGAATTATGGCCAGGGGTAAGTGCCGATACATTGATGTTCATCCTACAAACAGAATCATTATTATTTTTTAAATTTAGTCACAGGATATGGGCTTTGTTGTCTGGGCCAGCACTTATTGTCCATCCCTAGTTGCCCTTGAGAAGGTGGTGGTGAGCTGCCTTCTTGAACCGCTGCAGTCATATGCTGTAGACACACCCACAGTGCTGTTAGGAAGTGAGTTCCAGGATTTTGACCCAGCATCAGTGAAGAAATGGCGATATATTTCCAAGAAAGAATGGTGAGTGACTTGGAGGGGAACTTCCATGTGGTGGTGTTCCCATCTATCTGCTGCCCTTGTCCTTCTAGATGGTAGTGGTCATGGGTTTGGAAAGCGCTGTCTAAGGAACCTTGTTGAAATCATGCAGTGCATCTTGTAGGTGTTACACACTGCTGCTACTGTGCGTTGGTGGTGGAGGGAGTGAATATTTATTGATATGGTTCCAATCAAGTGGACTGCTTTGATCTGGATTGAGTCCAGCTTCTTGAGTGTTGTTGGAGCTGCACTCATCCAAGTAAGTGGGGAGCATTCCATCTCACTCCTGACCTGTGCCTTGTAGATGATGGTCAGGCTTTAGGGAGTCTGGAAGTTAGTTACTCATCACAGGATCCTTAGCCTTTGACCTGCTCTTGTAGCCACAGTATTTATATGGCTAGTCCAGTTCAGTTTCTGGTCAATGGTAACCCCCCAGGACGTTAATA
The DNA here is from genome assembly GCF_017639515.1 of Carcharodon carcharias. Lineage (NCBI taxonomy): Eukaryota > Metazoa > Chordata > Chondrichthyes > Lamniformes > Lamnidae > Carcharodon > Carcharodon carcharias. Next base: position 113,003,114 of record NC_054477.1, read on the forward strand.
GTGGGGGATTCAGTGATGGTAATGCCATTGAACGTCAAGGGGTAATGGTTAGATTCTCTCTTGTTGGGGATGATCATTGCCTGGTATGAATGTTACTTGCCACTTGTCTCTACATCTTGCTGCATTTGGTATGGACTGCTTCAATGTCTGAGAAGTTGTGAATGGTGCTGAACATTGTGCAATCATCAGCGAACATCCATGTTCTGACCTTATGATGGAAGGAAGGTCATTGATGAAGCAGCTGAAGATGGTTGGGCCTAGGACGCTAATCAGAGGAACTCCTGTAGGATGTCCTGGAGCTGAGATGACTGACTTCCTACAACCACAACTATCTTCCTTTGTCTTACATATGACTTCAGTGGAAAGTCTTCTCCCTGATTCCCATTGACTCCAGTTTAGCTAGGGCTTCTTAATGCCACACTCAGTCAAATGCAGCCTTGATATCAAGGGAAGTCATTCTTACCTCGCCTCTGGAAATCTAGCTCTTCTGTCCATGTGTGAAGCAAGGCTATCATGAGTTCAGGAGCTGAGTGGCCCTGGTGGAACCCAAACTGGTGAGCAGGTTATTGCCAAGCAAGTGCTGCTTGACAGCACTTTTGATGACCCCTTCCATTACTTTACTTCACTGATGATCGAGAGTAGACTGATTGGCTGGGTTGGAGTTGTCCTGCTTTTTGTGTACAGGACATACCTGGACAATTTTCCACATTGCTGGGTAGATGTCAGTGTTGTAGCTGCACTGGAACAGCTTGGCGAGGGGTGCAGCAGGTTCTGGAGCACGAGTCTTCCATACTATTCCTGGAATATTGCCAGGGCCCATAGCCTTTGCAGTATTCAGTGCTTTCAGCAGTTTCTGCTACGGTGGGATTTGAACCTGGGTCTACAGAGCATTATTCTGGGTCTCTGGATTACTAGTCCAGCGACAATACCACTCCGCCATTGCCCCCTGACCCCGCCAATGGAATCTGGGTGTCAGACTTACACAGAGGTACCATTCGCGCTCTGGTACAGTTTTTTGAATGAGGCATTAAACCAGGGTCCCATCTGTCCTCACAGGTGCACATTGAAGATCCCACAGCACTACTTCCAAGAAGATCAGAAGAGTCCTCCCTGGTGTCTTGTCCAATATTTATCCCTCAACTTAAATCAGGAAAAGAGATTAACTGGGCATTATCAGATTGTTGTTTGTGAGAGCTTGCTGTATGTAAACTAGCTGCTGTGTTTCCTACATTACAACAGTGACTACACTGCAAAGTACTTTATTGGCTGTAAAGCACTTTGGGATGTCCTATGGTCATGTAAGGTACTACACAAATGAAAGTATTTCCTTTTTATCAAGGGGATTCCTCAGGAGCTTTGTTGATGAACAATTGTTCTCAGTTCAATGCTCCATCATCTCACCTCACCAGGGATCCTCATGATACAGACCGAAGCCATGACAAAGCAGGATTCCTTCAGGGTACATATAGCTGTGCTGCTGCTTTGCAGTGTTGGTCGTAGTGAGTCAGGATGCTGTGAAGTTCAGGCTTGCTTGTAGATACAGCTCCAGCATACTCCTCTAATCCTGAGATTGTAGAAGGGAACAAAGATGCTGTTTGAAGATACCATCTTCAAGTACTGTGTCTGCTTAACAGTCATTTAGCAGAATATTACATGACATGATGATTACACTGTAAGCTCAGGGGAAGCCTCAAACGTCACCATTCCCCATTTCCTTGATGCTCTCTCGGCCTATGATTTCTATGTTGCCTTTTTTGAAAAAGGTCAAAGCCTTAACTGGGTGAAGCCCATCTCCTCATAGTTTCATTTGTAGTAATCCAAGGCCATCTTGTCTACAAACAATAGAATAGTATAGAGATGAAAGTGCATAGAAAAAAAGGTTATATCTCATAATGTATAGCTTCAGGAACACACTGCATACTATAAACTAAATATGCTTGTTATCCTGAGAAGACCCTTTTGGAATTGTTGATATGTAGACAAATGACCAAACATGCTTTCCAGTTTTGCCTATATCATACATACTGATGTATCCATTTAAACAAGCATTCTCTGCCCAGGTTCTGTTATAGCAGAACTCCATGTGAGTAACTCTTCTAAATGCTTAATGTCTTTTAGCATGAAGTGATTGAAATTGTTAGCAAATGTAACTTTCTTATATGAGAACTGCGTTTTGCAGCTGATTGTCCAGATTATTGATTGTCCCACTTCACTGACTCATTGCCAGGCAATTAAATGTCATATCTTTGCACACATCCAGGAAACAGGAGAATTGAAGGTCAGCCAATGAGCTTAATAAATCTCAAAAACATTAAGCAATTATTCTCAGTTAACCCCTCAGGAGCATTTTGTTTGTTGTTTTAGGCTGTGCAGTTGGTAGACCAACACAAGCATGGGTAACAAGTACTATCTCTTTGACTTATGGTTCGCAGCTGAACTCTTCAAACACTAGGAATAAACTTCATATCTTAGCAATGTTGTCTGTGTACTGCATTGAGGAATATCTTATTCAGTGCTGCTGCAGTATTTCTAGCAAAATGCTTACTGCGGGTATAAGTAAGATGGGATATTTTGATTGCTAATTTTCTACTGTACACTTCTTTGGTGCTGTAGATTTCCAAATACACTGTTTGGGTGTTAAGCACTTTCTCATTTTGAGTTCCCACCAACAATTTCCTTACCAGCAAGGGCTGAGGCAGGTCAAAATTTAATGAAAGAAGTTAACATATTAGCAAGTTACCCACCTATGACTTGAAATGACCAACTATCTAGCTAAGACTGCTGCAGCAGCTCAAAATTTTGTGGGTAGCCACGGTAGGTTCCATCTTTGTAGCGGGAGTCCCACCATGTGTTCACCCTCCATCAGTAGTGATGCCTGAACAAACAGAAATGAATCAGAGTCGAGGCAGAATTGGAGTGGTGGGTGAAAATCCCTCCCTGCCTCTACCAGCTCATAAGGCCCACATTGATTGAAGAACGTCAAAGTATAAGGACCAGAAAATTGTGGTTAAAATCTATTCTGAGCACACAGATAAGCTCTATTTTGTCACATTTGAATGTCCTCCAGTAAGACTGAAGGGCATAAACTCAAATTCAATTGTTCTGTACAACTTTTGCAAGAAAATAATCTTGATGCTTGTCAGGTTCAGGGAGTCTATGCAAAATGCTGCATCAATTTCCTCTTCCAATAGACATATCTTATATGAACAAAAATAAATGGAAGCCTGAGTAAGTCCTCAGCTATAATAAGGCAAAACAAAATGCTACAAAAACTCAGCAGATCAGGCAGCATCTGTGGAGAGAGAAACAGAATTAACATTTCGAGTCTGTACAAATTCTAATGGAAATGCAGGAGCAGAGGGATCTGTGTGCATAAATCATTGAAGGTGGTAAGACAGGTTGAGAAAGCTGTTAATAAGTTATACTGAACTATGGATTTTATAAACAGGGGACAGAGTACAAAAGCAAATAAGCCATGAACCTTCATAAAACACTGGTTTAGCCTCAATGGGAAAGGTGTAAAGGTTTAAAAAAGGTTGTAAAAATGATTTACAAGAATGGTTCCAAGGATGAGAGACTTCAGTTGGAGAAGAGAATGTTGAGTGGAAATTTGAAACAAAAGCAGAAAATGCTGGGAAACAGAGTTAACGTTTCGAGTCCGTATGATCTTCGAAGAAGGATCATACGGACTCAAAACGTTAACTCTGTTTCTCTCTCCACAGATGCTGCCAGACCTGCTGAGCTTTTCCAGCATTTTTTGTTCTTATTTCAGATTTCCAGCATCCATAGTATTTTGCTTTCAACTAGGTCCTCAGCTATATCTTTAATTTGTTGAAAAGATGAAGTGTTTGGTCAACAACACAAGCTGTTTGCTCACTCTGTTTGAACTAAATGTGTTAATCCAGGCTTACTTTTTAATGTGCACTTGTTGGATCATTTGATAAGAGAGTATAATCATCACCCTAACCCCTGTGGTGATTGTTTCTGGGAAATTGTTTAACCTTGCCTGTCAGGGTAATGGAAAGTCTCTTACTAAGAAGAACACTTACTTATCAGAAGATGCACACTATGGCGGATCTCTACTTGACTAGCTGCATATCTCCTTTTTTAGACTTCATTAAAACATCAGGACATTCTGATTGTATCCGTGTGCTGCGGGCTGTAAGATAACTTATGGAAGGTGATAATTTGGAGTGGATCTGCGGGAGTTGACACTGAAACAAGTTGAACGTGAACTTGGAGACATGAGGATAAATGTGTGAGTCATGTTTCCCTGCTCAAACATTATGCAGCCTATTAATACTGTTGGGATCTAAGGGAATTTCAGAGATTATTTCTAATATTGTTGTATCGTGCATTCTTAAAAATGATTATCAGATATTTAATCATATACAAATTACATTCTTAAACAAATCAAGTGTCATAGAATGTTTTAAATGGTCTATAAAAGATATGATTCATGGAAATTGTATATATGAGTTATGCATAGTGAGGACAATAACATTCTAATTATCTGTCTGTAAATTTAATTTGGATAGTTCTAATCTATAGGGAAAAAATGTTATTGAAGAGGTTGAGTAAGGCCCTGTTTAATGAGGATAGTATCTGGTTCGAGTGAAATTTAGTCTTTTGTTCATTGTTAATCACATAAGATCGTAGATCAATAAAGAATGTTGACTCCAGTAACAAAGTTCTTAACCTCTGTGCAATTACAGTTTTAAAATGTGCTTGTTTCAGTTTTAACTGTTTTATTTCAATTAGATAGAGAAAACAGTTAATCATGGAATCGGTTTTCGAAGCAAAACAATTAAGACCTCAATTTTAGCCCCTTTGCCAAGTGGAAACTGGGCAGGGGCACACTTGAAGGGAGTCATTTACTCCCACTGATCCTGCTTCTTTCTGCCTTGTCCCATTCTTAACTTGCTCCTTTGAGCAGGCAACTGGGTCACCAGCAGGAAGGAAGATGCTGGGTCCTACTGTAAATATGTGGATCTAGTCCAATTATGTCAAGATGAACTGATCTGAAATTTCAACTTGAGTTCTGAGCGTAAGGACAGGGTTAGTCCACAGTCTGACAAACTGTCAGGAGCTGGATCCTCAGCAAGAAGAGGCCGAGTAGATAAGTTTTAAAATTATATTTCAGGTCTCCTTGTAAGTCAGTGGGGAAAGACTGCTCCTGCATGCCTCATGAGAAATTCTTAGGCCTTCCTTGCTCTGGCATATCTTGCATCCCCCATCCATGAATGTGTCTCCAGCTTTCACCCTCCCTCCTGCTGATAGTGTAAGAACCTCCCCTCCATGTGACCATGGTCAGAGCCTCAACCCTCCTAAAACCCCCAATAACTGTAGGGAATCATTCCCATAAATTCCCACAGCCTCCTGCGGGAAATTCTCACTCCCACTTACCAATTAGGTAGTCAATCTGGCTTGTTGTTGGGAGGGACTCTGCATAAATTTATTTAAGTGAGGCCCTGCCTGTAAGAGCAACAGTGCTTGCCAGCTTCTTCGCCCACTACCGGACTCCCGTTCACCCTCTCCAACTGCCCTTGAAGTATCAGGGTCTAAGTGTTTGACTCATAGCTTAAAAAAGATAACTGTTTGATTTTCAGGTTGAGCTGAACTTTTGCAGAGAAATTCTTTACGCAGTGAAATAGGATGTAGGTATTCGGATGTGCCAAAATAGGGCTCTATCCTGCAGGATGGTGGCTATCCTGATCAGATCATTGCTCACTGTGTATCATGCATATTGATGAACAGACCTAGGGGAGAACTTTTTGTCCTGCAGGCGAGCGCACGCCAAACCCGAAGAGGAGTAAAATAATGTGTGAAGACATCAGGCGAGTGTCCCAATATCATCGCAGACCCGTGCGATATTGTGTTCAGTGGGCTTGCGGGAACGGCGCCCGCCATTGATTAAGCGGCCACCTAAGGCCCTTAACAGTCGAAGTGACTGTGATTTTTCCTTGCCCGTGCGATTTTCTGCTCGTCGCATGGGCAAAATGAGTAGGCAGCCAGCCGACATTTTCCCAAACCTCATTCAAGGGCAGGATAAAAAGACTCAGCAGCATTGTCAGTGTGAGTAGTCAGGAGTTTTGGAGATAGTTTGCAGCTGATTGCTTGTTTGAACTTGCCAGGTCATCTCTGTTTGGGGCTTCATTGTTAGCATTTCTAGGCTTCGTTTCAGGACTCATTGCTGTCTGCAAGGCCCCCGGAGGATTCAGAACATGTGGACCCTTCCAGGTATCAGACAGCCTTCATTTAACCTGGCAATGGGGATTGTGATCTGTGTTGGAGGCACCTCCTCTGAGGAAGAAGAGAGGGGGACAATGGAGAGGAGGCCAGGTGCTCCAATGCAGCTTCCAGGAGAGGGACCTGTGGGAGGACAGGCACAGGCTCAAGGGGCACAGGGCCAGCAGGAAGTCCAAGATGGAAGGGGCAGCAGCTGCCAGGGTATGCAGGTTAGCGATGCAGCAACCTCAATTTGTCTGAGATGCAATGCTGAAGGAGGCTCCACCTCTCCAGGGAGACCGTGCCCTCCATTTGCCAGATGATTGGGCCTGAGATCAATTACGTCTGCGTGGGTGGATACCCCATGCCGGTGGCTCCGAGGGTCACAGTGACCCTTAACTTCTATGCCTACAGCTCTTTCCAGAGGTCAGTGGGGGATCTGTGTGGAATCTCCCAATCAGCTGTACTCAGTTGCATAAATCTGATGACAGAAACTCTGTTCAGGTGGGTGCTGACCTTGATTGTTTACCGTATGGAAAAGGCCAGCTAGGCTAAGTGAGCCAGAGGCTTTGCAGTGATTGCTGGCTTCCCCCGCCTCCAGGGAACAATTGAATGCACACATGTGGCCATCAAGGTGCCAGTAGGTCAGCTGAGTGCCTTTGTCAACAAGAAGGGCTTCCATTCCATGAACATGCAGATAGTGTGTGATCACAGGATGCTGATTCTGCAAGTCTGTGGCAGCTCCCGTGACACGTACATCCTGAGACACTCCCAGGTGCTGAGGGTCTGCAATGCTCCAGCCTGACTGGATGGATGGCTGTTGGGTGACGAGGGCCATCTGCTGAACAGATGGCTCATGACTCCTGTCCACCACCCAAGAACACAGGCAGAGCAGCTTTATAATACGAGTCATGCCTCCAGAAGGATGGTGGTAGAGAGGATCATAGGTCTCCTCAAAAAGTGCCTGGACCGTTCAGGGGGAGCACTACAAAACTCCCCAGAGCAGGTGTCACTGATCGTGGTTGCATACTGCGATCTCCACAATCTGCAATCTGGCACTGACAAGGGGGGACCCACTGGAGGAAGAGGATCTTGATGCAGCTCCACAGGCCACAGATGATGAGTCCCATAGTGAATCAGAAGAGGAGCATGGTGAGGAGAACACTGAGGGTGTGGAGCCAGAACTCGGTAGCACCAGGGAGGTAGGGGCAACAGGGATGCCTTGATCCAACGCTCCTTCAGCTCATCTACCAAAGATCAGCTTCAAATGCATGTCAGGGCTGCAGCCACCATCCCAGATGTCTGAGAGGACCCTTTCATTTGAACCCAAAGAACACTCAATGCCTGTGCAATGAAGTTCAGAGTCACCTATGTCCAGCATTGCATACTGGCGTTCCCCACACCAATTAAATAAAAAGGTGAAGCAAATTCAGGCCGTGATGACAAAAACACAACTTACGTCGTTGTGACAGTTCAATCAATATCAGACCAATATACATAAAGTAAACAAAAATGAACATAAAATCACCTGCGACCTGTCCCTCTTGTGCTCATGGTAAGCATTTAACTTATGTTTGCCAGTGTTACATCTAGATGCTCCCCCTTCGCTGGCACCAACATTGGAGCCAGCCTGCTCTGCTGTCTTGTTAGCCTTGATGACTTTGGCGGTCGTCCTCTGGCCGGTGGAACCTGTGCTGGCCCCACCTGGAAGGGAGCGGCCAATGCTATGGCTGGCATCCTCCCAGTCACCGCAGACTCATGAGATGCCAAGGTCATTGGCGGAGGAGCAGAGGAGCTGCTGCCGTCATCCCAAGCGCCCTAAGGGGTGCCTGCAGAGATGACAGGCAGCTTGTGTGCCAATCTGAGGTCACTCTAGACCTCCCTGCACACCATTGATGGACGGGCACCTAGCTGGGATGCTGGGTGCTTCATCCATGTCCCATACTGACATTGACCACCACCCTGGAGCTCCCTCTCCATGAGAGTTGCCACTCTCTCAATGGAGGAGGCAGTGCGCTTGGCCATGATGATCCATAAAGTGCTCACACTCTGCATGGGCTCCTCCATCACGGAGACCATTAGATGCACACCCTCATGGATCTCCACCAGATCTTCCCACACATCTCGTTAGTTTTCCAGCATTTGCCATCTAATGGACAACTCCAGAAGCTCAACATCAGCTTTCAACTGAGCATCGAACTGGACCCCAGCAGTCCTCCAACTGCCAACACTCTGGACACTCTCTGCCTCCGCCGGCACCTCAAGCAATTGTGAAGTGCCCTCACCAATGTGCATCGATCGGCAACTAGCCGCCACTCTAATGCCCACTGAGGTGCTGGTAAATGTGCTGGTGCCTGCTTCAGAGAGCAGGTGTGACACAGGTACAAATGACACCCAGTGGTAATCAGGTGTCAGGTGTGGCCCTTTGGAGTCCGGAGATCAAACGCCTGCTGGCAAACCTAAAAGGAAGAAGAAGGATATGTCATTAGTTTAAGCCATCACACCGTCACTGCGCATGCCAGGCACCCTGGTGAGACAACAGAGATCTGCATCATGGTGTCATCGCCTTCCAATGATAAATGGGGACTCCAAGTTTGAGATTCACATCAATGAAAAGACTGCACTAGAAAGGTTGTACAAGCTGAAATTCTCACCTCTGTGCAGTGCACTCTTACATCTGTCTGGCTCCCTTGCCTCTTCATGCCTGTTTGCATGTGGGACTTGCAGGCTCTCAAGATCTAGGGCATCTTGCTCACACCTCAAGAGGATTGGGAGGCTAGTGGGGCTGCAGGCGAGAAGGCAGGCTGGGTGGTAATTCAGCCCCTGCTTCTCTTTTGAGTGCCATGCTGTCTGCCTGGCGAAGGTGGCTGCCAGGGGGGACACTCTTGCCCCAGAGATGAGAGGAGGAGGCACCACACCTCACCAAGGAGGGCATGGGAGGAGGTGGCAGCACTGGTCTAAGACCTTTCTATATTGTTGTGGGCAATCTTTTCCAGAAATACAGAGGAGCATTGATTATTCCACTCTGTTCCTGCAGCGCCACTGGGGCCTGGCTGACCCCAGCTGAGGATCACTTTGCAGGGCACATCCAAGTCATAGCCCTCGAGCCATACAGCACTCAGTTCAAGCAACCAGGGCCCACCCACTTCGCCAGGCTTGGTGTAATTGACAGTTGGCACTCAGACTTTAGCACCCCTGAGGCCCACGGGGTGATGGCCAGGCCTTAACACTGAACCATGCCAACATAGTACTCACCATTCCTTATTGCAGCAAGTCGTTGAAGCATTTCTGGCACTGAACCTTGGAGAGCTGCACCATGTCACAGCTGCTGACCAGTGCTGCCACCTCCTCCCATGCCCTCCTTGGTGAGGTGTGGTGGCCTCCTCCTCCCATCTCTGGGGCAAGAGTGTCCCTCCTGGCAGCCACCTTCGCCAGGTAGACAGAGTGGCACTCAAAAGAGAAGCAGGGGCTGAGTTACCACCCAGCCTGCCTTCTCGCCTGCAGTGTCCAACTGCATTCGGGTCCATTGTGTCGGTTCAGGGAACGTCCTCCATGGCAGCCTTCTACGGGCTGCCGGGCCCCTTTTAGACTGACCACAAGGTTGCCATTGGACCCACTCGGCCCTTCCCAGCCAGTGCGGAGCCATGTTTCATGCTGGGCGGGCCTTCACTGGCCTGCCAGCATGAAATCACAGTCGGGGCCTGATCGCTGGCAGCGGTCCGTTTCGGGGCCACCCCAGGCCCTCCCGCTGCCCCCACCCAACGAAGAGAAAATCCTGCCCCTAAGGTTGCCACTTTTGGACCTGTCTATATTGAATTACCCTGGAAGAATAAGTTATCTTAAAGATTTGAGTAACAGGCAACACAAGTGGTATTTTTCACTAACAGGATGCTGCTGTCAAGCCAAAAAGGTGTTCTGCCAGCAGATCGTATCAAACAGCACAACATTAGATGTGAATCTATGATTGGAAAGCACTTGCTGAGCAATCTAGAGTATGCTAAGAATTCCACTAATAACCAATTTAAGATTGTCAGTTGGTCTCCCAATGTGGCTCTCCTATGTTTGCTGGAAGCTACATATATTCATGTTCAGTGACCTGTCCTCTGCAGGCAAAAGGAACATGCCCAGGCAATGCACCTTTTTGGAAGTAAATTGAAGTTTGGGGACATTAGTTCCCTGCTGCAATCTCCATGGCAATGCCTCCAACCAATCAGAGTCAACTTGCCAAGCAATCAACACTATTTTCTTATGCAGTATAAATTGCTGCTCCCTTTGAAATGTGGTCGCCTTGTATCAGCCCTGTTGGGTGCAAGATAAAAAGCTTCAGCAGCATGTCTCCTTTTTTCAGCAAGTCCTGTACTACCAAGGGATTACTTATAGATATATATTTATTGTGGAAACAAAATTTTGCAGTAAAGGTATTATATACGGAACGCTTAGTCATAGGACATTAATTCCAGTAATTGTACTATTTTATTTGCTCTATTGGCTGAAAAAAAAAATTCAGAAACAAAAATATTGCTTTGACCTTTGTTTCATCTGAAAAGCAAGATATGTTAAACTGGAAGTTGAGTGCTTAAGACCTATCCATATCCATTGTGCCCAACACAAATGCTAGCTCCCAGAGGCAAAGACCTGAAATTTACATGAAGGTGGAAAGGCAACACTTGCCACCAGCGCTGAAAGTTGGTGGCGAGCCTGTGTGATGGGATGATAGAGTTTCTTGTGCGATATTATCAGGGCCTGCCAATTAAGGGCCAGCAGGTGTGGGAGGTGACCAGAGATATAGGGCAGACAGGGCAAGTGCCACAGCATCAATCATTTGTGCCATATTTGAATGCTAAGCAGGAGCCCAGGATAATGCAGCAACCTCAGTCCTGTGAAAGAACCCCAGCAGAACAGTAAATCAAAGACATGGTCAAAGCTCGACCAAGGGTGGCTCCAAGATTCAGTGCTGCCTCTCTGGAGTTGTTCCTTCAGGCTATAATCGAGCAATGAAAGTCTTGTTCCCCAAGCACAGCAGGAGACAAGCACAGCTGACCAAGCAGGCCTGGGTAGAGGTTACAGAAGAGGTCACCAGTTGTGGGGTTGCCTCTCGTACCTGGCTGCAGTTCTGGAAGAAGGTCAAAGACCTGATACGGTCAGGCAAGATGAGTATAACATATAACATTCAGCTTGCATCCTTAATAGTGATTGAAGATAAATAACTGACTGGTGGAAGGATTTCCCAACCAGTTAGTGGAGTTGCCCAGACATCACAATTGGCTGTCAGAGGCATATCAGTCTCTCTATGGAGACCACGAATCAGGCAGAAGTGATTCCTGCACAGCCACTACTGATTGGCTGCGTGCAGGAGTCTTGGCTGTAGTACAACATTGGACAGTCAAGCTGCCACCAAAGTAGGAGTTGTCACTCTTTGTTGAGTGGCCAATAATGGGAATGTACCTGCTGGCAGGAGATGAGATTTCATAATGCTTGGGTGATGTCCAGACATCACATGCCCTTAGTGGCCATCCCATGCCCAAGAAGGAAAAGGTCTGCAGCTGGTTGGAATGGAGGCAGGCCAAGCAATTGCAGCTGGTGAGATGTGTGTGGAACCAGGGAGGGTAAGTGACCTCATGGATAGGTGCAATCTGGTGAGCACAAAGCACAGTGCTGATGTGCTTGCCACGGGCTGCATAGATCTCTAGGTGATGAGTAGTAAGGAGGAGGTGAAGTAAAGTGCATTGCTGCTTCATCACTCTTCTCTCTTGCAAGCCATAGACAAGAGCAGCCAGCCACCATGCCTGAGCCCCTATCTGCGAGGAAGAGTAGGAGACCTCAGAAGGTGAATCATCCCACCATACCCTCCACCATCACAGATAATCTCACATCAGTGAGAACAGCACAGACGTACCCAGACAACTGACGAACATAGTGGCAGCCGAGGTCACTCACACTTGGAGGGCTATGAGAAGGCCTGGCAATGCTCAGCTGTTGTAATGTACTGAAACACAACAGCCAGCATGCACAAAGCAAACTCTGATAAACAGCATAGTGATATTGACCAGTTGCTCTATTTTAATGATGTTGCTTGTGGGATAAATATTGTCCAAGATACCAGATAGAATTCCCCTGTTCTTCTTAGAATTAGTTCCCTGGGCTTTTTATGTCCACCCAATAGGACAACATGTCCTCAGTTTAACTTTCCAGTTACTCGGGACTTCACTGGAATATCTGTCTAGATTTTGTGTTCAAATCTCTGGGATGAAACTTGATCCCACAAGCTTAAGACTGAGGTGTGTGTGTGCTATCACTGAGATATGGTTACCCAGAATTAGATAAAGTACTCAAAATATGGTCTGACCAGAGCACTGTCCAGTTTGTTCACTACTTCTTCTGTATTATATATTGCTTTGACTATGTGAATCCTACTGGATTTGTTGATTCATGGTGGAATATGTGCAGTACTCACCTTTCCTGATGCCACATGATCTGCACAAAATCTAAGCCATTTCAAATCAAGAGCTTTAAATAATATCAAAAAGTGTAACACGAGTAAACGAGAAACATTAGGAAGTATATAGGTAGCTTTTGACATGAGATTTCAGAAGAAGCAATTCAGCGGAATGTGCCACTTGTTCGCAATGAATGGGTTTTCTGATTACCGTACAAAATGGCAGCTGACAAAGTGATATAAGTTGAGTTTAAGTAATAAGTTGCTTTGTTCAATGTATAATAGCTGGCACTGAACAGAGAAGTTTGAAGTAGGAAGCATACCCTACATTTTTAGTTTGCTAATTATGGGAAGTCTTTTTTAGAAGAAGAAGGAGGGTGTATATGCTGTGAAAATGATTCTAAGGCAACTGCCTTTTTGAATCCAATGATAATGAAAGTTAATTCCAGCTCCCAACATGGAGTTTGCTCAAGAAGAACACAGATAAGAGAATCAGATAAATAAAAGCAAAATACTGTGGTTGCTGGATATCTGAAATAAAAACAGAACATCAGAGATGAAGAGTCATATTAGATACGGAAGGTTAACTCTGTTTTAGCTGCTGCCAGACCTGCTGAGTTTTCCCACCATTTTCTGTTTTTCTTTCAGAGAATAAGATGCTATACTCAGCCAGACCGAATTTTAGTGTCCCCTCCCACTGCCATCTCTTCTCCACAAACCCACCTTGCACCCACCTCCCCAAACCCATTTTGCTGGAATGGAAAGTCAGAAGCATCTTGTTCGGGTACACTGATCTCTGTGCTCTGTTCTAACTGCATTCCCATTAAGCTGGGAATGGAGGCTGGGAAAATTAATGTGAGTTTGTGTATGTGCATGATGCATTAACTTGTGTTTCTCAGTGGTGCAATGCTGCAGCATTTTATGACCTCTACTACAGCATGCAAGGAGCTTGCCACAATTGATTCTTGAAGATTTGTGTGCCCTTGTTGCAAGAGTGATGTACTACACTCATCAATGACCTATTAAGACACATCAGACCCATGTTATTATTGTTCAGGAAATGATCTCATTTTTCACCAAGCTCTGCCATCCCTCTTACTAATAAGCTTGTGATAAAATCTGCATTTAAACGTTAATGCTGAAAGAGCAGGTTAATTAACATTAATTTCACATTAATAATGACTGCCTTGTGTACAAATACTCCATAGGAATTTGTAGCTCAGTTTACAACAGGGTCATGCGCTAATCGTTCTTTTTTTAAATGATGGCAGTGTGAATTAGAATGTCTACACTTGTATGTTGTGGATGAAGGTTTGATTAATTTACTTGAACCTGTTTAATCTTTTGGTGACATTTATGTTATTCTTTATGCAAGGCAATTGCTTTCAGTTTGCTCTGCTAATTGTGAAACATTTTGTTTAGGGATCTTTTTCAAAGTCAATGTTCTAATAATTGAACAAATGAATAATCAGTCAGAATTTAAAATTAGAATTTGGCTTTTTTTCTTGAAATAATATTAGTTATCTTCTTCACATTGTATCTGGGTCTGAGGGGAGTTAGGCTGTGGTGACAAAACTAAATCAGTGTGAGGAAAACTAAGGCTGCTGGTGAAATACGAGCACAATAAAGGAAGTCAGTTTTGAACTGACAATAGAAGTGTGGTACAGCTATTAAAACCTGGCCTTTAAAGGGGCATTGGCTTCATGAAACACATTTGGATGAATAGCTTTTATTGTTCAGCAACATACAATTTAGTGTTGAATTCTGCCATACCAATTACAATCTGTATGGTTAGTTTTCCAAATCCTAATTCCTTCATTCAACCTTTTTTGTTTATATTTATTTATTCAGTCAGGGAATTGTGGCTAAGTAAAATAACTTCATTGCTATGACCCCAAAATACTATTGTGCGGAAAGTTGAAAGAAGGTATGGTATGCAAGTGGTGTATATAAGCAATGGCAGCTATGCTCATAATTCTTCCAGAGACTCGATGATGAAATGTAGTGGAGACAGAATTTGCAAATTGAGACTGGAATAAGTGGTTTACACTGAGATTGGAACGATTGAGGAGTAAAAACATTGTGGCTGCCTGAAAGTGGATGAGGAGAGTGAATGCATGGAGTTTTCAATTTGACCAAGCCTGCTGAGTTGGGGTTTAGTAGGAGCTGCTGTGGAGGTTCTACATTATGCAAATCTTGAATGATATAGTGCAGCAGGGACCCTTCCTGCTGCAGAGCGCAATCACATCCCTGAGCTATGTACTCAGAACTTGCTGCATTCAAGGCTTGGAGCTAATGCAAATATGACAGGTTTTTGGTTCAGCATGTCTGTGTGCTGGGGGAGCCCACTTTTGAGCCCAACCAAGTATGCAAGGGATAGAAACTGGTGAGATCACAGATATGATGGACTTGAGGCATTGGATCAGGAACGGTAGGTAGAGTAAATTTACAGGGCACCAAGTGTGGAACAAAATAGCAAAGTTAGATCCACGAGTAATAAAGGGGATTTTATTAAAATTATTCACAATTCCATGGAGTTGTTAAATTATAAATGATTGTTTTAGTTATAAATTTAATAAATTAGATTTTTAACTGTAATTATGGGTGCTTATTTCTGTTTCTAATGTTCAGTACTGATGTGCTATAAAAATGAAGAAATCAGTACAGGAGGTAATATGCTTTAGAACTTGGAACTTTCGGTTAATTTTGCTGTGATCTGGCAATAGTATGATTACTTTCTAATTATCCAGTATATTTTATTGTAAATTGAATATTCTACAGTTTTATAATGGTATACTATATTGTTTAGTGCTGAATGTATAGTCGCCTGCTGATGTGTTTAAGTTGACCCTTTAAGGCAAATAATCATTAAATTTGATTTGGTTGTGTCCATAGTACAGACGTGACATCTTCGATCCGATGGCCTCTGTGGACAGCCATTCTTACAAGGGAGTGAAGTACTCCCCCACCCACCCGGGGACATAGAATGAGGTAGAGGCAGGATCAATGCTTGTGCCTTTCTGGACCTGAGATGACCATGTCAGATGTCCTCTGCTTTGACGAGCAGGAGCTTCATGTGGCAGAATGTCAAGCCACAGGGATTCTTCAGATAGAGAAATGAAGATCTGCCATAGACAGGGTGAAGCCTTCTCAACATCTCCAGGCTTGGGGGAATGTAGGCAGATGCTCTCTGTGCAAAAAGCTGTCATCGCAGAAGCTGACATCTTATGGTATCTGTTGACTGTATTGATCTCACATTCCTATCTTCTGTTATGTCTCCCACAGGGTCAGCTACAGAGGGCCAGGAACCAGCAGGGAATGGCCCTGCCAGCCCAGATGCTCGCACCTTGATGGATCACTTAGCAGAATAGTTAACCAGGACAAGTTAGAAGGATTAAAACCAGTTCTAATTCCTGGGTTACAATACTTCTGACCCCGGACTACCCGATTAGCCCCCCTGACACCTTTGACTACCACCCACCCCCAACCACCTAACTACTTCTTCAACCTCCCAACCGCTCCCCCCTCCCCAACTAACCCCTGACCACCCGACTACCCCCACCAACCACCTGACTAGTTCCTGACTACCCATCTACCCTCCAAACGCCACCCCCCCAATGAGCCACCAAAGACCTGACTATCCCACAACCACCCCCCACTACCCTCTGACCCCGGAGATCCTGAACACCCAGCTAACCCCAGGCTACTGGACCACTCCCTGACAGCAGCCACACCCCCCACCCCACCGCCCCCGATTGCCTTCCAGGGCTACTTGACTACCACCTGACCTCCCGACCACCCAACTGCCCCCGATGCCCAACTATTCCCTGGACCCACTCTACCTCCTCACCCACCCACCTGCCATACTACACCCTCACTCAGTTACCTGCCATCATGGACCCTCACCTAGTTACCATACACACATCCTGTCTCTCTAGATTCTCAAAGTGGCTTTGGGACCTTTAAACTTTCTACCTCGTGGAATATGGCAGCTAGTGCTGTAAAAAGGGGCGTGGTTTCTATAAAGATTTCCTGCACTGCTTCATGCAAGGATTGCTGCACTGCATGCATTTAGGAAGGACCCTCCATCAGAAGGCGGGCTTGATAAGTCCTAGAAAAGTAAATAGCTAAATCTTTGTGTGATCTGAGTCAGAAATAGTGATTCTGACCCAGATCTGAGCTGGGCCATTGTTCCTATCCATTCTCACTGCCTCCAGCAAGACCTTTAGCAAGTCATATGAGAAACCAGAGAGGAGTGGCCCTGGCATTTGGGCCCTCCCTTCCCACTGCTTATGCCCTCTGACCATGTTTTATCTCCATTTTGCAAATGAATGGTAGCCTGTCGTAATCTGATATGCAATATACCTTTTAAGACAAGTGTTGTAATGTAAGATCACTGATCTTAATATCCAATAGCAGAATAGTGCAGCTACCTCTGTGAGAGAATCTCGAGTTAGACACTGAAGATTGAAGACAGAGTTATGAACTGTGAGCACAAAAGTGTAGCTGCTGAGTTTCATTTGTAAATAAACAGCATATGTTTATTCTAACAACAATCTCCTGGTGTTCTCTCTCTCTGTACTAACTCGGTCACCCTGAATCAAGCCTGCACGAAAAACCATGGAAAAAACAAGCTAAACAGCGAGGAAGAATGAAGGAAATCAGAAGAACCTTGCAAGGCAGCTGTAATGCTAGCTCTTGATCATCGAAGTAATCCCCTCAGGCCAGGCCGCAATTTGGAAGAATGGAGCCTTTCGACCCAACCTCAGATGACTGGCCTCACTATGTTGCATGCCTCGCGTTCTTCTTCCAGGCAAACAAAGTTGAGGGGGAGGGAGATGAGGCATGCGATCCTTCTGTCCACGTGCAGGAGTAAGATATATGGATTAAGTTGAAATCTGTTGGTACCCAGTGCCCCAGACTTAAAATCTTGTGATGACTTAGTTAACTTCGTAATGAATCATTACCAACCCAAGCACCAGTGATGATGCAACGGTTTAAACTTAACTCGAGTTAGAGCTGCAGGGGAGACAGTTACTTGTTATATGGCAAGTCTGAAGCAATTAACTGAAAATTGCGAGTTTGGTACATCTATCATAGATATGCTTAGAGATTGTTTGTTTGGTGTGCAGTATAAACGAAAGTGAGATCCAGAAGAGGTTACTGGCTGAAACAAATTTAGATTTTCAGAAGGCATTGGAAATCACTCTGGCAATGGAAGGTGCAGTGCGAGACTCAGACGACACACAAGGAGAACAAAAAGGTGTCATCCTCCATGTTGGGTGGGAAGCCTCAACCAAAAGAGAGCTTTATTCAGGAGCTGAGTTATTAAAGGGGGTAACTTAGCTGCAAAAATATGGCATAATAACAGAGGTGGAAGTAGCCAACCTTGTAATGAGCCACAGTTTAAAAAGATCGAATGTTTCTTCTGCCACCGATATGGACACCACATGAGACATTTTAAAGATAGAATCAAGCAGACTTGTAGACAGTGACGATAGACAAGCTACAACAAAATTTCACAATTAATGGACTGTCTGAAGTGTTAGTATCAGATAATGGAACAGTATTCACAAGTGCTAAATTTAACCGATTTACGAGCCTCAACGATATTGTTCATGTGAAAACATCTCCATACCACCCTCTTCAAATGGACTTGCCAAGAGAGCAGTTCAGACGTTCGAATCTGGTATGAAGAAATTGTCAGGAGGTTCGATAGTGGCTAAATTAGCGTGATTTCATTTCCATCATAGAACCACCCCTCATTTGACAACAGGTGTCACACCTGTGGAATTGTTGATGAAATGCCATTCCCATTTGAGACTGAGCCGAATCATGCCAAACTGGCGGGGGAAGGTTGAAAGAAGGCAGTAAAGTCAGAAAATGGGACATGGTTGTCACAGTTGGTACAGAACATTTAATATAGGAGAGAAAGTATGTGTGAAAAATTTTAGAGAAGGACCAGCATGGTTGTTTGGTGAGATAAGTGCAGTGATCGACCTCTTTCCTACCACATGAAAGTCAAAGATCGGGTAATTAGGAGACATGTGGATCACATAAGAAGAGGAGAAACCAAATACCAAGAAATGATTCCACAAGTGTTCGAGACTGAATCAGAATCTCCTGTCAAAAGACCCCAACCGAGAACAAATGTGTTTGAAGGGCTGACTGTACCTGAAAGAGTCGAAGAAACAGATTTACCGGTACCTGCTCAAGAACCAGATGCTCAGACAACTCCAGTAAAGTAGGTTCCAACTCAACCTTCAGAAGCTCTAGAGCTGAGACATTCTACACACATAAGGAAACCCCCAGAGAGACTGACATTGTAAATAACTGATCTGTGTAAATAGCTCGATTTGTTGAAAAAATAGTAAAATGCATTTTTCAGTAAAGGGGGAGGGATGTAGTAACCTGATAAGTAATATACCTTTAAGACAAGTGTTGTAATGTAAGATCACAAGATCTTAATACCCAATAGCAAAGTAGCACGGGGTACCACTGTGAGAGAGTCTTGAGTTAGACATTGAAGAGTGAAGACAGAGTTATGAGTTGTGAGCACACAAGTGTAGTTGCTGAGTTTAGTTTGTAAATAAACAGTGTGTGTTTCTCCTAATAAGAATCTCCTGCCATTCTCTGTCTCTTGGTCACCCCTAACCAAACATGCAACCCAGATCATTTAACCCCAACAAACCAAAGGGCACTGGATCCAATACAGCCTTAGCATTGGCTGCCATTCTCCCTTTCAATCAGACCTGCTTTTTGCTTAGTCCCGCCTCCTTCCTGCATTTGTTATGTTAGTTGGGCAGAAAGCATGACTCCTGGTTAATTAAGCGTTTTGCACAACAAAATTCCAGCACATGAGCATTTCCATGCAAAACAGGATTGGGGACCACAAATCATTGCAACACTGGGGTTCCAATCCGGATATTGAAATCCTGTCCAGTGTGTGCAACATCTTTATTTTATGAAAGAGGTGCTCATCTTTTATCCTTATGTGTATCTTATCCCCTTATCTATAGGTTGGGACTGGGTCCAGTATGATTGCAGCCTCAATGTTTTATTTAGTTATAGCTATAAAGTTATAATTCATAGTGGTAGATTTTAGATCAGACCAAGATATTAAAACATTTTCTGTAGCAATGCTTTTTCTTATTTCCCCACATCATACCTCAGTAAGTCATTTTTCCTTTCTCTTGTAGATTGGTCCATGGAACTCTGCCATCTTCCATTTCATGCCTGAAAGGACAAGCAGATAGATTGTTGCCTGTTCTGCACCAATGTCTCTCTTGATCCAGCTCTCAGGAGGTCCATGAGAGACGTATGCACTGATTATTTCCTTGGCTTTTCTCTGGGTGCAAATCTTCACAAGCAGGCTCTGTCCTAAACAAAAATACAAAGGCAAAATACTACTGATGCTGAAATTTGAAATATAAACAGAATCTACTGGAAACACTGAACAGGTCAAGCAGCCTTCAGAGCTCAACATTGAGTTCAAGAATTTCCATGTGAACATAAGAGCAGGAGTAGGCCACTCAGCCGCTCGAGCCTGCTCCGCCATTCAATGAGATCATGGATGATCTGCTTGTAACCTCAACCCCACATTTCCACCTACCCTCGGATAACCTTTTCACCCCCTCGCTTATCAAGAATCTATCTACCTCTGCCTTAAAACTATTCAAAGAATTTCAGACAAAAATCACTGCTCCGTTCTTTTCATACTGCAGGCACCGGTCATGATTTTGCTGTTATCATTTACAACTCCTTTCAACCCATGTTTCTTTACTTGTTCCATTTTCTAGTTCTACTTAAGGTCACAGCCTTGAAACATGAGTTCTGTATCTTTCTCCACAGAAACTGTCTGACCTACCAAGTATTTCTAGCATTTTCTCTTTATATTTGCTCCATTGGTTGCACATTTTCTGGGAGGGAACAGGCAATGAATAGATCAAATTTCCCTGTTTAGATAAAAACAAAAAAACTGCGGATGCTGGAAATCCAAAACAAAAACAGAATTACCTGGAAAAACTCAGCAGGTCTGGCAGCACTCTCCCTGGACCATGACCCCACCACTGAACATCAAGCCACTGTTTCCAGGACTGTCACTGACCTCACCTCCTCTGGGGATCTCCCTCCCACAGCTTCCAACCTGATAGTCGCCCAACCTCGGACAGCCCGCTTCTATCTCCTACCCAAAATCCACAAACAGAACTGCCCTGGTAGACCGATCATCTCAGCTTGCTCCTGCCCAACAGAACTCATTTCTCGTTATTTTGACTCCCTTATCTCTCCCCTTGTCCAGTCCCTTCCCACCTACATCCGTGATTCCTCTGACACCTTACGTCACATCAACAATTTCCAGTTCCCTGGCCCCTACCACTTCCTCTTCACCATGGACGTCCAATCCCTCTACACGTCCATCCCCCACCAGGATGGTCTGAGGGCCCTTAGCTTCTTCCTCGAACAGAAGCCTGAACAATCCCCATCCACCACTACTCTCCTCCGTCTGGCTGAACTTGTTCTCATGCTGAACAATTTCTCCTTCAACTCCTCTCACTTCCTCCAAATAAAAGGTGTGGCTATGGGTACCCGCATGGGCCCCAGCTATGCCTGTCTCTTTATGGGGTATGTGGAACATTCCTTGTTGCAGTCCTACTCCGGCCCCCTTCCACAACTCTTTCTCCGGTACATCGATGATTACTTCGCTGCCGCTTCATGCTCTCGTCAGGACTTGGAAAAATTTATTAATTTTGCTTCCAATCTCCACCCCTCCATCATTTTCACGTGGTCCATCTCTGACATTTCCCTTCCCTTCCTTGACCTCTCTGTCTCAATCTCTGGTGATAGACTGTCCACCAATATCCATTACAAACCCACCGACTCCGTCGCATCTGTTCCGATGATGCTACATTCAAAAACAGTTCCTCTGACATGTCCTCCTTCTTCCTTAACCGAGGTTTTCCACCCACGGTCGTTGACAGGGCCCTCAACCGTGTCCGGCCCATCTCCCGCGCATCCGCCCTTACGCCTTCTCCTCCCTCCCAGAAACATGATAGGGTCCCCCTTGTCCTCACTTATCACCCCACCAGCCTCCGCATTCAAAGGATCATCCTCCGCCATTTCCGCCAACTCCAGCATGATGCCACCACCAAACACATCTTCCCTTCACCCCCCTTATCGGCATTCCGTAGGGATCGCTCCCTCCGGGACACCCTGGTCCACTCCTCCATCACCCCCTACTCCTCAACCCCCTCCTATGGCACAACCCCATGCCCACGCAAAAGATGCAACACCTGCCCCTTCACTTCCTCTCTCCTCACCGTCCAAGGACCCAAACACTCCTTTCAAGTGAAGCAGCATTTCACTTGCATTTCCCCCAACTTAGTCTACTGTATTCGTTGCTCCCAATGTGGTCTCCTCTACATTGGAGAGACCAAACGTAAACTGGGTGACCGCTTTGCAGAACACCTGCGGTCTGTCCGCAAGAATGACCCAAACCTCCCTGTTGCTTGCCATTTTAACACTCCACGCTGCTGTCTTGCCCACATGTCTGTCCTTGGCTTGCTGCATTGTTCCAGTGAAGCCCAACGCAAACTGGAGGAACAACACCTCATCTTCCGACTAGGGACTTTACAGCCTTCCAGACTGAATATTGAATTCAACAACTTTAGGTCGTGAGCTCCCTCCCCCATCCCCACCCCCTTTCTGTTTCCCCCTTCCTTTTTTTTTCCAATAAATTATAAAGATTTTCCTTTTCCCACCTATTTCCATTATAAAAAAAAAACCCACTAGAGCTATACCTTGAGTGCCCTACCATCCATTCTTAATTAGCACATTCGTTTAGATAATATCACCAACTTTAACTTTAACACCTATGTGTTCTATTGTACTATTGTCGTTGACATCTTTTGATGATCTGCTTCTATCACTGCTTGTTTGTCCCTACAACCACACCCCCCCCCCTCCACCTCTCTGTCTCTCTATCTCTCCACCCTCCACACACACACCTTAAACCAGTTTATGTTTCAGCTCTTTCCTGGACTCGAACTCAAGTTCTGTCGAAGGGTCATGAGGACTCGAAACGTCAACTCTTTTCTTCTCCGCCGATGCTGCCAGACCTGCTGAGTTTTTCCAGGTAATTCTGTTTTTGTTTTGTTCCCTGTTTAGATCTTCTGTATCGACTAAGAAAGAAGTATATTTTGATATCTGGCTATGGGAAATGCTTCTCTGCATTATCAGGACAGAGTGAAAATGATGAGATAATGGATATGGGTAGAAATGTCATTTTGTGATGTGACCTATCACAATGGAGTAGCTTGACATAGAGTTTTGACTTTAGGTAATCAGGTCAGCATCGAAGAAATGAGGGGCAGCCCTATTCTGAATGCCAGGCCTCTGGCTCGCCTGTGACATTCTACTTCCCTGTGGTACAGTGCAAAGCTTTGGCAGGAACCGCAGATCTCTCCCTCAGGATAACCAGCAGCTCAGTTTCCCACCAGAGGCAGGTCTCTGATCCAGAAACAGAGCTGGCTCCTGGTTCCCGCCTCCATGGTACAAATTAGCCCCATGTCTCTAAAAATGGGCAACTTGTAGTATCCGGACTCATGTACACTTTTTAACTTCCTGTTGGCAAATATAAATGTCGCTCCCTACTCCACGGCAAAATACCACTCCCCACAATACTTCACAATGCCACTTCCTACTCTACCCGAGTTCGCACTTCCCATTCCAGCTCACAATCCCTGTAAAGGTACAATTCTGTTACGTATTAACATTCATGATTTTGAGATAAGTAAAATATTCTTTATCGATACAAGTTTTACTGTAAAGGATTCACTTGGATTATATTTTGGCTTTCCCATATTAACATATAAATAAGGTATGTCTTACAAATATTTTGCCAGATTATACATCCTGATACTAATTTAATATTACTTATATAACACAGATTAATGTATATGTTTCAAATTTTCAATTTGTTCCCATTCACTTTAGCTAAGTGATATCATCTTTCCAAAACATTATTTTCAAATATGAGCCTTTCATTAATACCTAGTGTGTTTTGTGCCTCAGAAATATGCAGAGAAGACACCAGTTTCTGTGTCTAAACAGCATCTGGCCACTACTTGGATGGCTAGAGATTAGTGCACTGCGTGGCTGCCCAAAACTCCACCTTCCTCCACCCACTCCACCTGACCGATTGGCTGCAGCTTTGCCCATTGGACTGAATGCTGTGCTCTCAGCTCAGGCGCAAGCATTCTCCTAACCCGCATTGCAAGGCTGCACTGTTAGCTTGAACCATGGGGGAGACTGGTCCAAACCGGGATGATGACATTGCAAGGGGCTGTGACCGTCTCCTCCAGTGACTGCTCCATGGCCAGTTTTAGCAAGGAGATTGTACAATGTGTGCAGTCATCCAACTGTTCTTCAGTCCGCTAAAACACTCATTACTTTGTAGTCTGTGCCTGAGGGGTGAAAAGCTCTGGAGCACTTGATGACACTTTGATGCTTCTGCATTGCTTGAGTGGGTAGAAAAGTTAGAGGCCCAACTCCAATCATATCAATGTGGCTGCGCCTGAACTGTCTCAGTTGCAGAGGAATGGTCACTTTATACAAGGCTTCCCTAATGCATGGCCACTTCCCTCATCCACCGCCACCACTCCCCACCCGAACAAACCTGCATGTGCTTATGCGCTACCTTCAGCTGAAAGGCAGCCCTTGCCTCTCCCTGCCTCAGCCTTGAAGTCCAACAGGCGACCCAGGCAAGCGCTCCACAACATTTCATTGAGGGGAACTCAGAGGCGAGTGCAAAGTTCAGCCTGCCAAGTACATGCCTTTTCTATGCTGTTATGAAACATGTCAGCGTGCAATCACGCCGACATAGGCGGATGATCCACGGGTTTTTTTTGCCGGGGGGGCGAAACGATTCCAGCGAGCTGGATTTATAATGATACGCAGTTGTATTACAATGACGTTCCCGAAGTCTGATGGCGGAAGCTGCAGAGTGCCATCAGCGGGTGGAGCAGGCAATCACAAACTGCTTTCACAATGTCATGAAGCCGGTTTTTGACCGCCTTGCTATATTGTCCATTCACGCCACTGAACACGCCCGGGCCAATGGACAAGGATGATTCTGCCTATGGTCTAAATTTGCCATTTTTACATCATGCAATGATTAGGCTTCACATTTACAATGATGAGCTGATTCGCTTAATGATGCCATCAAGTTGTTTTAGTTCCTGTGACACTTCAGCATGGATTGCAAATGGCAACCATCTTAAATTTCTTGAAACTGGCAGAATTGATATGTCAATGTGAGAAGCATGACGTTATTCTCCTCAAATCCAGTAAATAAGGAAGTATATCATTGTGTTTAATCAGTGTTATTGATCACATTAATGTGTGGTTCAGTTTTGTCTTCAAGTTTGAAGTGAGGCATATCAAAACAGTTTACCCCCAGAAGGCTTCTATCTTTGGCTACGTAGACTGTGAACCTGGTTAGTGCACTGAAACTGTTATTGTTCCCAAAACCAAGATAATCAAGTCACCGTAAGCTTGAAGAGAGTCCATCGCAGGGGCGAAACTTGTGAAAAATAATTATGGTGGAGTTTGGCTCTCAATATGGATCATTTTGCACCCACAACAATGAGGAGATACTCTGAATCCTCCACATATAAACAGCCAAAAAGGAAACAATACAAAAAAATATATCCTGCAAGAGGTTCCACAAGTTATACATTCAGGTAATCCACTTAGGACGAATACAAATTAAATAGATTGATAAACGTGCTTAGGACAAGCTGTCCTGCGATTTGATGTTAACAAATTCACTTCCCCAAGAACAACTGAGCCATATCATTCAGCATGGTGCTATGTATATTGTTTATTGCTGGCATGGCATGCACCAGTGTTCTAGGGCAAGCATGGGGGAATGAAAAATGGCCAGAATTCTAATTCTTATTGTTACCCACTAAATGCTAGCCATTTCATTGCAGAGAATGAAAGCAGAATTCGATCAACAGCTTAGGCGGGGAAGAGATAACTATGAAAAGAGAGAGAAATTTGGGTTAAGGATGCCCATTAGAGTACTTTGTTATGAGGCTATGGCACTTTATTTTAGAAAATATGATTTTTCAACTTTCAACTGGCTGATGCTTTTGAAATTTGAATTGCGACAGAGCAAACTGCTTAAAATGCAAGGCCACATTCCAATATGAGGGTGAGAAACAAACTAATCACCTTCAGGGGAGTGTGAAGAGAGAGACATTTTCTATAATCTAGGCACCATCAAAACTCATATTTGTCTAAGGGAAAGGACATTAAAAATGCAAAATATTGAATATTGAAACAATGGCTGCCATAGGCAGACCCACCCAAAACCTCTTGGAAATACACAATGGGTGAAGTACTTCAAAGCAAGGCTGCCAGCCACTAGAGACAGATTGCAGGTGACACTGGCAATATCAAGAAAGTCTTCAGCAGAAGAAACAAGCTGAGTGCTCTCTCTCCCTTCCTCCCTCTCTTTTGGAATAAGCTTGTTGCCCAGTTCCAGAAGCCAACTCTACCAAAATATACCAGAGAACTGAGACCCCATAATAATTGCAACATCTTCTATATGTGACCACATCCAAGAACCCAGCAGCCTAAAATGACCACAACATTTAAAATCTACACCTCAAGGACAATTAACCATATATTCTTTCACCTTTTTTTTATTGGACTCTGACTCCCCTTATTTCTGATACTTGTGTGTGTGGGCCCATGAGGACCAAATGCTTGATGCCGCATTTCTATTATTTTCTTGAGTTTAGAGGTTAATAAATGTGCTCTTTTTTGACTCCAGAAAACCTTGTTTGATTGGCTCCTTACTGATCAGTTTAAATAGTAAAATACATTCTGAAGAGAATTTTATTTCTCATTGGGGATTGTGCAGTGGCGGGCGCAGGCGGGTGCGGACCCCATCGGCGCCACTGATCCAGTCTGCGCCGCCATTTTACGTGGGCAGGCCAATCAAGGCTATGCGATCCCTGTGCGGACGGGGGTGTGGGGGCCTTCCTTGAGTTGGAAGGGTGCTGCGCAGAAATCTCCCTGAGGCACAGAGGTGCCTCAAGAGATAAGTTTTGAAATTTTTAATAAAGAAATAAAAAACTTAAGACGTCCCCACATGTGATAGTGTCACATGAGCTGGGACATGTCAATGAACTTTAATGAAAACATTTATTTAATTTATAAACCCTTCATGAAACCTCATCCCGCCCGTGGATGAGGTTCCATGAAAAATGCAAAGGCCGCCTGGGCTCTTCTGAATAGGCTTAATTAGCTGATTAATGACCTTAACAGGTCTTTACAGTTTGGTGGGCACGTAGCTGACTTGGCTGCACGCCCACTGAACTGAAAACCTAAATGACACGCGGTGACGTCGGGACGCATGCCCGACATCGCCCCGTGTCATTTTACGTCTCGGTGAGTGGGACCCGCCCTCGCTCGCCGAGCTGAAGATTCAGCCCTCTGATTTGCAAAAGACACATCCTCGTAAAGAAGAAACTTAAATCTTTCTTGTGACCAACCATGAAAGTTGAAAAGAGGGGACCTAGTTCACCCCTTCTTAGCTAGTAGTAGCAAAATCAACATGCATGCTAATTTGGAAAATTATCAATGGCCTGAAAAGAACTAACACAGCCTAAAAAAAGCAAACAATTCAAAAACTGGCCATCCTGACATTTAGAAGCAAGTGATTACGCTGAAAGTGCAGTGAGAAATAAGGTTGCTGTAACTTAAACTTAAGTACATCCCGACATGCCTTCAGTTGCAAGAGCATGAAGAGACATACAAAGGTAAAAGGCAGATGGTGTATTTGCAGGGAGTGCGCAATTTTAACAGATGTATAGCAAGTGCATGGCCTGTGATTATCTAACCATTACAGTTAACAGAAAATCATGTGCTGCAGACTAACAATTTCCTGCAATGCATTCTTTGCTTGTGAAATGTCCTGCAGGAGGCTCTAGATTGCAGAGCCACTCTTATTATGTAGGAGATCTGTGCCCTGAACATTTCGAGTTATGACACTTTAATTAGGTTATTCCCAATATTTTAGAGTCTACAATGGTTTACACAAACCTCCTTTCTCATCGTCCCATGGCTTATTATGCTGATGATTAATATCACCATTTATAAATAATGGTCATAAAATCTAGTCTCTAAATATTTATTAATTGTGATTAACATTTGAACAGAAGTGGAGTTCTAAAATATTAAAAACTCTGTAAAAACAACTCAAGGAAACTAGTAAATGTTGTCTTTTTTTAAAAAGTAAAGAAACTCTGAAAGAAAAGAAAAAATAATTTATCTGAAGTGTGAAGCTTTTAAAATATTTGTACCTGAGGGATAATTTCAATGTGCTAAATGAGCCACCGAACATTAACCACCAGGAAATTTGCATTGGCACTGTCCCTAATAATTTCCAAAACAAATGAACAAAAACAACATGTGCCGACATCCCACAATTGCAAGTCACTAGCTGATAAATATTATAAAATATACCAAACTATTCAGTTTTGTACGAATTTCCATTAGCTCGTGTGAGGTCTCAGCTGGGGCCACCACTAAAGTTTACAGTAAAATTTTAACTCTCCTTCAGAAGCTGATGAATTTCACATTGGCTGAACAGGAATTTAATCTTGAAGTGCAGCATCTTTTTTACCAACAACCAAAGAGCAGACGATGTCGAAACCCGATTCCTGTTTTGTATGCCTGATTGAACCACCTCATTGACCAATACCCCGATAGCTGACGACTTGGTAGAAGGTTCAGTGGAGGCACCTCAGTCCCAATCCTGAACTGATTTTGAGTGACAGCTGTGCGGACTATGCTGTTACCAGGTCCAAATGTTACTAGTCTGCAGACAGTCGGCATGCATAATACTCCATCACTATT
Source organism: Carcharodon carcharias (assembly GCF_017639515.1). Taxonomy (NCBI): domain Eukaryota; kingdom Metazoa; phylum Chordata; class Chondrichthyes; order Lamniformes; family Lamnidae; genus Carcharodon; species Carcharodon carcharias. The sequence goes on from NC_054477.1 coordinate 113,031,708, forward strand.
TTTTTGATCTATTTTATCTTCTTCCTGACATCTTTCAACTTTATTATTTCAGTATTGTAGCTGTTTATCCTGCACTTAAGTTTCTTAGCTGAGAAAGTATTAGTTTTACACAGGCTAAATGTGCTTTAATCCTCACCCACTGAAATAAAGCATTAAGCTGTATAAAACTGCATATCAGAATTTATGTTGCATGCACTTTGTTGAAAACATATTGGGGGTCAATTTTGGCATACAGATGTAAATTAGTTAAAAGCAACCAATATTAGTTAAAATCCCACCAGAATAATGATGTGCACTGTTGTGTTTTTATAATAATATAAAGGCACTAAGTACTCATAAGGAATTGTGTGAACACATTGTGAGTTCATTTATTCACACATGGCACATGAGAACATATATACATGGATAGAAAGCTTGAAGACATCCACAGCAGAGTGTGCTGGGTTTTGCTCATTAGCCAAAGTAAAACTGAAACTGGAACACATGACACACTTCCCATCTAGTGCTGGCATGCTGCTATCCCTTAAAGACATATTACAACATGCACTTGGCATCCAACACTTTCTGTTCGGTGTGCAGGGGCACGCTGACACATAAAATGATGCACAGTGGCGTTGGGAGTGCGACCCGACGTCACCAGGCATCATTCTGATCTTCAGTTTGGTGGGCACGCACCGGAGTTGGCTACGCACCCGCCAAACTGTCAAAGGCCTGTTAAGTCCATTAATTAACTAAATAAACTGATTGTCAGGGCTGCCCACCCAACCTTAAGGTTGGCAGGCAGGCGAAGAGCCCAGGCGGCCTTCACATTTTTCATGCAACCTCATCCACGGGCAAGATGAGGTTTCACAGAGGGTTTATAAATTAAATAAAATGTGTTCTGAAAATTCATAATCATGTCCTAGCTCGTGTGACATGTCTTAGTAATTTTATATATTTTTTTGTGATCTTTTACTATTAAACTAATGTCCCTGAGGCAGATCCCTGCCTCGGAGATTTCTGCGCTCTTTCACACGCGTGTGCAAAAGAGCACACACCCCGACTCTCCCTCCTGCCCCTGCCCGCACAGGTAGAGCTGAGCACTTCACGGTATGCATCATTCTGGGTGGGCCTTAACTGGCAGCCCATGCAAAATGGCGGCACGCAGCCAATAGCGGGCGATGATCGGAATCGCACCCGCTCCCGAACCGCCCACCCGGCAGGGAGAAAATTCTCCCCACGGTTCAGATTAGACAGTTACATTCAGGGATTCCTTGCTTCCTTTTATATCTTTCTGAAATTATCTTCAACCACCGAAACCACAGATGGGTTCTGATTTGTTCAGTCTGTCCCACACAACTGCAATGCCTTATCAATCACAATATCTACATTCCTACTTCACCTGACCCCACATAACTGATTGAAGCTAGTCCAGGAGGCTATCCTAGCCCTGACGGGGTGATCTCCACCCCAAAAACGGGTCCTGCTATCACTTACACGTTGCATGTTGCAATGTGTAATGAAGCTGTCATTATTTCAGATGGAGGCTTTCATTGGCCACTTCAAATTGAATTCCTTGTACTCTAAGTGGGAACAGCTAGCTCAGCACAGGCAAGAGTTGGGACTTGGGACCTTCTGGCCTCTGATGATCAGTATTTTCCACTAAGCCATAGGGTAACTCATATCCAAATCTTCCAGGAGCCAGAGCGAGGGCCAGAAGAAGCTCAGACTGGTAAAATTTAAAACAAAACTGTTTAGATTTCCTTCCAGGCCTCACAATGAAACCTCGCATTTCCCTTGCCCAAGGTCATCCCGCTCCTCTGATTATGACAACCATGTTTCCTTACCGTTACCTGACTGTTGAGGTCTGTACCTGCGGGTTCCTATTGCTTGGAACTTTGTTCCCACCTGTTGGCCAGGGTTCAGGCAGAAGTCAGGCCCCCATATGAGAAGAAGACAAGGAAGTTAAGATCTCTCCCTGCCATGAAATGTGAGCTTCTCACAAGCCAAGAAATTATCGTGGCTCTCGATTAAATCAGGGCCTTAAACATTGATCAATACTTGGCTAGTACTTTATGCAAGAAATCTTTTCATTATTGCTGTGATGGTGATATCCCTGAAATTTGATAGGGCTTCTCCTGATCTCCTGTTCCAACTTTGGCTGGGGTCAGGTGGAAGCCCTGGACAAATGGCATACCTGCACATTTCCTCAGGGGCATTCTGCCAATCTTGCCTCAAAATTATGGTAGGAACTCTGCCCTGTATGATTTTCTAGACGTTTGAGTCAAGATTTTCCTAATAAACTTCCTCATTCATACTATTTTGTGATGGCATCCATTCAGTATGACATATAGTCTTAATTGGTTATACATTGGGTGCATGATTTAGAGACACAACCTTTATCTTTCATATGCTTGAACAGATCCAGATTTTGCTGTGCCCAGCTCACCTGATCACATTTATGTTGGCTCTTAGCACTTCAGAATTTCAAATTTATTATTCTCAAAGATCATGCATAAGCCCCTCAGTGGCCTCTTTAACCCCCTTCCCGAGCAACACTCCTTAAGATCTGTTGCTCTGATTCTGATCCCTTGGTATTCCTCCTGTCTACATCACTATTGGAGGTCGTGGTCTAGAATTCCTTTCCTAAGCTTCCATTGCTCCTCTAAAACCCTAAATCCCAGCTCTTTGACTAAACTTGACCTCTGTAATTTGGTTATACCTCATGTGGAGCACTTTAGCATTGCTATATATATATTTTTATATAAAACATATTAAGAGGTAGTACATGAGTGATAGTGTCTGTTGACAATTGGTAAAATGTGTAAATTTGGCACATTGGGCTTTTCACCCCTTATTAGCAATTTATAAAATAACATAAGATCATTAAGAAAAGTGAAGCCAAAAAACCCTATTATCAAAATTTCATATATCTATTTTTTCAAAGATCCTCAGGAGAGTGGGAATGCTCAATTAGTGAAAGTTTTTTTGTGGAAAAATGCAGACTTTTAGACCATTAAAGAAACAGTATTTTTGCAGAGTTGATTAAACTGGAGATTTATATTATGGATAGACGATAAGATCATTTGAGGTATTTGCTGCTCATTTTCAATTCTTGTTCTAAGTTTTCAAACTATTTACAAGCAATATATTTTTCTACATTGCTAAAAGGGCTGCAGAAAATACGTGGATATTCTGAAGAAATGAACTTTAAAGTGTCATTTTATTTCAAATGTCTATCTATTGTTTAGAATTTACAGAAAATAGAAGCTTAAGACAAATGTGGAAGGACCTGGGAGTGAGATCTAGGGATTAGTGTAAATGCCATAACATGGTAATCTGAATAGAAGGATAATCTCCTGGCTCCACAGAATAAAAGTTTTCGTTTTGGGATTCTTTTTTAAGTCTTCTAAAAAGGGTACATCACTCCCAAACAGTTATACATTGTAAACTTTTGTACTTTTATTGGCTTTATGACTAATGTTCATCATCCTCCATATACAGGAATGTTGATGCTTGAACCCTTTTGCGAGGGATAAGCTGAATAAATGAAGATTCACCATTAGTTATATTAATCAGATGGACTCAGTTTTCTAAAGACTACAATACTATATTTTACCTGCCAAAATCTTGCCACCGTGGTCAGTATAAACAGCCAGTGCCCCACCGCAGTCTTTTTACTCTTGCCACCACTCCCATCATTCTACATCTTCCCCATTGTACTCTGCTCCCATTTAATCATATTGCTCCAATGTTCAGGTTGGAATGAGACCCTGGTAAGTATTACAGCTGCATTCCAGACAAATACTAATTATTCCAAAATCTATCCCACTCCCCAGCTGTTCTTTCAGCTGCATCAGTGTATAACCTCAGTGCCCTGTCTGATCCTTTGCTGAGTTTCAGAGTTCGTATCGTAGCCATCAGCAAAACAGCCAACCTCTACCTGTGCAACATTGCTATCTTCATCATACCTCACTTCTGCTACTGAAGCCTTTTGCCACATTTTTGGTGCTTAAATATTCAGCTTCTTGAACGTCTTCAGCGTGGCCCTTTGAACTCTGCTCAATACAATTTCAAAACTTGTCCAAAACTTTCATTAATATCCTATCCTACACTAAATATATTTTAATCATCACATCGGAAAATGGCAGAAATTGGCACTCCTGGTGCAGTCCTGGAGGTGGTCTCCAGGCAGCACAGGCGTGGAGATAAATCCTTTTCCCTCGGGACAGGAGGAGACCAAATTATCAGACAAAAAAGGTCATGGATGAAGAGCCAAGGAGATTATTTTTAAAAATTCACTTATGGGATCCAGGCATTGCTGGTTAGGCCAGCATTTACTGCCCATCCCTAGTTTCCCTTGAGAAGGTAGTGCTGAGCTGCCTTCTTGAACCACTGAAGTCTATGTGGTACAGGTACACCCACATGTTTGTTAGGAAATGAGTTCCAGGCTTTTGACCCAGCAACAGTGAAGGAATGGCAATATATTTCCAGGTCAGGATGGTGGGTTGATTCGAGGGGAACTTCCAGGTGGTGTTGTTCCCACGTGTCTGCTGCCCTTGTCCTTCTAGATGGTAGTCATCATGGGTTTGGGAGGTGCAGTCTAAAGAGGCTTGATGAGTTTCTGTAGCGCAGCTTGTAGATGGTACACACTGCTGCCACAATGCGTCGTTGGTCAAGGGAGTGAATACTTGTGGATGGAGTGTCAATCGAGCTGGCTGCTTTGTCCTGGATGGTGTTGAGCTTCTTAAGTGTTGTGGGAGCTGCACTCATTCAAGCAAGTGGAGAGCATTTCATCCCACTCCTGACCTGTGCCTTGTAGATGATGGACATGTTTTGGGGAGTCAGGAGGTGAGTTACTCACCATAGGATCCCTAGCTCCTGACCTGCTCTTGTAGCCACAGTATTTATATGGATAGCCCAGTTCAGTTTCTGGTCAATGATAACCACCAGGATGTTGATAGCGGGGGATTCAATGATGGTAATGCCATTGACTGTCAAGGGGCAATGGTTAGATTCTCTCTTGTTGGAGATGGTCATGCTTGGCAATTGTGTGGCACAAATGCTACTTGTCACTTGTCAGCCCTTAGACTGGGTATTGCCCAGGCCTTGCTGCATTCGTTCATGGACTGCTTCAGTATTTGAGGAGTCGCAAATGCTTCTGAACTTGATCAATCATCAGCGAACATCCCCACTTCTGACCTTATGATGGAAGGAAGGTCATTGATGAAGCAGCTGAAGATAGTTGGGCCGAGGACACTACCCTGAGTAACTCCTGCAGTGATGTTCTGGAGCTGAGATGACTGACCTCTAACAACCACAACCATCTTCATTTGTGCTTGGTACGATTTCAAGCAGTGGAGAGTTTTCCCCCTGATTCACATTGACTTAAGTTTTGCTAGGGCTCCTTGATGCCACACTCGGACAAAGGTGGACTTGATGTCAAGGGCACTGACTCTCCCCTCACCTCAGGAGTTCAGTTATTTTGTCCACGTTTGAACCAAGACTGTAATGAGGTCAGGAGCTGAGTGGCCCTGACGGAACCAAAACTGGGCATCAGTCAGCAGGTTTCTACCAAGTAAGTGCCTCTTGATAACACTGTTGATGATCTCTTCCAACATTACTGATAATCGAGAGTAGGCTGAAGAGGCGGTAATTGGGCAGGTTGGATTTGTCCTGCTTTTTGTGTACAGGACACACCTGAGCAATTTTCCATATTGCCAGGTAGATACCAGTGTTTTAGCGGTACTGAACAACTTGGCTAGGGGCATGGCTAGTACTGGACCACTAGTCTTCATTATTATTTCCGGAATATTGTTAGGCCCCATAGGATTTGCAGTGACCAGGACCTACAGCCATTTCTTGATATCACATGGAGTAAATTGAATTAGCTGGAGACTGGCATCTGTGAAGCTGGGACATCCAGAGGAGGCCGAGATGGATCATCCACTTGGCACTTCTGGCTGAATATTGTTGCAATACTTCAGCCTTATCTTTTGCACTGCTGTGCTGGGCTCCCCCATCAATGAGGATGGGCCTATTTATGAAGCCTTTTCCTCCCGGGAGTTGTTTAATTGTCCAGCACCAGTCACGACTGGATGTGGTAGGACTGCAGAGTTTAGACCTGATCTGTTGGTTGTGGAATTGCTTAGCTCTGTCTATCACTTGCTGCTTATGCTGTTTGTCATGCAAGTAGTCCTGTTTTGTAGCTTCACCAGGTTGACTCCTCAATTTTAGGTAGGCCTGATACTGCTCCTGGCATGTCCTCCTGCACTCTGCACTGAACCAGGGTTGATCTCCTGGCTTGGTGGTAATGTTAGAGTGGGGAATCTGCTGGGCCATGAGGCTACAGATTGTGGATGAGTACAATTCTGCTGCTGCTGATGGTCCACAGCGCCTCATGGATACCCAGACTTGAGTTGCTAGATCTGCTGAAAATCTATCTGATTTAGCATGGTGGTATTGCCATACAACACGATGGCGGGTATCCTCAATGTGAAGACGGGACTTCGTTTCTACAAGGATTGTCCGGTGGTCACTCCTACCAATACTATCATGGACAGATGCATCTGTGGCACACAGGTTCGTGGGGATGAGGGTAAGTTTGTTTTTCCCTCTTGTTGGTTCACTCACCACCTGCCATAGACCCAATCTAGCAGCTATGTCCTTTAGTACTCAGCCAGCTCAGTTTGTCATGGTACTATCAAGCCATTCTTGGTGATGGGCATTGAGGTCCTCGACCAAAGTACATTCTGTGCTCTTTCCACCCTCAGTGCTTCCTCCAGCTGGTGTTCAACATGGAGAAGCACTGATTCATCAGCTGAGGAGGGACGGTACATGATACTCAGCAGGAAGTATCTTTGACCACGTTTGATCTGATGGTATGTGACTTCATGGGGTCCAGGGCCAATTTTGACAACTCCCAGGGCAGCTCCCTCCCAACTGTATGCCACTGTGCTGCCACCTCTGCTGGGCTTATCCTGCCGGTGGAACAGGACATATTCAGGGATGGTGATGGTGGTGTCTGGGACATTATCTGTAAGGTATGATTCCATGAGGCTGACTATGTCAGGCTGTTGTTTGGCTAATCTGTGAGAAAGCCCTTCTAATTTTATCACTAGACCCCAAGTGTTAGTAAAGAGGACTTTGCAGGGTCGGCAGGGCTGAATTTGTCATTTCTGGTGCCTAGGTCGATGCCGGCTGATCTGTCCAGTTTCATTCTTCTTAAACCTTTTAGTGGTTTGATAAACTAATGGCTTGCTAGGCCTTTTCAGAGTTCATTTAAGTATCAACCACATTGCTGTGGGCCTGGAGTCACATCTAGGCCATACCAGGTAAGAACGGTAGGTTTCCATCTCAAGAGGACATTAGTGAACCAGATGAGTCCATATGATTAAACGGTCATCATTAGACTTCTAATTCTGCAGCCATGTCCAAATCCTCATCCTTGAAGGAGGCATCGATCTCTAGGATGTACTCACTGTTGTCACAGGGTACGGCCCTTTATTTTTGAAAATATGATTTTTCATCTTTAACTGACTGTATGAGGGCCAAATCCTTGGTGTTGTATTTTTATGATTTTTCCTGGATTTAGCCATTAATAAATTTTCTCTTTCTTGATTAAAGAAAACCTTATTTGTTTGGCTTCTTTTTGCTCACAGCTTAAATAATTGAATACATTACGATTTGGAAAAGGCATATCCTCATGAAAAACATTTTTTTTAGCCTTTTTTGGTGACCAGCCGAGGTGGTTGAACAGAGGGGAGTCAGTTCACCTCTTCTCATCTAGTTTTAACATTGTTCAAAGATTCTCCTCTCTGTTGTGTCAGGTTGCACAGAGCAACATACCTTCCAATGATAGACGAGACCCTTGCCGAGACATATTGAAGGGTTTCACCAGATCTATTCAGGCATCTGAACCCCATCTTCAGAAGGTCTATGGCCTGTTCAGTGGCCACTCAAGGTGTCCCATGGCAGCTGTTGTATATCTCCTCGTGTCTCTGCAGGGGTTCTGCACAGGTATACGGAGCCATGAGCAGCATTTTCTGTTCGGCATGAAGGGACGGGCCCTGCACGCTGACACGTAAAATGACACCCGATGACGTCAGGTGGGCTTCCTGACATCACCGCGCATCATTCCGACCTTTCGTTTGGCAGGTGCACACTGAAGTCAACTGCGCGCCTGCCGAACTACCAAAGGCCTGTTCAGGCCATTTACAAACCAATTAACCCAATTGAGATTGCTGCCCATCCAACCTTAACATTGATGGGCAGGCGAAGAGCCCAGGCGGCCTTTGCATTTATCATGAAACCTCATCCACGGGCGAGATGAGGTTTCATGAAAGGTTTATGAAATGAATAAAAATGTTAATGAAAATTCATTAACATGTCCCAGCTCATGTGACACTATCACACGAGGGGACATGTCTGAATAATTTTATGTTTTTTTCAAAGTTTCCTTTTGAACTTAATCTCCTTGAGGCAGCTCCATGCCTCAGGGAGGTTTCTGCACCCTTTTGCGTGCATGAGCAAAACAGTACAGGCCCTGACTTTCCCTCCTCCCCCTACCCGTACAGGTAGCAGTGAGTGCTTCAGGGTGTGCGTCACACTGGTCAATTAAGGCCTTCCCTCCAAAAATGGCGGTGCACAGCCGACTGTGGGTGGCAATTGGCTCCGCACCCACCCATGCCCACTCCCGACCAGCCCACCCGACGGGGAGAAAATTCTCCCCCATGTCTTCAATGGTAGCCCTTATCATCCAGTATCTATCCGTGAAGGTGCACAGGGTGGGGCATCTGAAAGAGCTACACACCTGGGACTGCCTTAGTGTGCAGGCATCGTGGCAGCTACCTGGGAATCTGAAGGATCCATTTGTGCTGGCTGCTGACCAGTGGTACATTGAGCAAGTGACAGCCTTCCTGTTAATGAAGGTTGCTACCTGGTCTGTGAGTCTTGATGACCATAGGCATGCAGTCAATGACACTCTGAACCTGTGAGAAACCAGAAATGACCCGCAGTCCTATAGCCCTCCCTGTCTGACTGTCTAGACCGGTGCGAAATCACACATATTGGCCAGCCCTCTTGAACATGACATTGGTGAGCACCTTGATGGAATGATGAACTGCAGACTGGAAGATCCCACAAGTTTCTCCAGATGATCCCTGGAATAATCCTGAGGTATAGAAACTCAGTGTCACAGTGACTGTGCCTGCCCCCCTTCCATTGGGCTTAGCTCCTTGTCAGTAAAAATCTAATAATTTTCGTAATGTTATTGCAATTTATTGTAAGGTAGGAGTAGTGTGTATCTGCGTGTGTCTGTTTTTGTCTGTGTGTGTGTGTATGTGTGTGTGTGTTTGAGACTTAATTGAATTAAATAATTAAAGACAACTGATCTGAAGGCTTTGATGTATCAAAAGAGAAGCTAGGTTTTAAATGCTAACGAGGTAAACATGGCTGAACATTTAGAATGTGAGGTATAAAGGGAACATTTGCATTTTTAGATAAACAAGAGTAATTTGAATTTCAAAGGTGGTGGTGAAATGTTACACTTAGCCAGAAGAAGCCAAACACTGCGTTTATTTTTCCCGAAGCTTACTGATAAAATTGGTACTATGAAAGATTTTTATTATTAGAAAAGTAGGGCTGAATTTTCCCATTGGCATGTGGGGACGGGCCCCTCATGCCAACACATAAAATGACATGTGGTGAAGTCAGGTGAGTGTTCCGACATCACCGCACACCATCGCGATATTTCAGTGGGCGGGCGTGCAATGATCTCCGATATGCACCCGCCATTAATTAAGGGGCCACTTAAGGCCCTTAGGGCACCAATTGATGGCGATTTTTCAGGGCCCATGCGATCTTCAGGTCATCACATGGGTGCAACGGGCAGGCGGGTAGGACACATTTATATAAATCTCATCCACGGGTGGGATAAGAGGGGTCAATGGGGTTGAAAATGTGCTCAGTCAGATATTTAATTTTGAAAGTTACTGATTCTTGCCTGTCTGAGCAGGAATACTTCAAAGCTCATCCCAGCTGCTTGGACAAGACTCACAACCTTCAGGTCAGCACTCTACAAGGATGATCCTTTTTGGGGCCTGCAGATTTCATCCCCTTAGCCTGGGAATGGGGGTTGTGCTCTCCACTGTGAAGGAAGGGAGGGCCAGAAGGGAGAGGAGGCCAGGAGTGCAAATTCAGCCTCCAGGGGAGCCAACTTTTGGAAGAGAGGCACAGGCACAAGGGTCTCAGAGGCAACAGGAAGTCCAAGGCAGAAAGGGTCACAGAAGAAGCCACTATTCTGCTGCCAGGCTATACAGGTGGCAAAACAGCTACCTTAATATGTATGAGGTGCAGTGCCAAAGGAGGCTGCATCTCTCAAGGGAGACAGTCAACTATATTTGATAGATGATAGGCCCTGAGATCTCCGCTAATTGTGTGGGTGGACACCCCATGCCAATGGCTCTATATATCACAGCTGCCCTCCACTTCTATGCCTCTGGCTCTTTCCAGGGCTTGGTGGGTGAACTTTGCGATGTCTCCCAATCAGCTGTCCACACTTGTGTCAGGCATGTTACAGGTGCTCTGTTTGGGCATGCATTGACCTTCATCCACTGCCGTTGGGATCAGGCAAGCTAGACACAGTGAGCCAGAGGCCTTGTGGTCATTGCTGGCTTTCCCCACATCCAGGGTGCTATAGACTGTACACATGTGGCCATCAAGGTGCCAGCAGGTGAGCCCGATGCCTTTGTCAACAAGAAGGGCTTCCACTCCATGAATGTGCAGATAGTGTGTGATCACAGGATGCTGATTCTACAAGTCTGTACAAGGCACCCAGGCAGCTCCCATGACGCCTACATCCTCAGACACTCCCAGGTGCTGGGGCTCATCAGCGCTGCAGCATGGCTGATGGATGGTTGCTGGGTGACAAAGGCTATCCCCTCAGAAGGTGGTTCATGACACCTCTCCGCCATCCAATAACAGAAGCTGAGCATCGGTACAATAGGAGCCAAGCCTCCACATGGGCTGTGGTGGAGAGAACCATCGATCTTCTCAAGATGTGCTCCTGATGCCTGGACCGGTCAGGGGGCAGACTCCAGTAACCCCCAGATCATGTATTGCTGACAGTGGTTGCATGCTGCACTCTCCACAATCTTGCGCTGGAAAGGGGTGACGCTGTGCACAGAGAAGATGTAGACGCAGTTGCTGCAGCTGCACACAATGGGTCCAGCAGTGAGTCCGAGGATGAGCATACACAGCGAAATGCTGAAGGGGTAGACGCTGAACCAGGCATACTCCAGGGAGACAGGGACACACAGGAGGCTTTAATCCAATGAATCTTCAGCTAGAACACCACAGATGGACCTCCAACACAAGCCTGTGCCACAGGCTCCATACTTGATACCTGACTGCTAAATCTGCCTGGATAGGAACATTAACTAAGGGCCTTGTCAATAAAGCTCAATGTGACAGAACCCACTCATAACATCATGGGTAACCATCCACCTGCAGAGGAAAAGAGGCACCCTCAGCCATGGTCACATGTCTAAATTTAATGATATAACAAAATGAACTTAAGGAAACCAAATGACAAATGTTTTAAACAGCAAACTAACTAATCATGACCTCATTGTGGGGTAGCACAAAAGCATCAGTGAGAAACCCATGGTGTGCCTAAGGTGCTGTAAATTAATGCTTTTGGGTGTTACGTCTTGGTGCTGCTTCCTTGCTGGGAGTGACATCTGAGACAGCCTGCTGACTCTGCTGTCCTGTTGGCCTCGATGACCTTGGCGGTTGTCCTCTGGCCCATGGACCCTGTGATTGCCCCGCCTGGGAGGGAGCGGCCAGTTCCACAACTGGCATCTCCCCAGTCGTCACAGCCTTACGGTCACTGGCAGAGGGGTGGGGGAGCTGCTTCCCTCATCCGGAGTGCCCTGAGATGTGCCCGCAGAGACGACAGGCAGCTGCTGCGCCGATGTGAGGTTGCTTCGGACCTCCCTGCTCACTGTAGATGGAGGGCACTGAGCTGGGAAACTTGGTGCCCTGACCATCTCCCAAACTGGCACTGACTAGCAGAAGTCAATGCCGATGTGAGGGCTTGCTGGTCTGTGCACATCCCCAGGAAGCCCTGATTGTTCTCCTGGAGGAGCCTGTCCATGAGAGTCGCCACTCTCTCCATGGAGGAAGCATGGCGCTTGGCCATGAGGCTCAATGCATCGGCGATGGTCCGTGTGGGGTCCTCCACCATGGAGACCCAGCCAAGCATAGCCTCATCTCCACCAAATCCTCCCGCACAGCCTGCTGGACTTCCAGTGTTTGCTGCCTGATGGACAACTCCAGAGGCAAATCATCAGCCACTGACTGAGCATGTGCCTGGTCCCCTGTAGTCCTCTGACTGCTGGCGCCATGGGCACTAACTCTCTCCACCAGCTCCTCCAGTGACTGTGAAGTGCCCTCACAGCTGTGCCCTGGAACACTAGCTGATGGTCTAATTCCCACCATGGTGCTATTATCTGCACTGGTGCCTGCCTGGCAGAGATGGTGTGACGCTGGTGGATCAAAGAATTCAAGGCCCTCAGGTGTGAGAGGGGGCCTCTGCTGCTCCTCCTCCCAGCCCTGCTCCGGTGATGCTGAAAGAAAAAACAAGGACATTTGGCTAGTTAACGTGGAGACAATATCATTGTGTATCCCTGTCCCCCGGATCATTATGCGCTCATCCTTCCATAGGCAATGGTCAAGCCATGTTGCAAACTTCAATCACTGAACGTTCGGCACTGCCATGGCTGCTGGGACACTAATGGTGACCTCAGTGCTGGGCAAACATACCTGCCCATGGCACTCTAGCCTCACCGACACTGGTGGACCTGGGCGCATGGTGCCTCTCCAGATCAAGGGCCTCTTCCTTGAACCTGGCAATGAGGCCAACTGGGCCGGTCCTCTGCCAGTCCTCAACTGCTTGGTGGCATTATGAATATTCTTATACAGAAAAGGAGAAAAGAGCATTGATTAGTGCAACCTGAACCTGGAACCTCTTCGCTGCCGTCCCACCCCAACCAGAGTGGGACCTTGCAGAGATCCAGTGCCTCCTCAGCCTGCAGCTGCTGCACACTCACACAAAGATGCCAGGCCTGTCCCCCCCACCTTGGCCAAATGCAGCCTACATCACATTTGGCACCACACGGGTCCAGCCTTGCAAAGGAAGGAGGCGCAAGCATGTGGAATGCAAAGGGCAGCAGATGGAATGGCGCCCCGCCACCTTGAAGCTCCCCTCCCAGTGTGTCAGCACCTTGACTTTGTCATGTTTTGCAGTTCCAGAACTGCGCCTAGGTGCAGCTCATCCAGGTTGTTACCAAAACAGTCATGTGGGTGTTACTGTACCACATGCTGCAGGTGCAGGACCCATCTCATCACCATCATCTCAGGGTCACCTCGGCATGGGCAACATCTGCTGGCCCACCCAGCAAAGGGCACACACCGTCAATGATTCAATGTAATAACTGCATTCAGAGTTGTGGTGGAGGGTGGAGGGGAGACTACCTGCTGGGTTAAATGGCCAATGCCAACATGGGACTCATCCTTCCAGAGTGCAAAAGGTTGTTAAAGCGCTTGTGGCACTGGATCCAGGTGCGCCATCCCATGTCATAGGAGCTCTCTACCTCCACCATTCTCCTCCAAGGCATATTTAGCCATGTGGTGGGGCTTCCTCCTCCCATCCCTTGGAATGAGGATTTCCCCCTGTGCTGCCACCTCAAGGAGGGCAGCAAGGCAATCATCTGAGAAACGAGGAACACAGTTGCCCCCTGCCCTACCCTCCTGCCTGCCCTGCTCACCAGCAGTGCTCTGGGGACCCCTTCTGCTGGCCATGTTTGACAGCCTTTGCAAGGCTGCACAAGCTCTTTTAAACAGGCTGCCGGGCCACCATTGGACCCGCCAGTCATAGCTGTCCTGCCGCCGCCCGCCCACTCCCACTGTACTCAGGAGCCTCATTTCACGCTGGGTGGGCATTAATTGGCCCGCCCGCATAAAATGGCAGCTCGGACCTGATTGTGGGCAGCGATCAGGTCCGCATCCGCTCCTGCACGACTCACCCGACAGGCAAAAAATTGTGCCGTAGAGTTGAAAAGACAAATTGGGATAATGGGATTTACACCAAAAAGGGAGAAACCTATATAAGGGAGATGAGGTTGTGTGTACGAAAAGGCATTCTAAGATCTAACAAGTATGAAAAGCCTCCAGCCTCTAAGCTCAAGTTGCTGTCTACAAGAACAGAAGTGAAGAAAACTCACTTTGAATTTGACTGTTCGGGGTATTGTATTAGTTTGCCTGGGTCTTTTAAAATCTATGTGTTTTACTGTTGCCTTAACAAAGGTGTAACTGGGAGTTAGATGAACTAGGGGAGCTAGGAGTTATTGTAGTAGTAATTTATAAACTTATGTATGTGCTTAAAATCATTTTTTAATTAATCAAGGTTTAATTTAGTTTTGTAAGAAACCTATAAGACTCAGTGTTCTTATGACCACTGAATTCAAGGCATTCAACTCAAAATAAATACAAGTTGTAAATTAGTTGTGGAAGCTGTTTCAAGTTTCCCTCTGGGATTTGAACAGCTCAGCACTTACCACCTGCTATGCCGTAACACTCCTCCTCCTTCATGGTGCACAAGTCAGTGGTCTGTTGAGCGGTTCCTTGGAAGTACACAGTCTTCAGTGACACTGATACTCTGACCATTTTAAGAAACAGTGCCTCTAACAGTAAACGCTCTCTGGTGGGTAGTGTATTCTATGGGCAAGAGGCTGATTGTGTGCTCCTCTTGCCCATGTCCACCATAACCCTCGTGCCCTTTTAGGTGCTGCAATTGCTCTCCAGTGGCTTCAGCTCTTTCCCCCTATGATCTTCATTTTCATTTAAACTCATAGGGCAGAATTTTCTGCCTACTGGGCAGGTGGGCCCGACCCAATTTCTGGCGGGTGGGGAGCAGGCCCTGCCGCCATTTTATGTGGGTGGGTCAATTAAAGCCCGACCAGCGTGATGCCCGACGGGAAGCGCTATGCACTTCCTGTGCGGGCGGGGGGGATTCCCCAAACGTGAGAGTGTGCTCTTTCATGCATGCATATGAAAGAGCGCACATCTCCCTGAGGCTAAGTGCTGCCTCAGAGAGATTGCTTACACTTGTTCAAACATTGAAAACAGAAAAAAAAAATCCTTACCATGTCCCCCTCATGTGACAATGTCACATGAGATGGGACATGTTGAAAATTTTCACTAAAACCTTATTAAAGTTTTTTAAACCATACATGTAACCTCATCCCGCTGGTGGATGAGGCTTCATGTTTTCTCAGCAGCCCACCTGGGCTCTTGGCCTGCCCACCTACCTTAAGGTTGGACGGGCAGGTCCTTTAATTGTTTTAATCATCCTGTCAATGGCCTCAGTTGGCCATTGACAGGTCGGCGGGCGGACAGCTGCTTTTGCTGTGCTCCCGCCTTCCTGAATATTTAAATGGGACGGGATGACATTGGGGGTCCGCCTGACGTCATCCCGTGTCATTTTGAGCATTGGGGAGCGGGCCCTGCCCCCTACTCGAAGACGGCAAAATTCAGCCCATAAAGTCCAATTTGTCCCAATGCAAATTGATGCTATCGATTGCCTAGGTCTCTCAACCTCACTTACTCTGTTCACGCAAGTGGAAATCCAAGAGGGCACTCAACCAGAATGCATCCACTGCCCTCACCAAATTTCTCTTGCTTCCAGATTGCTACTGCCACTGTTTACTCACTATCAGCCTCCCTGCAATGCCACACGACCTCTCACACTGCCTGCCAGCTGCAACCGAGACTGACTTTCCACTAACCTTCTGCCTCCTTATAGCTGGCAAATTTCTGAAACTCTGTTGTTCTCCTGTGCTCCTTGCAAAATTCTAAAAAGCTCGTAAAATTGCTGTTAATTTCCTAATTAACACGCTTAAATGCCTTCTCTTCCCCTCCAAGCATGGTGTCCTCTCGCCAGACCAGCCACCTCTGGAGATATACCCTAGCAGCGCAAACACATCAGGCTTCTCTCCGATGCCATCCACTGCTGTTATGCCGCACCTACCACCTCCCAGCCCATCTCGACAGCACTGGCAAAATTTCACCCTTCATCCTCACTTACAAACCTTTCCAGCTCCTTGCAATGTGGGGGGCAGGTCAATTCAGGTCATGGGCACGATAATCACTTGCTCTCCAGAACACACAGCTTCCTCCATCGAGGAACTGGCGACTGTCTTGGAGGGCTGATCCCAGCAGCTTACTGGTAAGATACTGGCTATGTATTCTGACTTACATGCCATTGCCTAGAATCTGAGTTCCAGTTCCCACAGCCAAGGCAGGAGGGGGACAAGGTGCCAGGAGTCACAGCAAGGTCTTGGTTCCTCTCAGGGGAACAGGGGGGACCAAATGGACCTCACAGCGGTGGATGGGCAGGTGCTGTCGCCATCGGTGTCACCTCTCAGGGCGCTCCTGATCGGGATAGCCTCTCCTCTACCCTCTTCCATTGCCACAAATATCTCAGAGTGCCATGGTGGCAGATGAGCCTCCTGCCAGGCAAAGGGCAGAAGGGTCAATAGCTTGTCTCTAG
This sequence comes from Carcharodon carcharias, assembly GCF_017639515.1. Lineage (NCBI taxonomy): Eukaryota > Metazoa > Chordata > Chondrichthyes > Lamniformes > Lamnidae > Carcharodon > Carcharodon carcharias. The sequence goes on from NC_054477.1 coordinate 113,048,299, forward strand.
CACAGCTGTCGCCAAGGGGCAAATACCATGTTGTACTACCCGGAAAAGAATTAAGAAAACACTTCATTAGTCACACATGGGCTCACAAGTACATAGTTTTGTCAGGTCTAAAATTTCTTATGTCAATAAATAACTGTTCTTTGCACTTGTGGCTCCGGCTGCATCGGTGTTCAATGTTTGCAAGTTTTGATTTGGATGAACAGCATGCTCATTTGGTACCTCTACATTGGCCCTGGTGTTGATGACTGGGAGATTCCAATAGAAGGTGAGGGCAGACAAGATGACCTTGTAGATCAAATTACAGATTGCTAATTAAATCTTTGCATCATTCACGAAACTCGTATCTCCCTATCATCCAAAGCATCCTATGCATCTGCTTGAGCAGCTGGCTGGCATGGCTCTTCCTCCTCCTCATCAGCCTCATCCTCAGAACTCTCATCAGAGGATGGGGCTTACTCTATTTGATCCTCCTGTGCCAGGGCTTCCCCTCTCTGGAAGGCCAAGTTGTGCAGGGCACAGCATACTGTGACCATAAGTGAGACTCAAGCAGGGGAGTATTGAAGAATACCACCTGACCTGTCCAAAGATCAAAATCTCATTTTGAGCAATGGTCTGCTCAATGATGGCCCTGGTGGAAGTGGGGCACTTGCTGCACCTCCTTTCCAGCCGAGTGTGTGGATTTAGGACTGGAGCCATGAGCCATCTCTTCAGAGGTTATCATCACCCAGAAGCCAGCCATCCAGGCGTTTTGGCTCACAGAACATCCCTGGCACTGGGGAGTGTGCCAGTAAGTAGGCATCATGACTGCTGCAAGGATAGCGTGTATACACCTGCATTACTCTTTGTCTATGATCACATACACATTGAACATTTACAGGATGGAAGCCTTTTTTGTTAACCAATGCCCCTGGCTCTCCTGATGGTGCTTTAATTGTCAAATGTTTGCAATCTATTTATCCCTTGCATGTTTGGAAATCCTGCAATGTTAACAAAGCCTCTAGATCTGACAACTTGAAAGCCATTGTCATCGGTAAATGAAATGAAGAGGTCGCGTGGCATCCCTACCTTTGAGCCAGATGTTCGAGATTTGATCCCAGCCCAAAACTTGATAACCATGGAAGGTGCGCTTGTGATATAGCCAAGCAGGTTGATTGTCAGGTGGTAAGTGTGGGAGAGTTTCCTGGTCAGCAGAACCATGCGGTAGCTGCAGCCTCCCCATGTTAAAAGACTCATATGTGAGCTTGAGACACGGGCTTCATGGTAAGCATCCTTCTCACTTCAAGAGGCTGCTAGAGAGAGAGAAATGAAATGACCTCATGGGCACACTTGAACATTGTATCTGTAAAAACATTTATGTAATGATGGGCCACTGACTGTAAAAATGCCACAAAGGTCTCCAGATGATGCCTGGAAGGGCCCTGAGGTGGAAAAATTCAGGGCTGCTGTGACCTTCAACCCCACGGGCATAGGGTGTGCACCAGCACAATTTGAGGCAAACTTCCCAGCCAGCACATCATACAGAAATATGACTGTCTCCTTGGAGTGATACAGCCTTCTCAGGTAAAGGTATTCTGATATTTGCCAGTATACTCTGTTGGCAGGATAGTGCCTTTGCCTACCTCTTCCTGCTTGATGCTGTTTCTCCCCTCTGTAGGATCTTGCTCAGCAGCAGGTTGAACATTTCCTGGACCATAGGGCACACCTGTCTTTGGCCAGCTTTTCTCTTCCTTCTCCTTCTCCTCTCCTCCTCACTGGAAGAGGAGCCTCCTCCGGAACGTTTGCCTCTGTTTAATTCTGTTTAAATCTGTTTGCCTCTGTTTAATTCTGTTAGCCTCTGTTAGCCTCTGTTTGCCTCGGTTTAACTCTGTTTGTCTCTGCTTAACTCTGTTTGCCTCTGTTTGCCTCTGTTTAACTCTGTTTAAGTCTGATTGCCTCTGTTTGCCTCCGTTTAACTCTGTTTAATTCTGTTTGCCTCTGTTTAACTCTGTTTAACTCTGTCTGCCTCTGTTTGGCTCTGTTTAACTCTGCTTAACTCTGTTTGCCACTGTTTAACTCTGTTTGCCTCTGTCTGCCTCTGTTTAAATCTATTTGCCTCTGTTTACCTGTCCGAGTCCAGTACTGGATGATAGAACATTCATTTTACACCCATCTCTGGGCACCCTTCGCTGACAATATCTTCCAGTGAAGGCTGAAAACGATTATTAAAGTAACTTGCAACACAAGCAAACTCTCCCAACTTCTCCAGCAGACTCTTTTGCTAAAATCAGCCATAGTCCCACTTACAGCCTTTTTATCCGCCTTTGCAGCACCTCCTCATACCTGATGTAACTCCCTCTGAACATGTTTCTTATGCACCCACTGAAAAATGGCATGGACAACATAAATTCTCAAGCTTAATAATTTGTTATTTAATTTTTTTAAAAAATGGCAGGTGGGCTGCCGATTTTGGCGTCCACCCAATTTTTGCATTGTCATAAACTGCGTGATGACACCGGTTAGTGACCCGAAGTCATCATGCGGATTTTACATAAACGCGAGGGTGGCAGTGGTCTTGCTTTCCAAACGTAAAATTCACCCCATATTATATTCTGCTTACACGAAGCATCCATTATTTAAAGAATTATCATTTTATTGAGTGCTACATTGCAGCTTGTAGACCGGTTCTAGCGATGTCACTGTGAGTTCTTATCCAAGATGTTTCCAGTTTGTTCGCGCACATTTACTGGATGTTGAACAGTCAGCAACAATGGTTAAGAGGCCTTGTGACAGTGCAGAAGAGATGGGAAAATTTCAGATTCACAATCTTACTCCGCTTGAGTCATTCTGGGTGGTCAAATACACATGAAAAGCAAATCCTGTCATGTAAGATTAAAAATGTAAAAGCTTTGCTACATTTTTGCAGGTTAATCCCTGCCTCTATTTCCTTTCTGCAAAGACTGCACCATCGAATAGAAATTGTAGAAGGCATATTGTTCAAATGGATCTCCTGTTATGTTTCCTCAACATTTGTAAAATAATGAATAAAGCAACTTTACAAAATATAATCAGCACCATAAATTTAGCACTTGAATGATAATGTGTTCACTGTCTTACTTCAAGATGAAATTGCATCCTAATTTTAACAAATATAATCTTTTTAGAAATGTAGGACTTTCATAGAAATGATTGGGTTTAAAGCTATTTTGAAACAATCTCCATTATACTTCTGACCAACCATTACAATTTGTTGCTGTGTGCTTCTAGTCAATTAAACTCAGAGGTATATAGCTATCTTGTTTACAGTGGACAGAAATATACATCATCATTCTACTCAGAAATGGCAGATGTGAATCACACCAACTATCTACACACTGTACTCGATAAGAAATGTACTGTTGTTAAACTGACGTGTGCAAGATGAAACTGTGTTAGTCTCACTTCGGGTGCAATTTGCTTGCAAAGCCATGAGGATAATGATTAAGAACTAAAAGTGTTGCTTTCCCAACTTTCACACACTTTCCAAAGACATTGCAATTCTGCTGCTTTGTCATTTACACTGCTTAAAAAAGTCCACACTCACTCTGACAGATATCTGCAACATACAGTGCTATCTATGAAATTTCAACACTTGAGGAAGTGTATGTTTGCAGGTTTCGTTGTGATAGATGTATGCCATTTCTCTTCAAAGGTTATAAAATCACATGCAATTATACATAAGGAAGATCATTAGCCCTAATATTAATTCAGTCCTCCAGAGAGATTCTATAATCCCCTCAATTGTAGCAGCAATAGTTTTACAAATGATTCTAAGCCTTTTGCATTGACTATTCAATATGGACATCTATTTGACTGTAATTGTGATTGTTGCTTTTCTTGGATGTTATTAATATTGAACTCGATTTTTGATGCTAATAATATCCAAGTGTAGCAGCATTAGGTCTCCTGTATTCTGAGCTGTCACGCTACTCTGGAGATCCAGTGCAGTGATGATTCACATCCATCCTATTAACTGATCTCTCTTTCATAAACTTAAAAAAGGCAACTTGGTCACAGAAACAACGAGAAGAATGTGGCAAACAGATGAGATTATCCTTTAAACCTGATAATTACTGTTTGTAGTATTAGTGCATAAATACGGGAGTAGGAATTAAACCAAGCTGTGCACTACTGTCCAGGCATGAACATTGGTGAAAAAGAAGCATTTTGTTTGGCCATGTCAAAGATACCTGAAATATGCCCAACCTCATCTCTGGTCGGGCTGTTTTCAGGAGCTTTTAGCATGGGGTTGCCAACTTCAGTTGGAGGCATTCTGAATCACATGACATTTTGATCACATGACACTGGATCTTTAATGTATGAAAATGTGACAAATAACCACATGACATCTAGGACTGCCACATCTGATTGAATGTACTTTTGAGGATTTCATCACATTTTATACTGCCTCCAACCATCTCACCCAACTATATGGCCATTTCTTCTCTCCCCAAACCTTTTTACAATTAATAACAAAAAATTGTTCAAGACAATGGGAAAACAACAATGGGCCACCATAACTTCCGAACTCCAGGGTGTGCGTCATATTTGGGTGGGGGGGGGGAATCCCCTTTGAAAATTCACATGTAATTGCCCAGAATTGCTAACTTCCCCTGGGCAATTTCCCTGCACTGGGAAGTATCCAAAAATAAGATTTAAATCACAAACTTCATATGGTTCTGACTGGGTTACCCAAATAATTACCCAGAAAAAATTAGAAGAAATAAAACCTCTCCTAACTTCTGGGTAACTGTTGTACAGACCCACAGTTCTCCCCCCACGTGCCTGACTAGTCCCCCCAATTAGACACCCCCTCCCCCGACCCCAAAGGCTTCCCCCCAACTCCCTGTCTAACTCCCTCACAGGGTTCACATCACCTCCAACAGGAGCTCCCTAACCCGTGGGATTTCCCCGCACGTACAGGGAATATTCCCCCCACCCTGGCCAGGACCGACTCTCACCCTAACACCCCCGGGCCTGACCTGGCCTGACCAGACCCAACAGCACCACAGCCCGACCTCAAGGCCCATCACCCCACGTTCCCCCTGTCGAGGCCTGACAACCCCACCGAGACCCTACTCTTTCCTCCAAAGCCCTTAGGTTCATCCCAAACCTCCGTCTCTCTGAGGCCTGACACCCACTGACACTCAAACCCCCGATATCTGACCCCTGACCTCTGAACCCCTGAGCCCGACCTCTAACACCCCTCCAAACCCCACAGCCCCAAATTCTATCCACTTAACCTAGACACATACCTTTTCCCTGGTCGGCCAAGGACCTTTAAACTTCAATAGACCTTTTACTTGTCTGGTCTATGGCAGCTAGTGCCGTAAGAAGTGGACATGGCCTCCTTCCCTTTGGCAGAGCTACCCTTTGACGCTAGGCCCCAGTGACATACTGCACTACTCAGACGTCACCCGACATGAGCCCGAAGGTCAGGTGAGACAGGGTGGAAAAAGATTTAAGGCAAAAACTAGAAGAGGAGTGGCAGTCCAACACTGATTCAGGTCCAATATTTTAAATACATCTGTGATTTTCTCTAGTTGCTGGTAGCTATGTCCAGGAGACTAGCTTTGACTCCTCTAGACTCCAGTACAATTTGAGACGGTTGGTAATCCTACTCTGGGGGACTGCCAATTACTGAAATTAGACTTCTTGCAGACGTTAATGTGATGTTGGTCCTTGTATAGGACCTCATCCTGAAAATGGGCTGCTTTAATTGGAAGAGGCATTAGGTTTCCCTTCCATGGATGTAGCTGCCAACAAAAAGTAAGTTTCTTATTAAAAAAGACTTTCATGTGGAGGCAGGAGCAGCAAGAGCATTCCTTTTTCACTTTCCAGCTCTCCCGAGAGCCACTGCCAGTGTGATTAACCCCCTGCTGTTCTCCTTCCCTGCCTACAGCTGCCAGTTCGGGTGTGTGCACCAGAAAATATGATTTAACAAATGTTTTCTCTTTAGTGTGTGACATTCCTCTAGCTGCAGTTTAATAATCCCACTCCCAAGTCCTGAGCTGGCACTTCTAGGCTGGCACTTCTGTGCAGTACTGAGGGAATGCAGCACTTATTGGATTCAGATGACACATTAAACCTAGGCCTTGCCTGCCCTCTCAGGTGGACAGAAAAGATACCACTGCACAATTTGAAGAAGAGCTGCACTGGGACACCCATTTTCGGCCAGCAGCCTGTCGGTTCTATTTGAATGAGGCCCAGGCCTCAAAATGGCTCTGACCTCTTTGTTCCTTGCATGGGCTGACAGCTGGACAATCCAAATCTATACCTGGGTACATTGAGGTCAGCGGTAGAGCCACTATGATTTCACTGTTAAGATTACCTAATTTAGCCCAGTGGATCAAACCTTTCGTTCCAATCATGTTTCAGTTATTCAGTGGCCAAACTAGCTTAGCCTCTGAAGGATCCTAAGGGCTGCTTTGCAGCAGAAGGAGCTGTATACTTAGCTGTTGCTTTCTTTTATTATGTATCAATGTAATTCCATGTTGATGAATTATACAGTCTTGGTGGCTAACCGACATATGGATTGTGTACTTCAGTCATTCAGGGCGTGTTGTCAATATGTTTCAAAACATTCAAATAGACCATGGGGACAGTTAAATATAAGCAGAAATTCTGAAAATTCTCTCTCTCCTTTCTCCCCTACCTCCAAGCACCAGGTACACTGAACCTTTGGTATGGGAAGAGTTCAGACTTCAAATGAATTTTTTACGAAAAGTCCCTTGGAGAATGAAACCAGCCCTTTACCAATGCCCCATGGATCCAGCTGCAATTCCTTCCTCTTTGGAGATGTCAGATCATTTTCCGCTATTTCTTTGCCAGAACTCTTGATGAGTAAAAGAAACCTTGTAGCCCAGTAATTTTGCTTTAATTGATTCTCAGGAAGTGGGTGTCACTGTCAAGGCCAGCATTTATTGTTCATCACTAATTTTCCTGATTTGATACAGTTGAATAGTTTGCTAAGCCACTTCAGAGAGGAGATAATTGTCTGCAATTATTTGGAGGTTGTACCAGGTAAAGATGGCAGGATTTCTTCTTTAAAGGACATCAATGAACCTGAAGGATATTTGTAACAATTTGATAGCTTTGGCGTTTTTTACTTTTTCCTGATACTAGCTTTTTAGTTTCAGATTTTCCAGACCTCTGCATTATTAATCCAGTTATATCACCATTCAGCTACTGTACTAAAATTGAAAAGACAATACCTAGCTTCTTAAACCATCAGTGTCTCTTTTTTTGCAGACTGCAGAAGGCTTCAAGTGACCATGTCTGCAGAGCATGACTGAGAGGTTACATCAGCTAAAACAGGCACGCCTCCCTTCCATTTCTTCTTTAAAGAGAAAACACTGCCTTTTACCACAAGTTTTAAAAATAATTTGTGCCACATAAAGTCATCGTGTAATATATTGAGTTTACAGGAAGTAACTGCTGCAGTTCACAGCATGTTTGCACAGTTGAGCATTTTTCTACTTTTTGTTCTCTTAAGGTGTTGAAAGAATCGCAGTGTTAATTGATGCCATTTTTAAAGCTTGCTAATTAAGACCTGACAACACTTCTTTTTACAATTTGCATTGCTCAGCAGTTAATGAGATTTGTTTGCTGTTTTAATTAATGCAAAGTTAGTGAGGACATAGTTACTGTTTCAACTTTTCCAAAAATCTTTCAGTTGCCATGCACTTGGAAATAGATATATAAAAAAGGTTGACATAAGCGTAGACTATCATCTACACCTCCTAAGGCTAGATTTCATTAAACCTGTCAAAGCTGAGAGAGGAGGACAGATGTTTTTCCTTGGTTTATCACAGAAGTCTCACGCATTCAGACAGTACCACAACAGTTGTGAACTTTATGATCTATTATTAAACAGCTGCCATTTTTGATCTATCCTTTAACTCTGTAAGTGTGGAAAGACTTATCCAACTTTCAAAGTGTAGAACTATACATCAGAGTTGCATAATTGCTTTCTAAACAGGTTAAATATAGAAAACAGTATTTATTATTTTAATAAAATACAAAAAATAGGAAATTTACTGACCAGTTAGAGAAATGGGGGAGCCAGAAAATTTAAAAAAATGTTATGAATAAACTGTCTATCTCATATTATCATCAAAGGCCAGTAATAAATTAGGAAAAGTGGAAAACAAGAAGATAACAGTACTCTAAGAAAGCCCACATGTTCCCTTCTGTGTTCATAGTTCTGCACTTAAGATTAAAATAGATCCTGAATATTCTGTCAGCTTTTCCTTATATTTCAAATCATTCATTGCCATAGTAAAACAAATATAACATTCATACCAGTAACCTCAGATCTCAAAGAGTGATTCCCACATTGATCTCATGCTTAAGAACCCACAGTGATCTTGTGCTTCAAATCATTTACAAGCCCCCACCCCACTCCCCACTGAAAATCTGGCAGGGTGCACAATGGGGCAGCTAATCTGTTAATAACCTTTTACACCATTTGCTGAAGTTAAAACTTTTACTCAAATCTTCGGTAGATGCTTCAATTCAGTACTGAGGGAGTGCTGCACTGTCAGAGGTGCAAATTTTTAGATAGAATGTTAAACCAAGACCTTGTCTACCCATTGGTGTAATTGATTCCCATGACACTTTTTCAAAGAAGCGCATCAAGCTCTTCCTGTACCCCGCCTAATATTTGTTCCTGAATGAATAGCAATAGAGTTACTGTTCATTCACCCTGCTGCTAATTGTGAGATATACTGTGCACCAAATGACCACCATGTTTGACTACAAAACAAAACAATAATGCCTGCATTTCGAAAGAAAATGGCTAAGAAGCATTTTGCGATGTCCAAAAGATGTGAAAGGTTCTATATAAATGTATATTGTTCTATTTTTCTCTCTATCTTCATAAAATATTAATTTGTAGTCACAGTAATTTCTTACAATATATATATTTTATTTATTCCTCCCTCCCTCAGTATTGCTTGCCTTTTCTCAGTAAATCATGTAGCTTAAAGATTCTTTTTCTGCTCCCCCTTCCCACCCCCCTCCCCCACTGCCCCCTCCCTCCCCTTACTGCCCATTGTAGATCTGTAATTCTTTCTGAAGGCATTATTGGTCTATCATTGACCAGAAAGTTTTTTATTTAATGAATACCACCTGAACCCTTGGCATTGCCCAGAACTGGTGACGGAATGCCTAAGGTCCTCACTCATTTCCGATTGAAAGCATTGTTTTTTTTCATTTTTTTTAAATGTTTCATGCCTTAAAATAATATAAGTGACAGGTATCAAAAAGGTGACATTATAAATACATTATAAACCCAAAAGGAGGGTGGCCTCAGTAGTACACTAAACAACAACTTCAATTATGTACTAGACACTGACAATATAATCACACCGATGTAGATAGTTAAAAGACTCAGAATTTGATGGCTTTCATAGATGGAATTATGCCTCCCTCAAACTGTCGTAACAAAACAGGTTACTAGGGAAGAATTTTGTGCCCTCCTCTATGGTGGGTTTGGTGGCAGGGGCATTTAATCATGCATGTTTCCACCCCAATTAAGCCTGTGGCAGGAAATGGATGGCCTTCCTGCCCACTGCAATTGAGGCCCATAAGTGGACGATTAAAGTCCACTTAAGGGCCTCATTCCGTTGCCACTGCTATTAAACCAGTGGTAGTCAGGGAACTTGCAATGCGGCGAGCATGACAAGCCAATCCTAACGTGTTTGCTTCCAGACTCCTGGGAAGGGGTCTCTTGTTCAAAGGCACTCAATGCCTAGTCGAAGGACCCAATATCAGGAAGGGTGGGTGGCTGCTGAAAGCCAATTCCTCACCCTTATTGCTGAGGCCCTTCCCTCCTCCTGCATCACCCAACTTCCGACCCCATTCCCACTATCACTCAGCTGGGTCCCTCCCTCCTCGATCTGAGTCCTCGGGTGGGCGTTGTAGTGGCAGCAGCCACTGCTTCCCCAGTGGCGCTGCTGAGCACAGAAAAGCTACCAGCTTCTTATTGGCTGGCCTCTCTCAGCGGGGTTGGGCTTCCAACCCCTGGGTCCTTGATCCTGGGGGAGTGCCCGCTGCTGGTCTGTTAAATGACTGAGTGGCACAAGAGCTAATGGATTTTCCTGAAAAGAGGCGGCATGGGGTTCCCACTGGCCCTCCAGCCAGCAACCGAGACCTCCATCTCCTCCATAAGATTTGCCCATAATTCCTGGACACCAATTTAGCAAGCTCTGCAGCCAACAATTAAAACAAATCCTAGGCTTTACCTAAATAAATAAAGGGAAGTGTTAATTAGGCAATGGTATTAACTTAAGTCAGTTGGCAAATATGATGAAAACAAATGCTTTTAATTACCGACTTGCCTATTTTAAAATGGATTGAGTGCATTAACTATAATGGACCACTCATCGATTGAAGTTACATTTATCAGAATGAATGTTTTGCTCTCACGCATTTTGGTTAAATTAGATTTTTCCAGTATTAGACTAACATATTACAAATTATGCATTTATTTAAGTGACCAATAGTAAAACAAAGCTGCCCTTAAGGACTGCAATAACTATTATGTATTATCCATTGAGGTTCATTCAAAGTCGAAACATTATATGTGATCATTTATTTTCCTGACCCAAATGATACCCATTGAATTAAATAGAAATTGCATTGTCACATTTAAATTATTATTAATTCTTGACTTTTAATGTTCAGTTCCTGAAGTTCTAATATTTGTTAAATATAAGATAAAACTTAAAATATTTATAACTAAAAGTGATATTTAATAACTCATGAATTTCAGTGTTTAAGTTTATTTCATCCCAAATTGCTTCATCTTGATATTAAGCAGAAGTTGCAATAAATCCTTACAAATCATTAGTACTATCAAGCAGCACTTACCAATAATCTGTTCACTGATGCCGGAGTTTCAATTTTGCAAGGACCACTTGGCTCTAGATCTCATTGCACCCTTGGTATAAACATGAAAAAAAAGCTGAATTTCAGAGGGTAACTGCCTTTTGCCATCAAGACAGCATTTGACTGAGCATGGCATCAAGGTGCACTGATAACATTGAAGTCAATGGGAATTAGGGGTAAAGCACGCCACTGGTTGGAGCCATACATAACACAAAATAAGATAGTTGTGGTTGATGGAGTTCAATCAACTCATCCCCATGACATCACTGAAGGAGCTCCTCAGGACAGTGTCCTAGGCCAAACCATCTTCACTTGCTTCATCAATGACCTTCTCTCCATCATAATTCAGGATGTTTGTTGATGATGGTTCAGTAATCAGTTCCATTCACAACTCCTCAGATGTCAAAGAATTCATGCACTTAAACAGCATGCATTCAGCAAGACCTGGGCAACATTCAGGCTTGGGCTGATATGTGACAAGTAACATTTGAGCCTCACAAGTGCCAGGCAATGACTATTCCCAAAGAGAGGGAATCTAACCACCTCCCCTTAACATTCAATGACATTAGCATCATCAAATCTCCCGCCATAAGTATCCTAGGGATCAACATTAGTCAGAAACTTAACTGAACCAGCCCCTTAAATACTGTGGAAACAAAATCAGATCAGAAGATGGAAACGTTGTAACACACATTGTGACTCCCCAAAGCCTGCCCACTAAGTACAAGGCTCAAATCAGGGGTCTAGATAAGTGCAGCTCCAGTAACACTCACAAAGCTCAACACTATCCAGGGCAAAGCAGTCAGCTTGATTGGCACCCCATACATCACCTTGAATATTTCAGTCCCTCTACCACTGATACACAGTGGGAACAGTGTGTACTATCTACAAAGATGCACCACAACAGCTCACCAATCATGCTTTAACAGCACCTTCCAAATCCTTGACCTCTTCCACCTAGAAGAATAAGCACAGCAAATACATGGAACACCATCACTTTCCAGCTCCCTTCCAAGCCGCATATGATGCTGACTTTGAAATATACTTGGGTTCCTTCATTATCTCTGGATTAAAATCCTGGAATTCCCCTGCTAACAGCACCAGGTGTAGCTACACCACATGACTACAGCGGTTCAGGAAGGTGGATCACCACTACCTTCGCAAGGGAAATTAGATATGGGTAATAAATAATGACCATGACAGTGATACCCACATCCCATGACCGAATAAAAAAATAAACTATATTTCCCATGCTCCTCAGTAAATGACAAGGGGATGGGAGGGTATTGAATGTGGATGTGAAATTTCAAGATTCCAGCAAAACCCTTACAATTATACTTTGGGCGGAATCGTCCCAGATTTGCATTAAGTGCGGTAGCGGGTGGGAAAAAGATTGCTTTACCTGCTGGCAGAAATGGAGGCCTTTCACACCATATCATCCCAATCCTGCCTCATTAATTATGCATTCCTGGGAAACACACCGTTTCAATGGCAGGCGGACTCTCATTCACTCGCCACGCCGTCACCTTACCGCTTCCTCACGCCGGGCACCATATTTCAGTGTAGCCGCATGCACACCTCTCAGTGCTTCCAGCATAGGAAGGCCGCACAAAAGAAGAAAAGAAGGAGAAAAGAAGACTGTAGCCCCCTGGTTTGGTGATGCATCCCTCAAGTACCTTTTGGACGCAGTGGAACCCCACCGTGATTTCCTCTATCCCCACTCTAGCCGCAGGAGGGGCAGCAACATTACCAATCCGGTTTGGGAGGCGGTGGCAGCAGTGGTCAGTGCAAAAGAGGACAGCCACCTAATGCCAGAAGAGGATGAATGATCTCCTCCAGTCTGCCAGGGTAAGTCTCATCACTCTCAGCTCACACTCAGAAACCCATCACACAACCACAGGGATCTCACTCACTGCCAATTCATCACCATTCACTCTCTCACACACACTTCATTGTCCTCATCAAGCCCTTGGCACCACACAGCACCCACACATGCCAGGCATATTTATCATCTGGCCTGGCAGGTTTCCTGCTTACACTGTCCCCATCCGTATTCATGCAGGCCCACTTGGCACAAAACAAGAGAGAGAGGTCACAGACTGGTGGAGGAATGCCTGGCACAAAGGTCATAACTGGCTGGAGAATATCTGTACCGTTCCTGTGTTGACGGTAAGGTTGGCGGTGCTCAACCAAGTGAGGATCCTGCAGTACAACATCCATCAGACAACCATACTGTGAGTGTTTCACAGGCCACTGCCATGCAATAATTATCTCTCCTTGCTTTCGTACGCACATCTGGGAAACAGACAAAGGAGTCCATGATCTAAAATCAAGTCCTGAAGACACCTCGAAAGAAGAATCTGAAGGAGCCATCATTGAAGAGTTGTCACAGTGCTCACCCACACCCTCCACCAGCACAGAGATACACGCCTCAGTGGGACCTAATTCTGGAATAACCTCAGGGTCACAATCTGGTAAGTACATCACACCGTCTGATCCACACAGGCAGTGACAGGGACATCCCAGGTCCATGGCACTCGGAGGATTGCTGGAAGCCAGAAATCTGCTGAGTCTGAGGCAGATGACGAGCCTCTGAAATCAGTCATACCTTAATTGCTAGAGTTGCAAAGGCAAGCTCAGGAACATCAGGAAGGGATGTCCACTGCACTCCTCAGATTGCAAGGCACGATGCAGGAGTCCATCCACCTTCACTCTGAGATGATAACGTTGACATGCCAACACGCCGAGGTCACCACTTGTAGGATGGTGGCTGTCATGGAGACCTTGGTCCAGGACATTGGTCCTGCACTGCTGTGTAAGCTGAACTCCATCGCTGATGCCATAGTTAGCCTCCAACAGTGCCAACGCGAAAGGGATGCGGGACAGCCCGATCTCACTCTAGCTTCCCCTTCTCCTGAAGGAGTCAGCCAGGGGCCCTTCAGCATCCATAGGGATGAGGACCAGCAGATGTACCTCCTAGAGCCATCCATCCAGGTTACCCTGGGAGTGTCTGGCCCATCCGTATCCCTTCTTCCTGTGACACCTGCAGCTTCAGTTCCACAGGCTGAGGAGGGTGCAACTGCCACACAGCAGGACCCTGAAAGCAGACTGAGTCCCTCCAGGTCTCAGCCTTCCAGAGGATGCCCATAAAGGTAATCACAGACAGGGCATAGCAGTCAGCAGGCTGCCTCCACCTCTGCTGTGGATGTCGAGGGAGCACCAAAGTGTAGCGGCAGGATTAGGAAGGTTAAGAAGATGTAGTTGCACAGCCTAGACATGGGTAGGAGTTGTGGACTGTCCTTGGGAACCTTGGGAACAGACTTGCAGGATGCGTTTGTGGTGGTTGCACATCAGCTGAACATTCTGCAAATGGAAGCCATTGCAGTTGACATAGTTGACTGCTTGTTGCTACGGAGATCTGAGCGTCACATGAGTGCAGTCAATGACACCCTGCACCTGTGGGAAACCTGAAATCTGGGCAAATCCCAGCATTCTTGTATCCCGGCTTTCCTGGTCCTGAGCAAAATGCACAAATGTGTGTCTTTGCGAAGATGGCATCCGTGAAGTAATGGATGCATTTTTGTCTGGAGAGTTGTGACATCCCACCGAGGTCACCTGTGGAGCCCTGAAAGGAACCACTGGTGTAAAAATTGAGTGTCACTGTCACTTTTACTGCCACTAGCAGGGGATGCCTTCCATGTCCCTGCGGCGCCAAATCCTGCAGCTGGTGGCATATATGACCGCCCAGTTCCCTAAACATGTGCAGTCTTCAGCAATACTGGTTTTTTAGACATCTGCAGGAATGAGAGCTGGCATCAATAGACCCTGGCACTAGCTAGGCACTGACTGGCGATGGCTCGCTGTGGCTCTTCAGCGACATGTGCAGAAGCCCCAGCTGCCCCTTCTTCCTGAAGGTGCAGCTCCTCCCTCTGCCCAACCAGGCATCTCTGTTGTTCTCTTCTCCTTCATCTCCACTCTCGGTAAGCCATGAGACATTTGGCTAGGTCACCTTGCCCCATGATCCTGATGTACTCCACCTGCAGAATGAAAGAGAGAGATGCATGAGTTAGCATGGGCGTACTAAGAACCTCCTTTGGTTAATTCTGAAGACTGCTTAACACAACCCGGAGAGTGCTGGCAACCAGTTGGATGGCCAGAGTTTAATGCTCTGCAATATTGCCTGAGACCCCATCCAACTCTGCCCCACTCCACCTGACCGATTGGCAGCAGCTTCGCCCACTGGACTGCATGCTGTGCTCTCAGCTCAGGCACAGGTATTCTCCTAACCTGCACTGCAAGGCCACGCTGTTAGGTTGAACCATGGGGAAACTGGTCCAAACCTGAATGATGTCATTGCAAGGGGCTGTGAGCGCCTCCACCAGTGACTGCTCCATGGCCAGCTTTAGCAAGGAGGATGCCCAGTCAGCCAATTGTTTTGCATTCCACTAAAACGCTCATTGTTTTCAATCTGTGCCCAAGAGGTGAAAAGCTCTGGAGCATTTGGTGGCAATTGCATAATTCTGCATCGGTTGAGTGGGCAGATAAGCTAGAGGCCCGACTCTAAGTACGTCAATGTGGCTCTGCCTGAACTGTCTCAGCTACGGAGGAATGGTCACTTTATACAAGAACATGAATCTTACGACCATCGGGCATGTGCGGTAGGCGGGCTCGGAAGCGGTCGCGAAATGGACTTCCACCTGCAATCGGCCCCGAACACAATTTCATGCTGGCTGAAAGCCTCAGTGCTGCCGGTTGGGTGGGAAGAGGGTGGGCGCCAAGAAAAGTGAGGGTGCGTGTGGACGCTTCCAGTGAGCTCCCTGAAGGCAGACAGCTGGTGTGAAGCTGCCTCAGGGAGCTGCAGACCTGGACAGATTAAATGGCAAGAAAAAATGCAGCAAACTGTGTTTATGCAGCACATTCAAGCACCTGACAGCAGAACTCAAAAAACATCAGTCCCCTGATGTTTTTTTATTATATTCCATCCTGTTTCACCAACCACAAAGGTGGACGGGCCATATAAAATTGATTTCAATTGCTTCCTTAATGGGCTTATTTGCCTGTTGAATTGTCAGCGGGCGCGTTTCCAACTGCCGCGCACGCCTGCTAAGTGAAAATGTAACTCACCTTTGCCCTCGCCTGAATATGTGGCGCCTAAACCTTGAGGTCCAATAGGTGACCCTCAAGAGTGCTGGGCAATATTACTGTGCACTCACCTCCGAGTTCCCCTCGAAATGCAGCTCACCAGATGCACCCTTATATATACTGTTGTGAAACACATCTGCATGCTCAGATGATCCAGCATGGGAGGAATGATTCCGGGGAGCTGGGCTTATAATGATATGCAGATCTATTATAATGAAGTTGCTAACGTCAGACGGCGGGAAACCCACCCCACCATTGACTGGCATCATACCTCATGAAGCCAATTTTTGGCCTTCCCCTGTTATCCGCTCACACCCGCCATGACGCCTGATGCCACTGGGCACTGAAAATTCCATACTTTCACTATACACCTCTCTCCTCTCCCTGTCCCTTTCAATCATCTTTACAAATAACTATGCCAATCTGAGAGTGTGTCTTGTCATCTTCTTCCAGGCCTCTGTCTATGGCCTTCAAGTTTGGCCTGTGAAGAAGTATATAATTGCAACTTGGGATTGTTTTCCTTTGCTCACTGTCTGGGTCTCCATTTACTTCCTTATTCATCAGAGACTATGAATTCACCACAAGAGCAATTTCGCTCAAAAGCACAGTAAATTGAAACACAAAGCGCTACTCTGCTAGCCACATAACTATTAAATAGATATTGAACTGTAACAGAACATAAAAGAAAAAATAACAGTGTGTTTAAATTTGTAATTTAATTTTATGGTCTTGTTGACATCTATAAATCATTCAAACTTTATAATGTTATCATAACCACTCTACTGAGTTACTATATGGTAAATCACGAAGACCGCCAATTATCCCAAGCATTTTATGTCAAAACCTGCCAAGTTTGATTCCTTCTTTTATTATGAAGCAAAATTGGTGGAACTTGTAACAATACAGAATAGTATAAACACCTTCAGAGAAACTAGGCACTTGCTGGCAACACCTTACACAGGATCTTGCACACAAACCCCAATTTTCATCCAGCAGATCAGAGAACAGCTTTGGCAAAAGAAATCAAGTTAACTTTTCATCAGAACTACTCAGTGAGCTGAAATGTTAACTTTATTTCTTCTCTCTGGTGAATATTTCCAGCATATCCTCTTTTTTATTTTAGATTTACAGTATCTATATAATTTAGTTTTAGCCCAAGCTTTATCCATGAGCTTCCACAACCACCACACAAACATTTGCCATTGATCCACGTAATATTGGTTATTTTAATATTGTATTATTTTATACAGTCACTCGCAAAATGGTTCTGGATGCTGACATTTCTTAAAAACATGAACTTCCCTTCTACCAAATACCAATACAGGAGAAACTCCATAGCTATCACTGAGCTGTTTGACATTATATCGCTCTTCTCCCAACAATGATATATTAATCTGCAGCAGTGCCAACAAGTTTATTCATACAACCTTCTCATTTCTTCTTAATTAAAAATAATTCATGGAAAATGGCAACTTTGCCTCAACTTGTAGCTTAGAACATGTTGCGTGACAGAAAGTAGTTCAGAGAAATAAGCCATTAATAACCTTATTAATTGTATCCATAACATTATTTATTGAACCCCAGGGAGGTCTGTAATTTATTCCCTATAAATCCTCAACTCTTTCATGTATTTTATATTCTATTTTAAATTCTGGTGGTGAAATATTTCAGTACTCACTTTTCCCCTGTGGAAGTGGTGTTAACTGTTAGAGCTATGGAAATATATACACATTTTAAATATCTTAAATTCTATTTTTCAGTTGTTTTTATCTTTTATTTAATGACTACCATGATCATTTCAGTGAAGGTATGATTTAGAGAGTAAAATAAATTCCAAACCTTGATACCCACAGAAGCTTTCATGTGCTTTGTAAAGGGATTTCATTTTAAAAATGTCCACAGAATAATGCTAATGGATGTAGTGTTCCAGGAGTGCATGAATGGGAGGCACAGCTAACTGGAAATGTAGACTGAGACTGGGTCTCTGTTCCCATTGAACCACTCACTAATTTCCTGTTCCCTTCTGAGAAGAGTCCCCTCCTCCTAACACACCAGCTTAGCTAAATTTCGGGAATTGAAATGAATCTGTGTTGCTGCGTTCATCAACCTGAGACCTAATTTCCTGTCTTAACTGTGGTCACAGGGTGTGTGTTAGCTGCCCACATATAAAGAGGTGCCAGCAAAGAACAGGCAGCTTTTTCCAGCATTTTGAGGCCAGAAGAAACAATCATTCTGTTTTATGGGAAGTTTTTTTACCGGGAAAACCTCATTACTTTGCTGTTATTTTACATCTTAAAGGGATAATGGGCAGACATTTAACTTACAAAGGGGTGGACAGGCTTTGGTGAGGGTGAGAGGGGATTAAATCAGCAAAAAATGCAAGCGGGCAGAAACCCATCAAGATCCCACACATTTCCACCTTTAACTAGCAAGCATTTCGCGGCACGCCATGTAGATGCCAGGTCTGATATTTAAATATTTCAGAAAACAATTAATTGTAAATTTAACCCACTATTCTAGTTTTAACAGCCAGCTGTGTGAAATTTGCCAGGATCAGCAAGAGAAGAGCACAGTGGGGGCCAATAGCTCTCTGAAATTGACAGGCTGAAAAGCCTTTAAATACTGAGCTAACATAGTTGCTTCCCTGTCTAGCTGGAAGGCTTTTGTTCCAGCACAACGGCAATCGCAGCCCTGTCGACGTGGCAAAGTCCTCCTTACTAACATCGGGGGGCTAGTGCCAAAATTGGGAGAGCTGTGTCGCAAGCTAGTCAAGCAACAGCCTGACATAGTCATCCTCACGGAATCATGTTTTACAGGAAATGTCCCAGACACCACCATCTCCATCCCTGGGTATGTCCTGTCCCGCCAGCAGGCCAGACCCAGCAGAGATGGCGGCACAGTGTTACACAGTCAGGAGGGAGTTGTCCTGGGAATCCTCAACATTGGCTCCGGACTCCATGAAGTCTCATGGCATCAGATCAAACATGGGCAAGGAAACCTCCTGCTGATTACCACGTACCACCCTACCTTCGCTGATGAATCAGTGCTCCTCCATGTTGAACACCATTCGGAGGAAGCACTGAGGGTGGAAAGGGTCCAGAATGTACTCTGGGTGTGGGACTTCAATGTCCATCACCAAGAATGGCTCGGTAGCACCAATACTGACCAAGCTGGCCGAATCCTAAATGACATAGCTGTTAGACTGGGTCTGTGTCAGGTGGTGAGGGAACCCACAAGAGGGAAAAACATACTTGACTTCATCCTCACCAACCTGCCTGCTGCAGATGCATCTGTCCATGACAGTATCAGTAGGAGTGACCACTGCACAGCCATTGTGGAGACGAAGTCCCACCTTCACATTGAGGATACCCTCCATCGAGTTGTGTGGCACTACCACTGTGCTAAATGAGATAGATTTCGAACAGACCTAGCAACTCAAGATTGGGCATCATGAGGCACTGTGGGCCATCAGCAGCAGCAGAATTGTACTCGAACACAATCTGTAACCTCATGGCCCGGCATATTCCCCACTCTACCATTATCATCAAGCCAGGGGATCAACTCTGGTTCAATAAAGAGTGTAGGCAGGCATGCTAGAAACAGCATCAGGCATACCTAAAAAAAGTGAGGTGTCAACCTGGTGAAGCTATAGCACTGGACTACTTACATACCAAACAACAAAAGCAGCAAGTGATAGGCAGAGCTAAGCGATCCCACAACCAAAAGATCAAATCTAAGTTCTGCAGTCCTGTCCCATCCAATCGTGAATAGTGGTGGACAATTAAATAACTCACTGGAGGAGGAGGCTCCACAAATATCCCCATCCTTAATGATGGAGGAGCCCAGCACATCAGTGCAAAAGATAGCACTGAAGCACTTGCAACAATCTTCAGCCAGAAGTTCCGAATGGATAATCCATCCTGGCCTCCTCTGGGGGTCCCCAGCATCACAGGTGCCAGTTTTCAGCCAATTAAATTCACCCCAAATGATGTCAAGAAACATCTGAAGGAACTGAATACTGAAAATTTTATGGGCCCTGACAATATTCCGACAATAGTACTGGAGACTCCAGAGCTTGCCCGCCCCTAGCCAAGCTGCTCCAGTACAACTACAACACTGGCATCTACCCGGCTATGTGGAAAATTACCCATATATGTCCTGTACACAAAAAGCATTACTGCCCCATCAGTCTACTCTTGATCATCAGTAAAGTAATGGAAGGCATCATCAAGTGCTATCAAGTGGTACTTGTTTAGTAATACCCTGCTCACTGACGCCCAGTTTGGTTCCACCAGGGCCATTCAACTCCTGACCTCATTACAGCCTTGGTTCAAACATGGACAAAAGAGCTGAACTCCTGAGGTGAGGTGAGAGTGACTGTCCTTGGGATCAAGGCAGCATCTGACCAAATGTGGCATCAAGGAGCCCTAGCAAAACTGGAGTCAATGGCAATCAGGGGGAAAACTCTCTGCTGGTTGGAATCATACCTAGCACAAAGGAAGATGGTTGTGGTTGTTAGATGTCAGTCATCTCAACTCCAGGACATCATTGCAGGAGTTGTTCAGGTTAGTGTCCTAGGCACAACTATCCTCAGCTGCTTCATCAATGACCTTCCTTCCACCATAAGGTCAGAATTGCTCACTGATGACTGCACCATATTCAGCACCAGATACTGAAGCCATCCATGTCCAAACACAGCAAGACCTGGACAATATCCAGGCTTGGGCTGACAAATGGCAAGTAACATTTGTGCCCCACAGGTGTAAGGCAATGACCACCTCCAACAAGAGGGAATCCAACCATTGCCCCTTGATGTTCAATGGCACTATCATCACTGAATCCCCCGCTATCAACATCCTGGGGGTTACCATTGACCAGAAACTGAACTGGACTAGCTATATAAATGATATGGCTATAAGAGCAGGTCAGAGGCTAGGAATCGTGTGACAAGTAACTCGCCTCCTGAATCCCCACAGCCTGTCTACCATCTACAAGGTACAAGTCAGGAGTTTGATGGATTACTCCCCACTTGCCTGGATGAGTACAGCTCCAACAACGCTGAGGAAGCTGGACACCATTCAGGACAAAGCAGTCCGCTTGCTTGGCACCACATCCACAAACATTCACTCCCTCTGCCACCGACGCACAGTAGCAGCAGTGTGTACCATCTACAAGTTGCACTGCAGGAATTCATCAAGGCTCCTTCGACAGCACCTTCCAAACCCATGACCACTACTATGTGGAAGAACAAGGGGAGCAGACAGATGGGAACACCACCACCTGTAAGTTCCCCTCCAAGTCACTCACCATCCTGACTTGGAAATACATTGCCGTTCCTTCACTGTTGCTGAGTCAAAATCCTGGAACTCCCTTCCTAACAGCACTGTAGGTATAGCTACACCACATGGACTGCAGTGGTTCAAGAAGGAAGCTCACCATCAACCTCTCAAGGGCAACTAGGGATGGTTAATAAATGTTGGCCCAGCCAGTGAAGCCCATGTCCCATGAATGAAGAAAAAAACACGTTCTGAGAGTGTGTTTTCACATTTTGGGAATTGTTTTTTCTATCTTGAACTTTACTCACCTTATTCTGTACTTCCCTGTTGTCAGCCTTCATTGCTGTATGGGAGCAGTTAATGCAACTCTACCTTGGACCTCTGACGAGAAACAGGACAGCAGAACCAGCCATACTAGTGGCACCAGAAACAGCAGGAAGAAAACAAAAAACACCAACACCAGCAGGAGCAGCCTTCCCCTCAACCACCTGCCACTCCACAGAACAGACACAGGGCTCCAGCTCGAAGGAGGTGATACCAACATAGGCTATACAGGCAGAGAATCAACATTGTTGATATGACTGAGCAGCAGTGCCTCAAAAGGCTCAGACTTGCTTGGCAGTCATTGCTGAAACCTGTAGCCTCCTGGAACATGAACTCCTTCCAAAGGGCCTGATTGACAGGCATTGTGGTCAAGGTCACCACAGCCCTGATTTTCTTTGCCTTCAGCTCCTTCCAGAGCTGATGATGATATGCCTGCAGTATTACACAATCTGAAGCACAGGAGTGCATCTCCCAAGAGACCAATGCCTTGTTTGCCAGGTCAGCAACTTATTTGCACATTGTATCTGATGAGGCCAGTCAGATGAGCTTCCCTCAGATTTGCTGCAGTTGCTGGATTTCCACAGGTCCAGGGAATCATTGACTACGCACACAACAATCACAAAAACACACAGGAGATAGGAGCAGGAGTAGACCCTACAGCCTGTCAAGCCTGCTCTGCCATTCAATACAATCATGGCTGATCTTGGGCTTGAACTCCACTTTGCCATCCATTCCCCATATTCCTTGAATTCCTGAGACACCAAAAATGTGTCTATCTCAGCCTTAAATATAGTCAACGATGGAGCATCCACAAACCTCAGGGATAGAGAACTCCAAAGCTTCACAACCCTTTGAGTGAAGAAACTTCTCCTCATCGCAGTCTTAAATGATTAACTTCTTATCACGAGGCTGTGCCCCCATGTTATAGATTCCCCAACTTACATACAACATCCTGAGATCCACATTCAGTGCCATGCACCGCTATATGAATACACTTGACCTCTCCCTCCAGCGGCACTGACTCACCTGATCTCGACGCTGTCCTTGCCTCCAATTTCATTTTATTCTTCGGCTCATCTGATGCCTCAACAAGAAACTTTGTCTCTTTCTTTCAGGTGCAAAGGAACACAAGCTGCAACAATTCATCGACACCAAGGCACATCCAGGACCCTCCACCCCTGCCCGTCCTGCTGACCGCATCCCATCTTCCTATCCCAGTCCCGGCCATGTATTCACCATACCCCCTGACCTTTCCGTCTCTGATGCTGAATGTTCAGTGCTCAGCAAAGGAATGAGTTTCATAACCTTACACCCTCATCTCAATGAATTTCGGGCTCGGCACGATGCTGAACTCTTCTTCCGCCACCATCGTCTCCGTGCTCACTTCTTTGGGCAGGAGTCCTCTCTCAGTTCAACAGATCCTTTTACCTGCCTACAATGTTCTCCCTCCACCTGGAGCCCTCCTTCTGGATTATTAATTGCTCTTGATCTCTATATTGAGAACTGTCAGCATGAAATCAGTCATCTCAATTTCTCTGCTCCTTTCACCCACTCTAATCTGTCTCTTTCTGAACTTGCTGCACTCCGTTCTCTCAGGTCCAACCCTGACTTTGTCATCAAACCTGCTGACAAGAGTGGTGCTGTTGTTGTCTGGCGCACTGACCTCTACCTTGCAGAGGCTGAGCATTAACCCGCAGACACTTCCTCCTACCTCCCCCTGGACCATGACCCCACCACTCAACATCAAGCCATTGTTTCCAGGACTGTCACAGACCTCATCTCCTCTGGAGATCTTCCCTCCTCGGCTTCCAACTTCATAGTCTCCCAGCCTCGGACGGCCCGCTTCTACCTCCTACCCAAAATCCACAAACAGGACTGTCCCGGCAGACCGATCACATCAGCCTGTTCCTGCCCCACGGAACTCATTTCTTGCTATCTTAACTCCATTCTCTCTCCCCTTGTGCAGTCCCTTCTCACCTACATCCGCGACTCCTCTGATGCCCTACATCATATCAACAATTACCAGTTCCCTGGCCCCAACCGCCTCCTCTTCACCATGGACGTCCAATCCCTCTACACCTCCATCCCCCACCAGGATGGTCTGAGGGCTCTCCGCTTCTTCCTCGAACAGAGGGCCGAACAATCCCCATTCACCACTACTCTCCTCCGTCTGTCTGAACTTGTTGTCTCACTGAACAATTTCTCCTTAAACTCGACTCACTTCCTCCAAATAAAAGGTGTGGCTATGGGCACCCATATGGACCCCAGTTATGCCTGCCTCTTTATGGGGTATGTGGAACATTCCTTGTTCCACTCCTACTCAGGCCCCCTCCCACAACTCTTTCTCTGGTACATCGATGATTACTTCGGTGCTGCTTCATGCTCTCCTCTGGATCTTGAAAAACTTATCAATTTTGCTTCCAATTTCCACCCCTCTATCATCTTCACATGGTCCATCACTGACACTTCCCTCCCTTTCCTTGACCTCTCTGTCTCAATTTCTGGTGATAGACTGTCCATCAATATTCATTATAAGCCTACCGACTCCCACAGCTACCTCGACTACAGCTCCTCACACCCCACCCTCTGTAAGGACTCCATCCCATTTTGTCAGTTCCTTTGCCTCCATCGCATCTGTTCTGATGATGCCACTTTCCAAAACAGTTCCTCTGACATGTCTTCCTTCTTCCTTAACCAAGGTTTTCCACCTACGGTGGTTGACAGGGCCCTCAATCGTGTCCTGCCCATCTCCCGCGCATCCGTCCTCACTCCTTCCTTTCCCTCCCAGAAACATGATAGGGTCCCCCTTGTCCTCAGTGATCACCCCACCAGTCTCCGCACTCAAAGGATCATCCTCTGCCATTTCCGCCAACTCCAGCATGATGCCACCACCAAGCACATCTTCCCTTCACCATCCCCCCCCCCACCGGTGGCATTCCACAGGGATCATTCTCTCCAGGCCACCCTGGTCCACTCCTCCATCACCCCCTACACCTCAAACCCCTCCCACTGCACCTTCCCATGCAACTGCAGAAGCTGTTACACCTGGCCCTTTACTTCCACCCTACTCACCAAGCAAGGGCCTGAACACTCCTTTCAAGTGAAGCAGCACTTCACTTGCTCTTCCCTCAATTTAGTCAACAGCATTCGCTGCTCCCAATGCAGTTTCCTCTACATTGGAAAGACCAAAAGCAGACTGGGTGATCACTTTGCGGAACACCTTTGGTCTGTCCGCAAGCATGACCCATATCACTTGCCATTTCAACACACCACCCTGCTCTCAAGCCCACATGTCCGTCCTTGGCCTGCTGCAATGTTCCAGTGAAGCTCAATGCAATTTGGAGGAGCAGCACCTCATCTTCTGACTAGGCACTTTACAGCCTTCTGGACTGAATATTGAGTGCAACAACTTCAGATCATGAACTCTCTCCTCCATCCCCACCCCCTTTCCAATCACCCTTTTTCCAATAATTTATATTTTTTATATATATTTTTCTTTCCCTACGTATTTTAAAATTTATTTCGATCTATCGCTTTATCTCTACCTTTTAACCCATTTCGATCCCTTCCCCCCACCCCACCCCCACTAGGGCCATCTGCCACTTGCTTGTCCTGCTTTCTACCCTTAATGTTACCATTAGCACATTCCTTAGATAATATCACCACTGTCAACACCCTTTTGTCCTTTTGTCTATGACATCTTTGGCAATCTCTTCTTTGCCTCCACATATCACTGGCCCTGTATCCAGCTCCACCTGTCCCACCCCCCTCTACCAACTTATATTTCATCATATTTCTTTAGTTCTGATGAAGGGTCATTTGGACTTGAAACGTTAACTGTGTTCCTCTCTGCAGATGCTGTCAGGCCTGCTAAGTTTTTCCAGTTATTTTTGTTTTTGTTTGTTATAGATTCTCCAGCCAGGGGAAACAGCCTCTCAGTGGCTATCCCATCAACACCCTTCAGAATCTTCTGTGTTTCAGTGAGATCACCCCTTATTCTTCTAAACTCCAGTGAACATAGGCCCAATTTACTCACATTTCATCATAGGACAGCCCTCTCAACCAAAAGTAATAGTCAATTGGCTGGGATTCCACTCCACCAATATATGATATGCCATGTGCATGATATCCCAGAAGCTGCTATGATGCCTTCATAATATGTCAATAACATTTCACACAGATCTTTACAGAGACAATTGTGTGGCTGACAACCCCACTGATACAGAGTAAAGGTACAATTGAAACCATAATAGCACAAGAGCAATCAAAGAGGGTTCCTTGGCCCCCTCCCACTGCAGGCCCTGTATCGCACATTGTAGGAAATGAAATATACAAATTTAGAACTGACATGGGCAAAAGATCCAAAGTCAGCATTACAGTTTTTATTTTAGTTAGTGGTAACAGTAATTCTACATGAGTGATTGTTATGTACTAAGTGGCAGGGTGATACCTAATTCAGTTCCCAGATATCCGAGAGAGCTCCATCCCTCCACCTCCAATTTCCATGCATTCTACCGCTCTGCCAAGCTGCATGACTCTGCAGCATCAGGGTGGCTATCACTGGAGGGTCATTCCCTGGTTCTCTGTTCCTCTCTGGAGCTATGTGCTGTTTTCTTGGAAGCTATGAGTCGGAGAAATGGATATTGTGGAAAGGATGGAGTAATGGCATTTGTGGAGGGTGACTGTGAGGGATGGGTATGACTGGCAATAAGTTGAGGGTGGACATCAGATTGTGGTGTGAGGTGGTGCCTTGAGAGTGATGAATGTGTGGAACTGCAAAGTGTGTTGGCCTGAGGAATGCTCTGCTGAGTATACTGAGGATTTCAGAGTTGGAGGTTAGTTCCTGAATGTAAGATGCCACCCACCTTTCCTGCCCCCATGGGATCACTGAACCTCTTTCAATGTCTATCCAGCTGTGAGGGATCACATTGCTGCTCACTTAATTAGTTACGTCCAAACATGCCTGCTTAGTTTGTGAAGTTGGCCTCTTTCTCCCGTCCACAGAGGATAATCGCTTTTCAAGCCCTCAAAGCCTGCATTATGGCCTCCAGGAAAGCATCAGAGAACTGAAGGGTGAGGGCGGGTGGTGCGGTGGGAGAGGGGGTGCAGCCTTCCCATGTAGCATATCCAGGCCTCTGGTTGTTGCATACCTGGTGAGCGAGCTGTAATGGAGCCATTCTGAACCCAATCAGTGTCCTTTAAATAGAAACCTTTCTATTGACAGGCATGGGTCGCCATCACACCAACACTCTGCAATTGGTCACAAAACCTGAAAATTGGTCACTAAAGCAATGGTTGAATTAAACAGCCTCATAAAGCCCGCTACTCTCACAAAGGAAGTGAGCACTTTGGTTTCATTGAAATTCTACCCAATACCTACCAACTGCTTTGTGTTGCTGTGTCCTTGCAGGAGGATAGAGTTTCCTTTTAGAATCCATCTGCACCTGACTTATCTGGAGGAGTAAAATTCTAGAACAGTAAGGCAGTATCAGAACAGGAGAGTATAAACTCTGAGGTACCCAGCTGAGCAGGTTTATCAACTCTCATGGGTGTTCTTAAATCTTATTGAGGATTAATTGGTTGGTTTTTCATTTTCGAGGTGGGTAGCTGGGATTTGGAAATTTCCAGGCCGGCGCACCAGCCTGGGGACAAAGTGCCCCAAATGGTGCAATTTTCGCTCCGTGGGGTAGGTGTGGGATAGAGTCAGATCCACCACCCCAGGACATAGATTGAAGGTAACCACACAGCCCGCTGAGTGCTAAGGCAGGCACATGGAAAGGCCTGTCTCTGTTCTCTGGGACTTTGTCCCAGTTGTTTTCTTAAACATCAGGCCTTCTTGCCCTCACCCATCACACCCCCTCACATCCCCACCATTCCTCATGCCCCATCCATACCAACTCATGCCTACCCATCCACCCCGCTACCCCCAATGGCCTCCCATAACCTCAATGCCCCTCCACCCACCCCATGGCCCCTTATAGACCCTATGCCAAATTAGTGCCAACTTATGGCCCCAAACCCAGCCCCATGCCTCCTTTTAGCCCCTATGTCAACTTAATGCCAATTCATGCCAATTCATGACACCCCAACCTCATGACTCCTATAGCCACTATTCCAACTTAGTGCCAACTCATCGCATATGAACACATAGAAGGAGGTCACTCAGCTCAGTATGCATGTACTGTTTCTTTCAAAATTATCTGATTAGTCACACTCCCCCATACAACTCACCCAGTATCCACCATCAGCAGACTAAATATCTATTGCACAACTTCACTATATCAAAAAACACTCATTCAGGAAAGCCCATCTGACATATTTAAATCCCCTCAAATACTTAATCCCTTTTAAAAACAAACATTTTATTCATAACCTCACATCAAAAACAATCAAACTGTGAACTTACATCCACCACAATCCACCACACCACTGCCCATCACCCCCTCCTCGCCAATGTGATAATGTGGAAGCAGTCAGGCAGTAAGAATAACACTTAGGGTTATGTCAACAAACATCTATTCAAACTGCTAGAACAGGTTTTTTTAACTCTCAGAGACACAGGCAAGCGGTTTTGCTTTTTCAAAATTTAAATGTCAAGGGATTGAAAAAACTTGGCAGCTTTACAGGTTTACGTATCATCCATTCTTCATGAGTATTTACATCTCCACCATGAAGTCATGGAACACAGATTATGGGTTGGGTCCTGTGCAAATGGTCAGATAATTTGAGATTTGGCCTGTGTACTTCACACCCCACCCCCTTTCCCTAACTGACGAAAATGGGATCTGCTGGAAATGGGGTGGGACTTCTAGATCTGGGTCCCATCTGCCATTTTTAAAGGTCCACAAAGGCTTCCTGACTTCACAAAAATCCAGCGCTATGTCTCTGGAGGCTCTGGTTTAGAAGGTAACTCATTAAAAAGTTGTGCTGCAATGGGATCTGAAAGCATGGCCCTGAACCTCTACCACACTGTCTGTGCTAGTAAAGATCACCATGGCACTGGAAAGTTTCAGGGAGCCACTGGTGATATAACTTGTATAACCCAGTCAAGAAAGCATTGGCAAATCTATTAAATGACAGATGCCCTGATTGCCAGGGTAAGTTAGTATAGGCTTCTCCAAAAGATACAAGTCATGATAAACAGGGCTCATGTTAGCCATTTCTCTGGAGTTCTGCCAGAGATCAGATTTTATCCATTTATCTTTGAATGTGTTCCACTCGTCTCCTACTCAACAACATTCACCAATTTATTTGTTTTAGTTACTCTCTTACATCATCAAATTTAATCCCTTTGAAACTAAAGGAAAACAGGAGGGAAGGGAGAGGGCAGAAGAAGACGGAGGGGGAATGTGGAACATGGTCAAGAAAGGTGGGAGACAGAGGCATGACTAGGCGGAAGGGGTAGTTGTGGAACATGGTAGGGAAGGAGAAAAACAGAGACAGGACTAAGGGATGCTCAAGGGAGTGGAGTACTGAAAGACTGTCCTAGGGCAAGAGTTATAAGACTGTCCAAGGAATGTACTTAGCATGCTACAAGTGCACATCCTCAAGCAACAGCACATCATGCAGTCCTTTCAACCATGGCGCCAGCAAGTCAGTGGCCATGGCATCCTTCAAGAGGCAAAAATACTATTGAACACATAGATGCACTCATGTCTGCATGACAGCAGCCTACCATGGTGGCTCTAAGAGGAAATACATGTGTTAATTGTTGGCGCTGGACTGCCTGAAGAGGGAGCTACATCCGTAAAACAGCTTCTTGCTAAAAGTCCACTCTCATGCCTGATTAATACAGAGGCTGCATCTTGATACTGAGCTGTAAGATGCCATCAGACATCAGGAGGGCGCGTTGATCTGTATCATGGCAGCATAGGCCCAAAGCTGGGAGTTAAGTTAGCACTGTCCTCACAGAGAGTGATTCAGCAGAGCCATCATGTGAATTTTTTGACATACATTTATAACCATAAAAATGTTGGAAGGCTGCCACCTTTATGTTCTGCATTGCCTTGGCATTTGGGAGATATGTGGCCTGGTCACTTTTGACATAGCAGTCAATGATCATTTATTCCCTTCATCGATGCTGCTGAGCACTCAAGAGATGTGCTGGAGCATCACATTCATCCCATTACAGTCCTCAACATTGTCCATCTCACAAAGACCAATCATCTCAAAGAGCCCTAAGTCAATGAGTGCACAGTCATGCCATGATTTATATGTCAATTTTCTTTCTGTGACCTCAGGGGGATTCTGTGAAGCACCACTAGGCAGCCACTAAAGGGAAAACTATGATCTTCAGAGGTAAGTAGACAGGTTCATCAGGATGACCACACACCTCTGACAGCACATACTCATTCCAGTCTTGCAGACATTACAAATGTTACCGAGTAGTACCAACTTCCATCGCTCAGCGTCATGCATGGGGAAAATGAGGACTAATGAAGGAATAACATTCAACCTTAAATAAGGAGGCAAAATCACTTTGCGAGGAGGCATGAAAGACTGTGGCGCTTGAGGATGAATACAACTTTAACCAAAACTTCACAGTTACAAAATGGCGACAGTTACACAATAAACACCTTTGCAAAGTGCAGCTAGGTGAATAGACTCCAACATTGGTCAGAACAAATACTTATACCATCCACATAGTGCAGATTTCAGTGCAACAGCATCAGGATAATCAGTAATCTTGATGAACAATTCTCAGGAGCTCACATAATGTCTGGCTAAGACACAAGAGTTATATGTGCCTTGTCCAGCCATCATTTTCATATAGTAAGTGCCTTTGTTCATGTCGCTGATGTGGAACTAAAGATGAATAACTGTGATGGGTTTGAGTGAGACTTCATGAAACTGAGGGAGAAGATGGGAGATAATTGTGTGGGGCAGGAAAGGGTTCATTTTGTACCTTGAATGAACATGGGACCTTGCATCACTTTGATTAGCCATTCAATACCTGAGATTTGGAGGGGGATAAATGTGAATTATATTTACAATAGTGCTGATTTTGTACAGGAAATGAACACCCATGCCACCATTGTGCATTCAACAGCTCTTAATTTTCCTAACTCTACATCTAGGTACAGTCCCGACATCCACAGCAGAGGTGGAGGCAGCCTGTTGCTTGCTATGCCCTGTTGTCTCAGATTACTTTGGTGGGCTTCCTCTGGAGGGCCAAGGCCTTGAGGGCCTAGGCCTGCTAAGGGTCTCTTGCTCTGTGGAAGGTGCACCCTCCTTGGCCTAAGCTGCTGGAGTTGATGGGATCACAGTCTGAGGGATTTGGAGTGGCAGGACACTCTTGAAGTGTCCTGGGTGGATGTCCCTGTGGTGTCTGCCTAGCACTTCTCTTGCCTTTGAGTGCCCGATGGCCCTTTGCTGATTCCTTGAGGAGAAGAGGCACCTGGAGGGAAGTTGAGGTGTCCCATTCCCCCTCACCTAACAACTGCTGGAACGCACCCATGGCTAGAATGATGGTGTACAGTTCCGAGGGAAGATCCGGCAGAAACTGCTAGATCTGGGTCTCCAAGGTGGCAGCCACCCTTTCAATGGAGACTTCAACGCACTCGCATGCCACAGCCAAGACATTAGACAGAAAGTGAACAGGCTCCTCCATCCTTCATTCCAGTCTGGTGAAGGCCTCTAACAAATTTGCCTAATGTTACCCTGGCTGTCTTTGCAGCTCCAACATTTCTGTCAGGGCAGAATTCAGAGGCTCATAATCAAATTTGAACTCATCAGGGGCCTGGTCTCCAGCAGTCCTCTGAGTGTCAGAGACCTCGGCTATCATTGCCTCTGCCACCTATAGGCATGGGTCTGTGAGGTGATCACCAGGTTGTGACCCCAAGTCTACTCTTGAACTAGGACCCACCAAGGTGCCTGTGTCTGTGCTGATGAAGAGTGCAGGTGAACACAGTGATGGGTTTTCATCAGATGCTCCCTCTGCCTCCTCATCTGAAGTGCTGGGGTGCTTATTGGAGCTCTTCCTCCACCTTTTCCTGCTGGTAGCTGGAATAGAGAGAACAGATAATTAGTAATTGACTAGGGAGGCTCTTACACTGTACGTCACTCACAGTCATTATTCACATGTGGTCGATATATACTAGATAGGCCCTCACTGGTTTGTTGGGGGAGGCTGATCTCGCCTTTTGCACAGGAGCAATCCCTATCCTCTCCATCAAGCTCTGCTGCTTGCTACCCATGGGAAGAGAGCACCCTGAGCTCTGGGGTCCCCCCCACCACCTCTGTTCTTGGCACTCTCTCATCAATCATGGGTGATCTTGTCCTGCAAATAGGCAGATGGATTGACTGTGAGCACTATTGATGAAAGAGCATTTCAGAAGCTTGCATGTCTACTGTGTATGTTCAGCCTGCCCCAGTAAGGGATTAAGATGTTGTATGTGGAAGATCTTACAAGGGATTGTGAGCTTGAAGTGGTTGGTAGACAATCAGTGTCCCATCTGCTGGTCGTGTGTGATATCCCTGTGGACTTTTACCCTAGACTACCTGATGCCCATATGAAACTGTGAGCTTGGAGTGAGTAGAAGTTTCAGTTACCCTGACGAAGCACATCAGATCATTCATTCATTTCCTGCAATGCATTGTGATCTTTCTTTGGGTGCCATGGTTGCTGACCTCTCTGACGGCCTCCTCTCATGCTGGCGTGGTCAGGTGGGAGGATCTCTTGCTCCCATCCCTCGGAAGGAGGACCGCCTGTCTTTCCTGGATGGCCTGAAGGAGAATCCCGAGGGATGCCTCACTGAGCCATGGAGTTGAGAGTTTTCTGTGACTGGTCAGCAGGTGTTCAGCCCACACCTGGCCTGCAGTGAGTGAATGTCTGTGTGGGTGCTGTTTCAATGTGGTGCCAGGAATTTTGACCCATGAGGTAACGGCAGGAAAGACAAATCCCTGCTCGCACCACCATGAGATTCAATGAATTCCTTGTTGATGCACAATTAGTTAGCAGTAAAGTGGAAAATCAGGTGCGAAAATCCTCCCCACGCCCAGTAGGTTCATGCCGGCTTTCCCACCTACACTTAGTCTCCTGAATGGAAATTTCCACCCCATATCTAATCCATTAACTCAAGAACTACCAACCCACTTAAGGAGCCACAGGACTTTAAGGGCTGCAGTAGCACATCATTTTCCTGTGCTCTCACGACCACGCCCAATTAATGCAGCAACCATGTCCGGTTTGCAAAAATGAGCCCCAACAGGAAATTGGGGTGTTGCACTCTTACCTCAGGTATAGTAACATTTCATGTGCAATGCTCAAGATTGTGATCTCAGGAAAATTAGACCAACTGTCTTTATGCGGAAAATGTCTTGCATTTTCCAAAATGCTTCATAAACATTAATAAACAATTAAAATAAGCGAGTAAGGTTAATGGGAGCCATACATAGATGGATATAGATCTATCTCTTGCATGATTATAAAATAATTTTAGAGAAAAAGCATAAGACAGTCAGTTACAATTCATACTAAAGCTGGCTGCCAAATTAATAATGTCAATATGTCTTCATCTGCTGAATGTATCAATTGTAATATAAATAGAGACCCAGAGATGGGAGAAGGTAAATGAATCAGATATAAGAGTCCAAGCACTTTAAACTTGATCTTTTAATTATTGTTGGATGAGTTGGAGAATTCTTTCAATGTAGCTCCAATATTCTTAGGGAAAGCTTCATCCTGCCAGTAATAGTCTCAATCACAGAGGCAACCCCAAAGATAGACTAGTAGAAATATTCAGTGAATCCTTGCAGGCTTAATTAAAAGCACAGCCAGCAACTCAGTAGTGTAGCAGTTAAAACACTCTTTTCACACTGTTGTGGGAAAAGGTTCTGCTTCCAGCATTGATTAACACTACAATTTCCTCCCATATGTCAGATGTCTTATCCTTTCTTAGCCAGTTTACTCAGAGGTGTGTCCCAACACGGGAGGGAGCTGACATCTGTCTATGTCTTGTAGTATGTGTGCCTCCTGTTAGCTGACTTGAGGAGTGGCATTGCTATTGATAGCTGTGGAAGTAAGCTTGCCGTCTGCTTTCTCAACCAATAGATACATAACAGCAAGTAGCAATGTGTAGATGAAGGAGCACAAAGGAAATAAAGACAACAGTAAATCTATTTCCAATTGAACACAAGCTTTCTTACTTGAAACATTATTTGATACACCCTTCATATGGAATTTAAGAAATGCCTCCAAATATTTTTTTGTTTCATTTGAAAGAATGGGGTCAATTTTAAACTCCAGCAAGTTTTGAGCAGGTGGAGAGTAGGTCAAGTGGAGAATGTAACCACTGTCCAATGTTTGCTATTTTTTAAACAATTTATCTTCCCCCAATCCCAGTTCATATCTTATCCCAAACATAGACACTGCCCTGGTCAAAGTCACCAATGATGTCTCATGTGATTGTAACCATAATGTACTCTCATTCTTTTTACTCCATGCTCAGCCTTTGAGATGATTCATTCTCTCCACCACTGGCATACTGTAGCTGTTCTTTTCACAAGGCGTACTGCATCAAGTTGTCAAAGCCACTTCAGCAGCTTTCTCCAAGCCCACTGCCTCCACCACCTAGCAGATCAAGGACAGCAGGTGCATGGGAGCATCATCATCTCCATGGGGAGAATCTTCAGCTCGGCAAGTGGGGGCAGGTCCAGCTCACCGAGGTGTAAACTGATGCAGGGTGACATCGGGCGTGCGTCCTGACGTAACTGGGCATCATTTAGATTTTCAGTTTGGCGGACTGCGCACCTGCCGAACTGTCAAAGGCCATTTAACTAACAATTAAAATAATTAACACAGCTGCCCATCCAACCCTTAAGGTTGGCGGGCACGTGAAGAGCCTGGGCAGCCTTCGCATTTTTTATGGAACCTCATCCACGGGCGGGATGAGTTTTCATGGATGGTTTTAAATTTTCTCAAAAATTTTTATTGATATTAATGCACATGTCCCAGCTCATGTGACAGTTTTATTTGAGGGGACATGTCATAAAATTTTTTTCAACATTTTATTGAACTGTTAAAACTTAAAACTAATCTCGCTCTGTGCCTCAGGAAGATTTCTGCGCTCTTTTGCATGCAGAAATATCCTAACTGGCCCGCCAATATAAAATGGCAGTGTGGACCCAATCAGGGATGGCGAATGCTTCCGCACCCACCCACGCCTGCCCCCGCACAACATCCCCAACGGGAGGAAAATTCTACCACAAGTCACACACAATCCTGACTTTGACATATCTCACTATTTCTTAACGATAATTGGTTCAAAATGATGGAACTCGTCATCTAACATCATTGTTGGAACAGCACCACCGTTAAAGGGCAGTAGTGCATGGCCATATCAGTGACACCTAGATCCAAAGGATAATGATACAAGGAAATTGTGCTTGCCATTATAACCAATAGTCCTGTGTCTAACATAGCATTCATCCAGATATCATTGAAGGGTATTAAAAAAACACATAGTTAATTACTTCACTGAGACGCCTGTTTCACTTGCCAACTATTTTGTTGGTTATTGTTTATTTGAACTTTCAGAAATTATTTCTCAAAGTCCCACATGGAAGATTTCAAACTAAAACAAAAGCTAAATGAGCATGAAATGGGTTCATAAGTTAGTTGACAATAAGAACCATACATAGTAGCTATGGAATCAATGGATATAATAGCACAAAGACAGGATATATTGCCCATCAATTTTTTGTCATGATTTTGTCCACGTGAGCCACCAAATCCAAACATTTTTGCTTGATTAGTGCTCTTTAATAATCCTCCTTCTCAAGCAGCTATAATTTGATTTTGCAAGGAATTTATGAACCCAGCTTCAATAACAAATTGTGGCAGGGAATTCTACATTTTAACAACCATCTAATTTTGCATCTTGCTTGTCGCTTATTAACTTTGAGAGAACCATTTATTTTGACCAATCAAAAAAAATGAACTGTTCTATCTTCTCCAATTTACTATAGAGCCTTATTTTGTTCCTTTAATATATCAACAGTTGTATGAAATCACACAAATGCATTTCAAAGCTGTGGAAACCAGGGACGTTTCCTTCACCTCGAGTGACTATGCAAATGAGAAGAGATACTTTCTTTGCAAAGCATTTGTTGCTCTGGGGGTTGTCTGGAACATGGAGTGGAAAAGTGAG
This sequence comes from Carcharodon carcharias, assembly GCF_017639515.1. NCBI lineage: Eukaryota > Metazoa > Chordata > Chondrichthyes > Lamniformes > Lamnidae > Carcharodon > Carcharodon carcharias. The sequence goes on from NC_054477.1 coordinate 113,084,099, forward strand.
AAATCCTCCTGAGCCTTGGGAAATTGTGTGAAAAGATATGACTCCATAATGGACTACTTACATGAAGAGAGAAGTTAATTTAGAACACTTTCAGTGTTTTTAAATTATTAAAAAGCTTACTGCTTTAACAGTACAAGGGAATTGTACAGAAAAGTACAATGATCTGGACAAATTTAGAAATTTGATCTGTGCAAGTGGGAAAAGAAAAGAAAAACAAGATATAAATTGAATGTTATTTTAAACATATGTCGTTGTGTTAGATATTCTGTCTTCAGCATGCCCCATATATGACTTGTGAACCTGGTGTCTTTCACATTACTGTAAAACTATTCATCAGTACAATTCAACATTAATCTTTCCTAAACTGCAAATTTGATCTCCATGCCTCCTTATTCAGGAACAAATGCAATTTTAAACTTCCTTCATTGGCACATAGGATGGAATTATCTCAGTAGTGCGCCTTTCCTGAAGGTGGAAGCGGAGATTTGCGCCACTTTTGCTCTCTTGCTTTTTCCTGTTCCCACCAATTACAATTAAAAGTTAAATTGCCGGCAGTGTGCACAGGTGACACATGCAATTCCACGGCAGGGGATGTTTTCAGTGCTAAAACTCACCATCAGCTGACAATGCTGCCTTTACAGGTGGGCATAAAAGAGCCTGCTCTTAAAACAAGGAAGCTCTGCATCATGGCCAAAATTTTCCTGCCCAACTCCATTTCCATTAACATAAGACTTATTGAGGGCACAAAAGTGCTGCAATTATTTCTTCAAATTCAAATTTCACTTGTAAATATTTTACATTACATTGGTACTTATCTCATGTGGGCATCATTGTCATTTGTTGAGACTATGTTATTCAGAGATCTAAATGTACTGGCATGCCTCACGGTTGGCATGCTTTGCTGGTTAAAGGAGAATTAGGGACATTTCCTTTATTGTGAAAGGAACAATAATGTTGTTTTGTTCACTCTTTATTTAACGTTCATGTTAGTGTCCAGTGTTGTACTAGTCACTCGGTGGGACATGGCTGAACTTGCAGGCACAGCCAACCCTCCCTTCTATGCATTATAAAGGACAATGTCCAAGATCACTCACAGTGGGGATAATTGAAAGCTGTAGGTGAACTCAAAGCCCTGTAAGAACACTGCCAGCCAACATCCTGAGATGGGCCCACATTTGGACATTACTGACCCTGTCCTTTTCATTTCTTACCTTGGCTGTCCATCCCCATCAAGCCCACCCCCAACCACACTTAGGATGCCAGGCCCTTCCCGCTTCACAGAATCACAGAATCACAGTGCAGAAGAGGCCCTTCAGCCCATCGAGTCTGCACCGACATGTGAGAAACACCTGACCTATCTACCTAATCCCATTTACCAGCACTTGGCCCATAGCATTGAATGTTATGTCGTGCCAAGTGCTCATCCAGGTACTTTTTAAAAGATGTGAGGCAACCCACCTCCACCACCCTCCCAGGCAGTGCATTCCAGACCATCACCACCCTCTGGGTAAATAAGTTTTTCCTCACATCCCCCCTAAACCTCCTGCCCCTCACGTTGAACATATGCCCCCTTGTGACTGACCTTCAACTAAAAGGAACAGCAACTCCCTATTCACCCTGTCCATGCCCCTCATAATCTTGTACACCTCGATCAGGCCGCCACTGAGTCTTCTCTGCTCCAACAAAAACAACCCAAGTCTATCCAACCTCTCTTCATAACTTAAATGTTTCAGCCCAGGCAACATCCTGGTGAATCTCCTCTGCACCCCCTCCAGTGCAATCACATCCTTCCTATAATGTGGCGACCAGAACTGCACACAGTACTCCAGCTGTGGCCTTACCAAGGTTCTATACAACTCCAACATGACCTCCCTACTTTTGTAATCTATGCCTCGATTGTTAAGGCAAGTGTCCCAAATGCCTTTTTCATCACCCCACTAACATGCTCCTCTGCCTTCAGAGATCTATGGACACACATGCCAAGGTCCCTTTGTTCCTCAGAACTTCCTAGTGTCATGTCGTTCATTGAATATTTCCTTGTCAAATTACTCCTTTCAAAATGTATCACCTCACACTTTTCAGGGTTAAATTCCATCAGCCACTTATCTGCCCATTTGACCATCCCGTCTATATCTTCCTGTAGCTCAAGACACTCAACCTCACTGTTAATCACCCGGCCAATCTTTGTGTCATCCTCCTTGTCCCCAACCTCACCCTCTGTCCTCCCTCAGGTCCCTCTTACGCTCCTTCATGCATCCAAACTCCAACCTTTCAAACATGTCTACCAAACAATCCCACCCTCCTGAGCCTCCATGCAAGCTGTTATTCACCTGCTCCCCCAACACATTATGCCACAGAGCTTAACAAAGAAAACCACTAACCTCAGACACAATTGCTCAAAGCTGATTGGTGTGCACCAGCTTTAAACAAATGTGAACCAGGTGCCATGAGATTTGTGTGTGCTGCCGACTTTATCTTGAAAGTAGGATGCAATTAAAAAATGGTTTCCTCTAATGTGTATTCATGACATGCAAATATACTACAAGTATGAACTCACCAGAGGATGATGTGAGGCTTGACATGCTGCAAACATGCTGCTGACTTAATCTCTGCATCTCAATGCAATGTCAGGAAATCAAAATTTCACATTGCACCTAGCTCAGTCACCCCACATGCCATGTTTCCCGTTCTTGGGGCTTCCATAAAAAAACCCCATTGTCTTCATGTCATTTATCCCTTTCTGACTGATGTGGGGAAAAAACAGTTTGGAACTGTTGTCCAATGATTGAGTGAGTTTAATCAGGCACAAGCTGGGTAATTCAGGTGAGGAAGGCCCTAGGTTCACTCAATGGACCTATACTGAAGACAAATATTGATCTACTGATCTATCCTGATCTCAGTTTAGGTGACTAACCTAGTAAGCTACCAATATTGCAAAATAAGCTGTTCCAATGCCAAAACAGACATGCCCTTACCCATCTCCTACCCATATAAAAATGAATTGTGAAGATCTTGGGGAGAAATACTAAGTTTCAGAAAGATTTAGTAAAAAGCAGAACTGTTGCATGTGCTGTTAAAACAAGGATTCCTTTATTCTCCTTCTAGGCTTCCTTGGCTGGTACTTGTGTATGGTAGCCTTAAGCGGACAAAATGCACAATGTAATTTAAATACACTACATGAATATAGACATTAGGCCCTATGAAGGCAAGAGGTTAGACAGGAAGTGTGGCAGGACACTGGTTTGTCATAAATCATGGTGTACTCAAATCACAAATAAAACATAATTTTGAAGTGGAATTGTTGACATTAAACTTGAAATATAGATAGTGAAGTTATGTAGGTATAATATTGACACCATTTATTCTGTAACTTTAAGAGCCTGTTATCTGGGTGTAAATGTTTCTGAAAAAACTTGGAT